>NW_027069521.1:1224401-1295454 GCF_002906115.3 Quercus suber
AACTGCATACCTTGGGTAAATTAATATTCCTAATTACTTGTATGGATGTTAAACAGAACCTTGACCATGCTTGGTCCCTCGGACCTATGCCTTGGGTAAATTAACACCTTGCAATCTCATCAAGGATGAAACCTCGGCATATTCATCATCATGGGAACACGAAGACTCACCCTGGGCTTTGGTTAAAAGATCCTAAAGGAACATTCATGAGGTACTCTTAAGATGAGGGACCTCAAACACACCTTTTTTTGCTAAGTATTCTATTATACGAATTTTAGTACCAACACTTAGTTATTTTCTTCACTATCTACGTGGGCTCAATTTACTTGATTTAACAACGATCCATTACTATTAGCCTTTTGTCACGATATGGGTTTTCACCCTTAGAAGCTTCATTAATCTAACCCCTCAGTAAAAGGCAGAACATCCACCATAGCTACTTAGAGATAAATATTGTAAAGAAAAAAAGAAAGACAAAGTTTCACTTGCCATAAAACAAAAGTCAATATCTATTCATTGTTCAAGAGAAGAGGTACATTTTGAACAGGGCAAACTGCCACAACAAAAGAAAATTACATAACGAAAGAAAAAGACAACAACAAAAGAGGAAGGTCCTAAACTAGGCCTTGGCTAGAGAAAGATCCCCTTTGCTGCCTAGCTGGGAGATAGGAGGGTCAATTGCCTTGGGATCAACTTCATTCGCCTTGGGGGCAGCATCTTTAGCCTTGGAAGCAGCATCCTTGACCTAGGAAGCAGCCTCTGGGCCCCTGGTCTCCGGCAGGGGCTTGGTTTCCTTACCTTTACCTTTGTCCTCAGGCTAAGAACCACCCTGGCCAACCCCCTTTCCCTTGGCCATCTCTACCCCCTGGCCTTGTTCACCAGCCTTGCCAGGCCCTTTGGAGACCTCATGAGGAGGGAGAAAGACCTAGGCGGTAGACGGCTGCTCAGAGAGACCTGGGAGACCTTGTAGGATTTTTGCTCCAAGGCCTCCGCAGCTTCCTTAGCCGCCTGAGCAGCCTCCTTGGCCTTCTTTAGCTTCGCCTTCAAGTACGCAACCTACTACTTGGCCGTGGCCAACTCTATCTCAGCATAATGGAGGTTCTTGCGTTTCTTCTCAGCCTGGTCTTAAGCATTCTTGAGGCCAGCCTTAGTGGTCCTCCTCTCCTTCTCCTTAACTGTCAGCTTCACAGTCAACTCCTGGTTCTTCTGCTTCGCTACACCCAAGGCCTTACTGGTCTTGGCATGAAGATTGGCCTCGACCCTAGCTTCATTGCGGGTGTTTCTCACCCACTCCTCAATCATGAATACCTCCTGGATGGCTTGCATAAAAATAACAGAGGAATACGTTACCGAATAAGAAAAAAGTAACCTAGCGAGATGTCAGTAAGGCGTGCCAAGAAACTTACCAAGGTCAAGTCCCTTTTCAAGGACAGAAAAAGATCTTGCTGCCTCATAGTCTATAGTACAGCCATATCCTTAAGCGGCAGCAAGGGCTACTCCAAAGCCTCATCAAGGTAGTAGGTGTTCCCTCTTTAGAACTCCTTGATGGTGGAGTTTCGAGGTATGGCTACCCCATCTAGCTCTAGTTGAGGCTCCCATACAGGGTTCTAGAGATACACCTCGACCACACTTTGATCATCCTTACTGTCAATCGATAAGGCCCTCCTCTTGCCCTTGGCCATCTTTTGGTGCTTGGGAGCAACCTCCTTCTGGGGGACCAACTCCCCCTCCTTGGCCACCTCTTTCTCCTTCTTCCTCTTCTTCAGGTTGGCAAGAGTAAATGGGTTAACTGAAGGAAAAGGAGAAGGGGGAGGAGGAAGGGAAGGCTAAGACAACGAGGCATCCTTGGGCACCGACCCCCAGCCTTGAGGAGCTCACATAAGCCCTTCTTCCTGTTATCCAATGGCATTTCATCCTCCTCTTTCAAACTGCTATCTACACGTGCAACAACAAGCCTGGAGGAACAAACGATGGAAAATCTGTCGAGCTCATCTACTGAGTTCGAGTCCTAGATCACAGGCTCTCCCTGCTCCTCCCTATCTTCATCGAACTGAAACTAATCTATCTCCACCTCAAGTGATAGGCAAGAGGAAGTTGTTTCTTCTCTTGGAACAGCAACTTCAAGGGGAGCACGGTGGGAGGGCAGTTCGACTTGCACAATGCCTTCTTAGGCTAAGAATCCTTGCACCGTAATGTCGATCCGAGCCAACCGAGGATCATCCGCTCTGATCGCATTGCCTACATCCTGGAACTTGTCGAACAAGGGCTTGAAGTCGAGAATGAGATGGACAGCTCTTAATTGTCTACCCTCGCTTACAAACACTTCGGATCTCAAGACCCTATTAAGATCTGGAACTTTAACAAAATTGAGGTTGGGAGCCACGTATCTTTTATTTGCAAAAATAGCGGAGAAGCAAAACCACGATCAGAATAATGAAGCCCTCCATTAGAATGAAACAACATACTAAAGGAAATGAGAAAGCAGGAAAACTATAGAACTAATGCCCATGTTAAAAGAACTAAACCTAGGGTACCCGACCTAGCTCTCCCTCTTGGACTGGGCAGTGAAGACCATCATGCCATTCACCCGAGACAATCAAAAAGTCATCTTTCATGCCCTTGTTAGATTTGGGGAGACATGAGACGAGCCTAACAACAGAAGACCTAGACTTAAGATAGTATCCCGAATCTGCAAGCAGATGACACTCATACATCCATACGACATTGTACCAGGTGAGACCTAACCCCATTTGCTCGTTAAAAGCATCTACACTACCCAAGACTCTAAATAGGTTGGGCGCGTACTAGTAAGGGCAGATCCTATGGGCTATCAAGTAGTTCCTAGTCACCCTCCCCATGGGTAGCCTCATCTCCCCTTCTGTAAAGGCAATCATAGGAATAACTACTTTCCCCTCCCTTCTAAGGTTAATCTATCCACTCAGAGGGCAATACCACAGGGAAACGCCCCGGGGAATGTGATACAAGGCCCTAAACCCCTTCATACCAGCGGGAGAATCTACTAGGTGAGTAAACATACCCATCTAAGCAAGCTAAGGTGAAGTGAAAGAAATTTTTGTGAGGAAAAGAAATAGAAAACAGAAGGCTAAGGAGACTGGCTGAGGAGAAAAGGGCTTAAGAACGAAAAAACTTACGAAGATAAGGACAAGGGTCACTTCAGGAGCTTCTTGAAAGTTTGAAGATTCGGGAAGTCTTGAAAGTTTAAGGATTTTGGAAGTCTTGAGAGTTCGAAGATTTGGAAAGTGGGAGAAATGAATCCCCCAAGCGCCTTATATAGGAGGCAGAATTGGGTGGGAGTTATCCCACCCAAAATTTGAGGAGAAATACTAGCCTTAAGATCTCCATCTCATCGTATGACATGAGGAACAAAGCATCGCCTGGAGCATTTAATGAGACATTACGGACTCCGAAGCGCCAGAACAGTTACGAGGCACGCGAAATGACGTTCTCACATGTGGAATTCAAAGAAGCTTGTGGAGTTAATTATCCAAGGTCAAAACCACACTTTTCTCCTCAAATAAGAGGAAAAAACCAGAGTTTTTAGGGGCTATTGTGGGGAATAGAAATTTGATAAGGTTACATTGCCACATGTCATACTTAAGACCAAGGAGGCCACTGTAGTTCCGAGGAGATCACACACTCTGTCAATAAGGCCATGTCAGTGGCACGTTACCAAAGGAGGTCATACTATAGAGAAAGAGTTTCGGAGAAGGGGTTAGCCCTAACATTACTGAAGGGATGGTAGCTGCCACCACATTTAATGCATCCCACCAAACCTCCTGACTGCATTTATGTGGAGAAAACATTATAGCAACAAGAACTCAAATTGTATCCAAGTTTAAAAGAAATATACTCAAAGACCACTCTCCTTGGACTTTAGCGAGGAAGGCTTTCTTTGCAAAGAGTTTGGTTTTTTTTACCTTCTCACTATCTTTAATCCACTATGCACGTTGTTCAATCCATTGAAACTTAGTCTTTAAGCCCACTCTCTACAAAATCATTGTGTTGGGCTCTTTGGGCCTGAATCCTTCTACCATTTGGGCTCAAGATCCAAACCCTGCCCCTACAGTCCCCATTAGAAAGGCATTTCATGTAAAATGAAAAAAAAAATGAAGAAGAAAAAGAAGAAGAAAGCAGTCAGTACAGCTCAAAGTTTAAAAAAATTTCAACACGCATTTCTCCGAAGCAAGTGCCAAAAACGATTTGCTAATGAATTCTTATTTACAAACAAATAAAAATAACCATAGCCATTTGGATAGTCTCTGTTTGGCTGCTCATAAAATGCATGTAAATGAAAATAAAGAAAGGAAAAGAAAAAAAAAAGCGTACCGAGTCGAAGATGGATCGGAGCCACAGAGTTTGTGATGGGTTTATAAGGGGAAGGGAGGCAAAGGGTCAGGATGGGTTTGGGAGGGAAAGGGAGGCTCAGATTTGTGACGAGATGCTCAAATTGGTGGCGTAGAGATGTTATTGGGTGGGTTTAATGATGGTGAGAGACAATGGGTCGGCGTCGCCAGCAGAAGTATAGGTTGGCGTCAGCAAGCTCGGTCTACATCGACATCGGTGTTGATCTCTATTTGGCTGCTTAAGATAGGAAGAGCTTGAGATAGGGAGAGCTTGTGAAGGGAAAAAAAAAAAAAGAGCTGAAGGTCTGATGTGAAAAAAAAAAGAGCTTAAGATATATATACATACTCTTTAGTAACAAATTGATTTCATCACTGTTGTATGCCTTTAGCGACGAAGTCAAATTTATCGCAAATAATAAAACTAATGGCCACCATTTTCCTTTCAGCGACGATTTATTTTTGTCGCTAAGTGTCATATTCAGCAACAAAATGGGTTTCATCACTAATAGCATGACTAGCAGCACCTTTTAGCGACGAAATCATTTGGCGCCCTTAATTCAACACACCCTATAGCGACGAAATCTAAGTTTCGTTGCTAAATGTTACTATTTTTTTTTTTTTATATAGCGACAAAATATAAATTTCGTCACTCTATGGTGCTTTTTGTGACGAAAAAATTTTCGTCACTGAAATTCGTCACTATAGTTACATTTTGTTGTAGTGTGTGCTGAAACGGTGGAAGCCTCATGGTCTTCTTCTCAACACGAAACTAGTGACTAGTATTTTGAACCGAGTTGAGATGTGTGGGAAAAATCTAGCATAGTGGAATCGAAACATTTTTGGGAATGTAAGAAAGGAGTTGGATAATAAAAGGTCATTACTAATATAAGCTGAAAGTGCAGCACTTGAGAGTGGGTAAAATCACCGAGTGTCTGTGAGCTTACGGAATAGATAAATGTCCTCCTTGACAAGGAAGCACGATTGTGGAGTCAACGATCTAGAGTGCTTTGGCTCAAACATAGTGACTATTAGGACATATGTGGAACTTGTTAGAACATATGTTATTGTAAATTGGCTAATCCTTTGACAAAACGCACTTTACTTGTAATTTGGTAGATCTAGGATGAGTTTATTACTTCAAGGAACAAGAGTTCAAGTCTAATATTGAAGTCATGCAAGTCTGTCCAAGAAACAAGTGAAGAAGTGTTGTTCATTAAAGCTCGACAAATAGCTTAACAGATAATATCTATTGAGGTTTAATGCTAATGCTCAACAGCTGCTTAACAAAAATAGTATTTATCGAGAATTACGAAATTCAAATTTCTAGATCTATTTTCATGCATATCCAATTGTATTTGTGTAGGGTTTCTTTTCTCACAACCCTAGATATATATAAGGATTATTTTAAGGGTTGTCAAAGGTGATGCAAAGGTTGTTGCAATTGTTGTTGCACGTATATTGTCACCGGAGACAAAATTGCCCTAGTTCATCATATTCTTTGTAGAAGTTGCTGCGTCTTTGCGCCAAGGGTTTTACAACCAAGGAGCTTCTTGATCTTCATCGTTTGGATGAACTAAATAACTTTGTAGCCAAAATCTTCTTCAAGTTGTTAGTCACATACTTGGATTCATGCATCGATTGGTTAGTCACATATTGGGAGCTGTGCATTAAAAGGAGAGATTGTTACTACATTACAAGTCTAATTGGGTATTGGGGTAAGGGTTCAACTGTAGGTTGGTATTAGGTACTGGGATTCCTTTTACTTGTAATCACTTGTTTTGATAATAGTGGATTCTCGGGAGTGGTGACCTTAAATTCACCTGGTGGGGTTTTGCCTAAGTGGTTTTCCCCATTCGTAAACTAATCACCTGTGTCAACTTTATTTTCCGCTGCATTTAGTTTAACTTGTGATTTATTTGTGCTATCACGCTTATTGCATGTAATTTGAATCTAATTAATTTTACTTGGTTAAATTAATTGATTAAGTTACCAAAAGGGGTCAATACATTCTTAGCCTATCAATGACAACAACACCAAGTTCTTTCATTGCCAAGCCAGCAAAAGGCATCGGAGAAACTTGATTTATGGCATCAAGGATGAATCAGATACTTGGCAGGTGTAATCATAAACAATAGCTTCAGTCCTCATCAGGTACTACTAGGAGCTGTTTGCAACATCAAACCCGAACCCATATATGGCTTTCCTTGATCACATTCCAATGGTAATCATAGATGATATGAATGCAGCACTAATAGGAACATTCTTAGAATCTAAAATTGTCACAGCACTGAAGCAAATGGCCCAACTAAAAGCTCCAGGCCCTGACGGGATGCCCCCCTTGTTATATCAACATTTTTGGGGGTTAGTGGATAATGATGCTACAAGCTTAGTCTTATCTTGGCTCAATTCAGGTACTCTCCCTCACCCATTAAACCATACCTTTATCACCCTTATTCCCAAAACAAAAAACCTTGAATTTGCCCAAGAATATCACTCCATTAGTTTGTGCAATGTTCTTTATAAAGTTTTCTCCAAAGTTTTAGCCAATAGACTTAAGAAAATTCTCTACCTTTGATCATCATTGAACACCATTTTGCTTTCACAAAAAACAGACTTATTACTGATAACATTCTAGTGGCCTTTGAATCACTTCATTGCATGAAAAATCAAGTTTCAGGGGATACAGGCTTCATGGCTATTAAGCTTGATATGAGCAAGCCTTATGACCGAGTCGAATGGGTGTATCTTGAAAATATTATGAGAAAAATGGGCTTTAATGAAAAATGGATTGGGTTAATCATGGTTTGTGTTAGAACAGTGACATACTCTATTCTAGTTAATGGAGAACCGCAAGGTTTGATCCATCCTACTAGAGACATCCGGCAAAGGGACCTTCTATCTCCTTTCTTATTCCTTCTATGCACTGAAGGCCAACATGGGCTTATACAACAGGCTATAAGAAGGGGAGACATTAAAGGCTTCTCCCTATGTCGAAGGCGACCAAAACTAACTCATCTTTTATTTGCAAATGATAGCCTACTTTTTTTGCAGGGCAACTCCTAGTGAGTGTGGGCATATTATGGACATCCTAGAACGTTATGAGAAAGCCTCGTGGCAAAAAGTTAACAAAAACAAAACAATCATCTTCTTTAGTAAATCCACCATGGAGAGCACCAAACATGAGATCAAAACAGCTTTGGGTTTACAAAAGATTGAACAATATGAGCATTATTTAGGTCTACCATCATTGGTCGGAAGAAGGAAGAAATATAGCTTCAATCTCATCAAAGAAAATGTTTGGAGGAAATTACAAAGTTGGGAGGGAAAACTCGTCTTAAGCGGGTCGTGAGGTCTTAATCAAAGCAGTTATCCAAGCTATCCCGACATTTGCCATGGGGTGTTTCAAAATTCCTTTGGGGCTATGCCATGACATTGAAGCGTTGATTAAAAAATTTTGGTGGGGCCAAATGGGAGAAAGGAGGAAGATCCATTGGTTGAAATGGGATGAGTTGACAAAATCCAAATTGGAGGGTGGTATGGGTTTTAGGGACTTGGCTTCGTCCAATGAGTCTCTTTTGGCTAAGCAAGCATGGCAACTCTTGAAAAACCAAGACTCTTTGTTTCATAAAGTCTTTAAGGCCCGATTTTTCCCTAGTTACACAATAATGGAAGCCAAAAAATCTAGAGGTGGATCATATGCAATTATGCATGGACTAGCATTTTACATGGAAGGGATGTGCTTTCAAGGGGTTGCAAATGGAGAATAGGGAATGGGAGAACAGTGGGCATTTGGCATAATTTTTTGCTCCCATGGCAACAAGCACCACAAGTACTGTCACCAATAATTGAATCTTTGGCTGATGCAAGAGTTGAGATACTTATTTGATGGAGAGGCAAGGCCGTGGAATCATAATACAATCGACAGCATATTTTTTCAGGGTAAGGCAGAGGTAATCAAAAAATTACCATTAGCAATATCTGAGTGTGAGGACAGTTTATTCTAGCCATTCACACATAATGGGATATACAACAAGAAGTCAGGTTATCGCTTTTTAAAAGCTGAGGATGAACCCGTCGGTAATGAGGAGCAAGTGGAACTAGACAGAGCCCTTTGGAGAGGTATTTGGTCCTTGCATATTCCGAATAAAATGAAAAACCTGATGTGGAGAGCCTACCCAAACTCCTTACCAACAAAACATAATCTTGTGCATCAAACCATCATCGAAAGCCTACTCTGTGACAGGTGCAAGCTGGAACCCGAGACAACTCTACATGCCATATGGTCATGCAGCGAGTTGGATGTAGTGTGGGCAGGCGAATCTGCCTGGGTTTGCCGAGGATCCAACACCTTTATGGACTTCAAGGAATTGTCATCATGGCTGATAAAACGACAACAAAACCTGGAGCTGTTCTCGATCACAGCATGGACAATTGGACACACAAAAACCATGTTTGAATGCATCAACCTTGCTGCAACCCCAATCAACTTGCACCCATGGTAAAGGAACTCTTATCGGAATTCTTGGCAGTACAATCCCCTCCTCAGTTACAGTCCACCCCGACCCATGCTTGTTAGCGAGCCCTTGTCTTGGATATGGCGAAGGTAAATTTTGATGGTGCTATTTTCAGTAAGGAGCAAAAATCCGGAATTGACGTAGTTATACGTATGCTCAAGGAGATGTCTTGGCTTCACTGTCCAAGATCCTACCTCAGATTCACAGCCCGTTTGAAGTGGAGGCCATAGCAGCTGCCTCTGCTTTGTAGCTAGCTTCAGACTTGGGGTTTTCAAAGGTGGTCTTGGAAGGTGATTTTCAGGTTCCAATGCATGCACTTATATACAAAAGTCCCTTCCTATCCTCAGATGTATTACTAATTGATGATGTAAGGTAAAATGTTAGTTGCTTTAATCAATTACATTACTCTCATGTCAAGAGAGAATGTAACATGATAGCTCATAGTTTAGCTCGTTTGGCTTTAAGTGTTTCCAATTATGTTGTGTGGAAGGAGGATGTTCCACCATAGTTTCTCTCTGTTATTCTAGCAGACATTGCTGGTTTACATTAAATAAAATTCATTATGATGTTTCTCCAAAAAAAAAAAAATAATAAGGTAACTTTGCAATTAATGAATTAGAGACGAAAGAAAAAAAAAATTTTGAGGGACAATTCAGAGAGAGAGAGAGTGTGTGTGTGTGGTTTAGGGATGGCACTAGAATATGTATATAATATAAATAAATACATAAAAACTATAAATAGGATCAGTAGCGGAGTCAGGATTTCGGTCAAAGGAGAACAAGATTAAAATTCAATATTAAAAATGACATTTGAGTTGGACGAGATAAGTAAAACTCGATTCTGTCCCTCATCACCTCTTCAAGACGGTAAAACTCTATCATAGGTTGAGCAGAATTGACGTAGTTATACGTATGCTCAAGGAGATGTCTTGGCTTCACTGTCCAAGATCCTACCTCAGATTCACAGCCCGTTTGAAGTGGAGGCCATAGCAGCTGCCTCTGCCTTGTAGCTAGCTTCAGACTTGGGGTTTTCAAAGGTGGTCTTGGAAGGTGATTTTCAGGTTCTAATGCATGCACTTATATACGAAAGTCCATTCCTATCCTCAGATGTATTACTAATTGATGATGTAAGGTAAAATGTTAGTTGCTTTAATCAATTACATTACTCTCATGTCAAGAGAGAAGGTAACATGGTAGCTCATAGTTACTTGGAAGGTGATTTTCAGGTTCTAATGCATGCACTTATATACGAAAGTCCATTCCTATCCTCAGATGTATTACTAATTGATGATGTAAGGTAAAATGTTAGTTGCTTTAATCAATTACATTACTCTCATGTCAAGAGAGAAGGTAACATGGTAGCTCATAGTTTAGCTCGTTTTGCTTTAAGTGTTTCCAATTATGTTGTGTGGATGGAGGATGTTCCACCATAGTTTCTCTCTGTTATTCTAGCAGACATTGCTGGTTTACATTAAATAAAATTCATTATGATGTTTCTCCAAAAAAAAATAATAATAAGGTAACTTTGACATTAATGAATTAGAGACGAAAGAAAAAAAAAATTTTGAGGGACAATAGAGAGAGAGAGAGAGAGAGAGAGAGAGAGAGTGGTTTAGGGATGGCACTAGAATATGTATATAATATAAATAAATAAATAAAAACTATAAATAGGATCAGTAGCGGAGTCAGGATTTCGGTCAAAGGAGGACAAGATTAAAATTCAATATTAAAAATGACATTTGAGTTGGACGAGATAAATAAAACTCAATTCCGTCCCTCATCACCTCTTCAAGACGGTAAAACTCTATCATAGGTTGAGCGGAATTGAGTGAGCAAAACTCGTTTTTGTCTTGTAAGTTCAAAGCAATATAATCTACATGGGACAAAGCAGGATGGGATGGTTCATGAAGGACAAGGTATTTACCATCCTTAATCATACGTTCCATTCCCTCTTTACAAATTGTTTCATATTTTTAGGATAATGGACTAAAATTGGTTTATTTAATTATTTAAAACATCTTAATAAATTAATTAATAGAATATAAATATATATATATATATATTAAAAATATTGATGTTTAATAAAAATAGTAAACCATAAAAACAGAAAATATCAATTTTGACAATTTTATTGGCAATTTTAATAATACAAATTGACATAATAAACAACTATAGTATGGGACCATCGGTAAGAGATTATAGTTCCATTAAATTGGAGTACTTCTTCTTCTCAAAAAATTGGAGTACTTCTATTTGACATAATAAACAACTATAGTATTGGACTATCGATAAGAGATAATAGTTCCATTAAATTGGAGAATTTCTTATTCTCAACAAATTGGAGTACTTTTATACAAGTATAATTAAAATATATATATATATATTTAATACATATATTGTATTTTTATTTTTATTTTTATTTTATTTTTAGAATCACGTGTATTTTTTAAGAGATAATTACAATATGTTGCTAACCCCGCAACTCATTTTTTTTTTTTTTTTTTTTTTTTGGGAGCTCTTGAGTTTTGTACAACAAACAGTTTTTTTCCTTTTTCATTTCTTTTATTTATTTTGACCCATTTGGGACTAATGATCAGAGGGAAAAATCGACATTTCAATTAATATATATGTAAAATACTTTTGCCTCTAGAATGATTTGAAATAAAATAATTCTTTTCTCTTAAAAATTTTGAAGTTAATAGAAAATTGTAACAAGTTATTTGCTAATAATTAATCAAGTTTTTTTTTTTATAATAATTCTGTAGTTATAATAATAGGGGGATTTGAAATTTAATTCTCTTCATTAAAGAGGACAGACAATGCCACTGAAATACAACAAATAAAGAAATTGATTGTTCGATTTTCTTTTATTTTATTTTTTTGGTAAAAAAGAAATTCATTCAACAACTAAACAATAGGAGCAACTACATCAAAGTCAGAACACATCCTAGCATGACTAAGGCCATAGTGGTCCGAAAGAAACGAGTTCAAAAGCACCCGCGGGAGGGAGTTATAATACAAAATATTTGATTCTGAAAAGCTCCTATTCTAGCAAGAGCATTAACACAACACTTTCTTCCCTAAAACAGTGCACCACCTTGACCTGTGGAATTTGGGAGAGAGTGAGCCTGCAAGGAGGCATTAGACAAGCTATCATTGTTAATCAAATCAACAACTACTTTAGCATCTGACTCTACTATTACTGCATAAATCCTTAGATCTAAACACATGCTTAATCCATCTCTTATCTCCCGGAGTTCAGCTAATAGGCTAGTAGTGATTCCAATGTTTCTTGAGAAAGCTTTGATCCATGCCCCGGTATCAGAGCGGAGAATACCTCCTCCACCTGCATTACCAGTTTTTCCAATTGAAGAGTCATCTGTATTAAGCTTGAACGAAGCCCTAGTAAGCTTATCCCAACGGATTATTTTTTCCACTTAGGATCTTGAAAGCTCGGAAATGTGTCGAAAACACACGAGCTGTTTAGACCCCCAAATTAAAGTTATGGTTTGGTTGATTTTACACTAACTTAATACTAAGTGCGGAATAGTGTAAATACAAGCGTATAAGCAAGACAACTACTCTAATCCATATTTAAAGCAACACAACAGTAAAAATGAAATGAACAAAAGTAGGGAAGAGAGATGCAAACACAGATAACACCGAGACATGTTATCGAAGAGGAAACCGAAGAACTCGGTGAAAAACCTCTCCGCCGCCCTCCAAGCGGAAATCGATCCACTAGACAATTAGTTGGGATACAAGGGTGAGCAAGAGACCCTCCAAGCCTAATCTACCCTCTGTACCTAAACCTTCCAAGCTCCTACTCCAACAAGACTTTTCGGAACTATGTATTGTCTAGTTCTCCGGATCCCGCAACAAGCTCCATATTGCATCTGCCATTCTAGGCTTCTTCCAATGCGTCCCAACAACACCAAAACTTCACTTGACAATCTCAAAGGGTGTGATAAGTGTTTGGGCTATCAACCTCTCAATGGTATGGAAATTGAGAGGTAGGAGATGAGGAAATTCCCAAAACAAATGTGTAGAGGATTGTGGGTATAACAATCTCTAACTCTCAATGTGTTTGGCTAGGGTTTTCTCTCAGAAGCTCTCATTTACATTTGTGGGTAATGTGGGTATAAATAGTGTAGGCACAAAAAGTGTGTATCAGACTGGACAGGCTGGCAAAACAGAATGCATCGCGGGTGTCTCGCAAGAAGGCTTTACCCGCGAGATACTCGTGAGACACAACTGTCTCCATCTAGCCTGACTCTTTGCATTCCAACATGTGTAGGGCACATGATATACTTCGCGGGATGCTAAGTCGCGAGATACCCGCAAAAACCCTCTTTAGTCTTCAAATGCTTGAGTCTTCACACCAGTCTCTCTATCACACAACCCTTACAATGAAATCCCACAATAAATACAAGGTACAACAGATTAAATATAATTACAATCAAATTTAGCACGGAATATAAGCCAACAAAACATATAGTTGTAAATGACAACTTTACAGATCTAATCGCTGTCTAATTGTGTGCACAGAAAAAATACTCTACTGCCCTTTAAGTGACTTCAGAATGGATCGCTTGGTTGGGAGTTCTATTTTGAAACACCACTCTGTTACGATGCTGCCAAATGGTCCATAGACCAATGGAGAATAGAACATTCCAAGGGATTAGGAGAGGACCAACTTTGACATCCCATCTACAATATTTCTTCAACCATTCTCTACTATCTAGGGTGAAGAACTCTCAGAGGAGGTTCACTTCAAGATTCTGCCAGTAGGAGGTGGCCAAATAGCAGTCCCTTAGTACGTGAATAATGGATTCAGGAGCTTGGTGGCAGATAGGGCATGTTAAGTTTACTTGCATATCTCTGGAAGCTATACAAACACGAGTAGCTATGCTACTATGGAAACACATTCAAATAAAGGTTTGGATTCTCGAGAGAGTTTTTATCTTCCAAATCCAGCTGCCATTGAAAGGCTGAAAAGAGTCCAAGTTCTGGGTTGTAAGCAGATAAGCACTATTAAGACTAAACTGGCCATTTAAAGTCGCTGCCCAAATAATCCTGTCCTCCTCAGAAGCAACACAGGCGTGGGGCATAGCTCGAATTTCTTTGACAACATCATTTGGCAAAATGAAGAAGATTTTCCTCCAGTCCCAACCCAACTCCAACACTATATCCTTAATTTTGAATTCTTCTTCCCCTTTAGAGAAGGGACCATGGATTATCAATCTCAAAGGCCCTTTAGAAGTTCAAATTCAAGCCAAAATTTGACGTTGCTATCACGACTAGCACTCCACCAAGTACCTTTGTCAAAGATACCCATACCCTTTTTCATTGCTTTCCATGTCCGAGAGGTAGGCAAGGCTTTCTCATTATTGGATGACATTCTCCTCCGCGTTAAATATTTTTTCTTTAATACATGAGACCAAAGA
Organism: Quercus suber; assembly: GCF_002906115.3. NCBI lineage: Eukaryota > Viridiplantae > Streptophyta > Magnoliopsida > Fagales > Fagaceae > Quercus > Quercus suber. The sequence goes on from NW_027069521.1 coordinate 1,238,726, forward strand.
GCATCTTTTTTTGTATGGAATCTCTAATTAAGTTTAGCAAGGTATCCTATATTTCTCCCTTTGGTTGTTTGAAGCCCAAGACCTCCCTCATCTTTAGGCCAAGTCACCTTGTTCCATCCCACCTAGTGGATTTTTGTCTTGGATTCACTAGTGCCCCCACAGAAAGTTTCTGCTCAGTCTATCTAAACTATCTAAAATTCTAGGGGGGAGATAGTTGATTTGCATAACATAAGAAGGAATGGCGCTCTTGGATGCTTGAATAAGAATTCTAAGACCAGCAAAGGAAAGTAAATTTGCCTTCCACCCAGCAAGTTTTTGTTACTCTATCAATGATAAAATTAAGGTCTTGATTAAAGGATCCAGTGTGTCTTAGTGGAAAACCCAGATATGTGCCTAAATTAGCAGCGGATCAAAATACCAAAATATCACAAAATCTCATTCTTTGATCTCTTTCTACATTTGGAGAGAAGTAGATTTTGGACTTGACAAGGTTCACTTAATGCCTAGATTTCATACAAAATTCATCTATAGCATCTCTTACACTTCTACAATTAGTGATATCTGCCCTTACAAAAAGGAGGAGATCATTCGCGAAGAAGAGATGGGAGATAGTAGGCCCACTATTTGAAGCTTTGATTGGCTTCCACTCCCCATTAGTGCATTCTCATCAATAATTCTGCCCAACACTTCCATACAGAGAATGAATAAGGGGATAACAGGTCTCCTTGCCAAATACCCCTTAAAGGAGGGAAATGTTCCAACACTGCACCATTAAAGAGGATAGACATTGAAGTGGAAGAAACATAACTCATTATCATCCGAATTAAATCTGAAGGTAAATTTGCACCATAAAGCACTTCCCTGATAAATGACCACTCCAATCTATCATAGGCTTTCTCAAGATCTATTTTGATAATCATATGGCCAATCTTCCCGCTTCTCCTGCTAGTCGAGTGAATAATTTCTTGGGCTATTTGATTTTCTTTTTCATTTAGTAAGAAGAAAGGACAGTAACTTTTTTATTTTTAGAAGAAAATAAAGACATGGCAACTGACCCAAGTTTGGCAGGAAAATACAATCATATAAGGTGCAACCTTCGTCTATGCTGTACTATCCAATAACTTCCTACTAGATGTATATTTCCACCATTGGATTACTTTATCTTCTTATATCTTCTATATTTACAAAACACCAAGATGATTAATCGATTAATAACCATTTCATCTATAAAATTTTAATTTTTAATTTTTTTTAACTTTAAAATTATATGCAAGTAATGAGTTTATTAATCAAATAATAAATAACTTCCGATCAACACAAAACTTAGCACACACATTAAGAACAGAGCACATGTAATCCAATATTGAGATTTTCGAATTATTAATATGATAAAAATTACACTATAAGTCGAGATCAATAAGTATCTCATCACTGTAAGTCAACTTTATAAACCCACATAATATTATTTGAGGTACAATTGAGGTACAAAACTCTTGCTAAAAGATGATAAAGAACCCCTTAAATTGGTCTACATTAGTCGTGTACAATTGCAATATCGGCTGCTTGATTATTTATGAAGGGCCCCTTAATTTGGTCAAACTATATCTAAGCCCAGTTTCTTTCAAACTTTGATTAAATTTTAAAAGATGATATGCAGATGCTCTAAGTACAAAGAAATTCTGAACTATAAAGCATCAAACCTTTGCAGACCAACTGAAAAGACTCCCCAGTCCCAGGTCCATACCAAAGATCCATACCTTAGTAAGTTACATTCCAAACACAAACAGAGCTCTCTAACTCACAAAGATTCTTTCATGCTACTTCATCCGCAGAAAATTATCTGAGTTGGTAATTAAAAACCTGTAGATGACAGTTTTTGTCATATTTCATTTCTGAATAGATCAGTACTTAATATAATAGCACAACAAGGGTTTATGAAGAGGTAGGTATCTTTTCTGAGTACCTATATTCACATTGATCATAAACCATGACTGCCTATTAACTGCTACGCCATTTACACGTGGGAGAATGGAAAGTACAGAGGAGAAAATGCTGAAGCCGATGATGATAACGGTTTAAGCCTTCCAATCACGTTTGCAGTCAAAATGTCAGTAATTGATGTATCCTTCACTGCGTCTTGGCTATTGTCTTCTTTAATCCCTTGACTATCTTTGCGAACCACATCAAGTTCATGACAGTTAGCACCAATGGCACCACAGATACTAAAAATAACCCAAAGGACCGCAACTGCTGAACCTGTTTGGTGAGAGAACAATAACATGAATACATAATGATTCTGCATATTGGCCAAGTTCCATTCAGTTAAGCAAATGGATACCAAAAAATGGAAATATCTGGATATCAATTTAGTTTGTATGTAACAGATCCATGCAAACATTCTTTATCTACCAGTAACTGTCACTAAATATTGTGTCTATCGGTGATGGAGTACCATGCTATTAACCCATTTTATGATATGTAATTTTCCGCATGAACATGTTTGGTTGATGGTATTATGAAAGTCTTCAAAAGTCAGGACCTAAAATCAAACCTAAAGACTAATTCCTTCCATCCATCATCTTGATGAAAAATGAATCATTAATTATGATGCACAAAGTGGAGACTGTGACCCAATCATTTCTGACATGATTAAAAACAAGATGCAACAAAATTTGGCAAATTAAGCTTCTCATATGTTAGTGCGTTGGTGCGTTGGTGTGAAGGTAAGTTTGTTCCACCAAAAGCAACAGGTCGAGGCTTCAAGTCCAGGAATCAGCCTTTCCATTAAATAGGGGGTAAGACTACCCACCATGACCTCTCCCAGAACCTGCAAAAGTGGGAGCTTTGTGCATTGGGTGCAACCTTTTTTATATGTTAGTTTTAGATAAAACATAAGGTGTGCTTGCCAAATTTATAACAGATACAATATTCACCAGGTGAACATATACAGGTATTGTTATTACCTGATCATAGTGCAAGTAGAAATGGTAAAAAAGATACATGAACAGGATTATTCTGGCAACCTGAAAAAAATGCGAAATGTTAAATGACCATGAACAAGGATAGGAAGTAATGCCAAGCTCAGGGGAGATTTGTAAGTGTCTTTTGTTGGCAAAATTATAAAACCAAGGAACAAAAGCTATATGAAAAAAATAAAATTTCGACATACCAGCCAAGCAAAGAATATAACAACCCCATTTATGACATATGCTCTAGACCTCTTCTTTCCAGTTGCATCAAGATACCTTCACAAACCAAACTGATATGCATCAAAATCGGAAAAGAAATCAATACCTTTATAAAAGTCGGTCACTTAATAAATAAAAGATTACCATCTCAAATTGATCCCAGGGGTGGTCGTCTCAGAGATAAGAACCATGTAGGTGTATAGCTGCCCCTCCCCAGTTAACATTGCATATGCTACTGCTGCTATTGAAAGAAGATGATGAATCACCTGAAATATTAATATTATAACTATGTGCTCGAAAAGATCCACGTTAAGACTTAAAAGTAGTTCAAACTAGATTAATTCTTCTCCTCCTCACCCATAACACAATTTGTTTTCACAACTTATTAATGAATTTCACATGGGTCCACCATTGATGCTACTTTATTGTCTACCATTGACAAATGACAACTTGCCACTTTAGTAGTTATGGAAAAAATTGTAAAAACAGTTGCATTGTAAAAAAATAACACCAAAATATAAAACATTTCACCTATATATATATATGTCTTTATGTAAGGATTTAGTGTTGGCAAGTTCAATGTGACAAATAATGTGTCAAAACGGGTTGTAAGTACATGTTATAAAGCTAGGTAAAAGTATATCAAAGAATTGCTTGAAGAGAGGAAGGTTCAGAACAGCAAAATCAGAATTCGCATAAGAGATCATTAAAGTCAAACAAAAAACTCACGAGACGCTTGCACAACCCTCACTAGAGCAAGATTATGAAAATTTGATTCCAAATTCTACTTAAAGTCTGAAATACCCTAACCTTTTGCTGACCAATATATATTCCTAGAGGTACTTATCAAATATATATTCCTTGAGGCATGATTTTCAACCTAAGAACACAGAAGTACAAAAAAACATCTAGAGTGTTTTTCTGTTTGCACCTAAACAGAAAAACCAATCCTCGTGTTTATTAAACTTTCAGCTTAAATATATTTTCCTCTCGATTGTCCTTGAAAGTTGAAACCAAAGAGTTTGTTCCTTGACAATGAGTCCACTGTTGTTGCCTTCTGAAGAGTTCTTTGGGAGTACCAAAGTACTGGGTGGTTGCAGATGAGTTTTATCATAGAGGAAGTTCTATAAAAGGATTCAAGAGTTTTGGGGCCACAATGCTTGGAGGCAAACGAATAGTTTACTAAGGTTGCATGGAGAGTCTATGCTATGAAAGTTTTGTGTGTTCAAACTGTACTAACTTGTAACCAATTCTTCTATGGTGAATTTCCTATGCGGTATATACAAATATATACCCACTATAATCAAGATGTTAATCAATATATAGCACCTGATACATGTCTTTGTTAATGTTGCCTCCACTTACTTTTTTATTATATTAATATTTTGAAAATCCTACCAATAAATTCTTATTGTTTTTAAAAGGTACGCCAAATTCAACGTTAATTAGATGTTATTGATTTTACCCAATCGGCCAATCCATAAACTCATTTTTTGTGTATACTTTCAAAATATAAAAAACATGGAATTAAACATTTTATAGATAAAATAGTTATTAATCTTTGATTATCTTGATATTTAACAAGCATAGAAAGAAAAAGGAAATAATGAAATTCAATGGTAAATTTGTTATAAAAAATCTTTAAAAAAAAATAAAAATTAACCTCATCTAATAGAAAGTTATTACGTGCTATAACATTGACAAAAATTACAAGTGTAACTTTTGTTTGTATGTATATGAGTTATATTACACACATAGATACACAGCTTGATTGTATTTATTCAAAATTGAATATACTTACATACTCAAATCCACCTAGAGCAGGATAAAACCATAAGATCATCCCAAGGTCAGCCAGGAAGTAACCAACCGAAACCTGTTAAAATTATATCAAAAATATGAAACATAATTTTTACCAGATAAAACACAGCAGGAGGTGAAACAGGCATACAAGGTTGAAACAAACCAAACTTTTGACATAAGGTAGAAAACAATATTTCATCAAGACCGCTTTAATGCAAAAGAAGGTAAGATAGCATGTATTAGTAAGATGAGTTAATTTCCCCTTGCATGTGTTTCATAAGTTTATAGAGAGGAAAAGGAAGTTAGAAGAATCTATAACACAAGGTCCTTTGAATTGACTTACTCAATACCCATCAAGGCCTCTATTGCAGGTTCAAGTTTCTTCAAAATTGAGGTATAAAGCTACTTACCAACTACCTCTCAGCCCCTACAGTAGCTGGACCCTTGTGCACCAGATATGACCTTTTTATAAAATAGATTTGCAATTCCTTTCTTTTATTTTTCTTTTCTCCACACCTCTACTCATATCATTGACTATAGTTTTTCCATAAGAACTAAGAAAGAAAAAGAAAATAGTGGCATGTTCGATTTGTCAATAGGCAGTATAAGGATCTCATAATAAAACTCTATCCATGCCCAATATAAGAAAGAATGACTTGGTTTCCTGTAGATACTATAGCTCCTCACACCTTTGTAGCTCTCAAAAGAAAATCAGGCATTTGTTGACTAACAAAAGTAATATTAGATACATCTAAGGTAATTGCACCTAAACGCCAACATGGACTAAGATATCGTATATATTGGCACCCACAAAAGTTTCCCTTATTTTATTTCTTCTCAATGTAAAACGGCTGGCCAGAATTCAAGCTGGCTCACATTTATGCTATGAAATACTAATACAATACGATGTGTACTCTGTATTTCATTGATGGGTAAAAACTAATTACACGCCTTACAGGATTGAACTCATGATCTCACCCTCAACCCTTGTTTGTGGGACAAGGAGATGCCATTGGGTCCAAAGACTCTAATAAGAAACACACAAACATAATAATCATAACAGCGCCAACATCAACAGCAATAATGACAATAGCAAATCAAATAATTTTAGGCATACTCACCCCCAAGGCAAATGTGGACAGTTGAGAACGTCGAAGTGTAATAAGGCCAGCAAATTGGTCAGAATAGAGATCTGACCAGAACACAAAGTATAATGATATAGTTGTGATAAAAATGGCATGAAGAGTTGATATGGCCCTGCATAAACAGTTAACATATATAAAAAATTTGCAACAAAAAAGGGGAAAAATGATCAGACTAAATGGGGAAATATTCAACACCTGTTATTCCACTCAACACGCTGCATTTTTGAAAGGCTGGCATAGCTCTTGAAGTAAATAGCACTGATCGTCTGGGTAAGATCATAGACCTGAAAAGGAGGAAACGCTTAAAAGAGGAAAACAGGGAAGAAAAAAGAGAAGATACAGAATTAGGGAAAAAAGTTGACAAGGTATGTATAGAACATATGAGAAGCAACCATTTTAAATGGACTGATGTGCCACAATTAATTGTAGCAATGATGAGAAATACCACTTTGGAAGCAAAAATTCCACCAATGATGGAAGTGCAAGGTATAAATGAATCTGCAAGTACATAATCCTTTAGCAGCTGCTCAGCATGGTTTTGGTACGATGTGATTCCCATAGTTGCCTGTTCAGAAACCAGCATTACAGGATACTCTTTAGCAAATACGTAGACGCTCTTTCTATTGCGTAATGCTCTTCTTCTCTTTGTTCTCTGCTTTTGCCTCTTTAGTGGATAAATAATGTGGAAGACTAACAAAAGGTAATTTAGCTATTAGAAAATAATTAGGTAAATTATCTAATAAAAATATAAGATAAATTAGATTAATGACAAGAAAACACATATGCTTACACATATACACCGATATAACCCCGTAGATAAAAAAGACTTACATATGTTATGATTGAAGAAAAAAACCCAAACAAAAGATAAATATCCAATTTTGGTCTAGTACCATTATCATAGCCATCATCACATGGGGAGATAGGCACACATACCCCAGGGCAGGGAGGGATTTAAAAGGAACAGAAATGCTAAAGCAGATACATCACAGACGTACATCATATGTGTATTAAGCAACAAAAGTAACAATCTAGCATCTGCTTTGGTGCTTCTCAAAGACTTGACTTATCCTTAAAAGTACAAAAATATCAAACACTATTATCGCAATCGAAAAAAAAAAAAAAACCTGATTAGTACTACACCAATCATGGCAGGGAAATACATGGAAAACCACCTGTTTAAATCTTAAACATTAATTTAAAATTAATAAATTAAAATAAAAGCCTGTGTTTACTTTTCTATACAACATAAACCTGCCTACTAAGGAACTTTCTTCAAAAAGGTATGGAAAAGTTGAACAATGCACCCATTGTGACATAGAGTTCACCAAAAAAAGAAAAGAAAAGAAAAGAATATTAGATCAGTTTGTTTCGAGCGACACATTAAGTTTTGTTGTAAAGTTTCAAAGAAAGCTAGCATGATCCCTAGTTTCAAAAGTTTCTAATAAATTCAACTAAACTTACTACCTAGTTTCAAAACTTTGGTGATTGAAATCTATAAATAACTCAAATTGCAAGCTAATGAACTATGGAGAAGCAAGTGATCATCCCAGTGGCACAAGCAACAACACATTACAGAGAAAACTATGATTTTTTAACTTTCTTAAAATCTAAATTGACCATAACCAGCTCTTGTCAGAAAGCAATTATCACAAACCAAGACCAAAACTTTAACTCCAACAATCACAAAACAACGTTAAATATATCCCAAGAAAGACAGTAAAATTAGTTTGTTTATGTTTATTTTCGAAGCACAACAAGGTTGTGAGCCACTAACATCCAATAAGACTTTCTCAAAAATAAATAAATAAAACAGAACAAACACAACTCATTTCTCAAAGCACCCAAAAAAAAAAAAAAAAGATTAAAGCATAAAAACATATGGGAATCAAAAGCGGGGTTAAAAGGATCATACATTAAAACACAAAAGCAAAAAAAAAAAAAAAAAAAAAAAAAAAAGGAGTTTTACATATTGGTAACAGGATATTGATTTATTGCCAATCTTTGTAGAGTACTTGTTGAGGATGGTCTCTATTAATTGATGACCTTAATTCGGACTCGTTTGGTAAGAGATTTCTAATAACGTTGTTAAAGTTTTGTAAAAATATGTGTAAGTGAAAAAGTATGAAAATACGTGTTGTGTTGTTTAAACAGTTTAAACACTATTACCTAACGCGTGGGTGAAAAAACATGTAAAAATACGTGTTAAGTGTTGTAGTGTTTAAACAACTGTTTTGATTTTAATTCTTTCTCCTTTATGTCCAAAAGTTGTGATGCTAAAGCAAAATTAAGGCAGAAGGAAAGCTATGAGGTTTCCCAATTAATAAAGCAAATCTATCGCTTCTTTTTATATTATAGACATAAAAGAAGCTTTTACTACCAGTCCTCCTTTGGAATTGTTTCTTCTCGCTGCACAAGTTAGCTTCTTGCTAATGTGCGGTGCACCAGAGAGTTTCTTGCTCGTGGGTTCATCTCCAACAGTGCTTGCATGCACTTACCGAGTCTAAAGGGACTTTCTTTCTCTTTTTTTAACAGCACACTTTACCATACACCCAACAGGTTTTATTTTAAAATACAATAATTAAAATAATATAAATCACGCAATAAAATAACATATTCAATGCAATAAACACCAGACCAGCCACAACCAGCACAAACCACCACTGCCACAGCCACAGCCACAACAACCACCGCTACAGCCAAGAGAACCACCACACAGCCATAGCCACTGCAAGCACCACCCACAACCGCAACCCCAACCACCACAATCCCTACAAATTGCAACCCACTACATCCAAAACAAAATGACCACCCAAAACCACCTCACCGCCACTCACAACCTCTGCAAAATCGAAACCCCCACCACCCAAAACCACCATCCCCGGCACCCACAACACCTGCAAATCTAAACCCCCACCAAGATGATATATAGCAATAGCAATGAACAAGTTAATGATTCTAGAGCTACTTGTTCCATCTTTTCATTGTATATATAATGAACAAAGAATTCCCAGTTGACAGATTAATTGAAATAAGAAACAGGGCAGTTACGGAGTTACCTTTGGTCCTTTAGTAAAAGTGGGTCGCCACGTAATGATGAATCCAAGAACGAATTGAGTCTTTTTGGACTTGGAGTTAGCGATGGTGTGAAGAAGGAGTTTGGAGAGGAGAGGAATTTGGTCAGAGGAGAGGAATTGGGTCTTTCAATTTGCAAATGGTATAACCGTATAAGCCGCGGGATTTTAGCATCGAAGCACAAAACAAGCCTATTACCCGGTTTTCTAATTGCAAAAAATTTTACAATAGTGAATTGGTGATACAGCACACTCCTACTTCTACCTTTAGACTTTACCATTCACGGATTGTAAAACTACTGCTCCGATGTTTCGATGTAAAATATTTGTAATGGTAAAATTTTACATAAAAAATATTTTCAAGAAAATATTTTTATTTTATAATATTTGGCGGTGTATATGAAAATGGAAAAAAAATGGTAAAAATTTTAAATTATAGTAAAGACAATTTTTGGTAAAATTTTATACACAACTCGCCACATGATGAGTTGTGATTGGTAAGGATATGTCAATGAGTCATGTGGGAACACATCCTTACCAATCACAACTCGCTATGTGACAAGTTATGACACAAAATTGTATCAAAAGTTGTGTTCTTAGCATAACTCAAAAAAAAAATTGTCTTTGCAGATTTTATTTCATTTTTTTTAATTTTTAAATTCTGGCATCCTTGCATATACATTCATTAATGTTTAAGCTTAAAAAAAATTAATTAAAAAAAAAAACACTTTGATGTCAAAATAGTTTGGGTTCCAAGGTCCTAGTCTAACACTATACAGTAAAAGCACAACAAATCATTATTTTCTTATGAGCATTTTAATATTTTTTGCTTGTTTCAATGAGCTACAAGTTTTAATGGGTCTCGTATTGCTCCAGAGGATTTTAAATTTTCAATCAGCTCCGGAAACATATTCTTGTTTTCCTCATTCAAAAACACAATTGCTGTACCCTCATCTCCCAATCTGGATGCCCTCCCAATCTGATGGATGTACTCTTTAATGGAATTGGGCACGTCAAACAGTATTAGAGCATCAGCAGTGGGCCTGCCATATGCCAAATGTAAGGTACATTTGGCATTCAGGCCCAAAACACGCTCAGCAACTGGAAAGTCATATGGGAAAGGCTAAAATTTTTTTGGCATATAGCTACAGTACCATCTTAAATGTAAGATGATATCGTAGCAGAATGGGATTAAAAAAATTTAATACTCTCTCCTCATTTTTAACCCGGGAATTTCTCTCTCCTCTCTCATTATTTCTCTTCTTTTCTCTCTCTTCCTTCTCTCTTTCTCATTTGCTCTCTGCTCTCTTCAGACCCAAGACCCCGTTCTCTCTCCGATGACCCTCTCTCTCTGATAAGTTAGATGCTTGCATGTTTAAAATCTAAAAGGCTATCTAATTAAGTACTTCCGAAAAGCTAAGATCAAGGTCGGCGTGGGTTTTGACAACGGTGGAGATCATGGGGTTTGACGACGGTGGGTCGGTGGGCTAGGTTTGGATCGACGTGAGGACTCTGATGGCTCTAATGGGTTTGAATCGAAGCTCCTATGGTTCCCATAGTGATTTCAACGAGGCATCGATGCTCTGATCCCTTTACCGATTCACTCATCTCATAAACCCAACACTCTAGATACCCATTTAACTTTTCACTCCATCACTCTCTCTTCAAACCGACATTCACAAGGGATGTTATCACACCCAAAAGATCAACACCCCGACCCAAAACTCCAATGGTCTTGAATCTTTGTTGTTATCAATCATATGATGCTCCCAGGACCCAACCATTATATGGCAAAGGATGATGGAAGCATTCCTACAAGCTCATTCACTCCTTTCCAATTAAAATACCAGTAACTAGAACAATCACCCATTGTTAAATGAAAGCTCCAAATCAGCGGTCAATATTTCAACCTAAATCCTTCACCTTACATATATTTACCAAGAAGTGAACCTAAAACCACAGTTGAGAGAAGTTTATGCCATTAAGAACAAATCAATTATATCCTACTCTTGTGGCCAATCATATACATCATATAGCAAAACCCAAGATCTCAGAATTGTTACAAAATCCACTAGCTTAATATCTTATGGCAAACCCAAAATCAAGCAATCATCTAGTTTAACAACCATACCCAGAACAACGCAAAACCAATTATATAACACACATCTAGTTGCTAACAAAATGTACAAACTCAAAGAATAAATGGAAGCAAATGTTTCTATTATAAATGCTTCAAAAAAAAAAAACCCATTTGCCTAAATCAGTTGTACTCTAACCCCACTGATCACCAATCCATTTTTAGATTGAAAAATTCAAACAGGCACACACATAGTATTAACTAGAAATCAAAAACCAAAAACCCAATAACAAGAAGCGAGCACAAAAGCCAAAATGAAACAAAACCATACAACACACTCAGATATATATAATAATAATAATAATAATACAAAAAATCGAACCTAATCTAAAAAGGCAGAAAAGTACGTAGTTTTGTCCATGATGGGCGGCGCTGATGGAAGCTAGAGCTGACTGGTGGTTTCTTGGACCTTAGAGCCAGAGATTGGCAAGAGAGGGGACCAAAGGTGGCTAGGATTTTTGGAGAGAAATCTAAGAGGGTGGCTGGATTTTTTTGGAGAGATATATGAGAGGGAGAGTTTTAGCGGGAAAGTGCAAGAGTGATAAGTATCGGGGTGTGAAGGAATGAGCAAATGTAAAATGTTTTCCCAAAATCTTAAGTGTAAAATATTTTACATAAATTTGTTTAGATTGTTTTGGTTGACTGAAAATATTTTACTTTTAACCAACTATTTTACTGCAAAACAAATACTGTAAAATTGGAAAATATTTTTCTAAAAATATTTTACATTGAAACAAACAAAGCCTAAATATTATTATTTTATTCTGACTCTCTCTCCTATTTGTCTTGTCCTCACTTCCTTTTCATTATTTTAATTATTTTTTATGAAGAAGAAGAGAGAGATAGATGGTGAAAATAATATTTTAATGAATAGATGAGATAATTATGAAATGAGATGTTGAGTGTGTTATAAAATGGTATGGTATAATAGATAAAGTAGTTTTTGAGATTATAAAATAAGATTTTTTGTAGATACCGAATGCTAATGCTCTCAGTGCTATAAGAAGCTACCATTTACGACAAGTTACTATAGCTAGAAGCTAAAAGTTTTTACATTTAGTGCAAGTTTGGCACAAATTATTTTTGCTCGCTTATTTTATTATTCATTTTATTTTTGCTACTATTCATGGGCCCCACTACACTTTTTGATACTATTCATGAGTCCCGCTGTACTATTTCATCTAACTTTTACTTTTATCTACAGTATTTTCAGTAAAAAGTTTTCAATTTCAGCAAAATAAGCGGATCTCAAACAAACCCTTAGCAACTTTGATGTAGTGGAGTTTTTAGAGTTTTTTATGCTAAAATAGCATTTTAGAAATTTTAGGAGCTTTGCTATGAATGCTAAGGTGACTTTTTATTCAGCAAACTATATAATAATAATAATAATTGTCAAGAGTTTTATAACTCAACTAGTTGACATCTCTTTCTTTTATAAAATAAAAATTTAAATTTAAAAAAAAATAGTTGACATCTCCTGATATTTCAGTCCAATTTGGTCCATTTAAGTCTAATTTAGTTTACTTGGTCCATTTTGATCCATTTGGGTCCATTAGGTCAATTTTGGCCCATTTGATCCCAATTAGGTTCATTTAGTCTACTTCGGTCCACTTTGATGATGTTTTAGGAGGAGAGATTTGTATAGAAAAATGAACTACTTTTTTTTTTTTTTTAAAGAACCAAAAATTAGCCATATATCCAACTTTTTTTTTTTAGAATGTCATAACCTATGACGTTCGCTCCTGATGATAACTCTTTATCATCAGACCAAGACACCATTTGGATTTTAATGTAGGCGGAAATTGAACCACAGATCTCTTATTCAACCATCAAATATTTTACTGGTTAAGCTAACTGGAACCCACAAAAAAAAAAAAAAAAAAGTCACTTTAGATGTTGGTAGGTTTTTAATAAAATTACATTTTTCTTTTATTATTAATGTCCTTTTTTTTCTTCTTCTAAAAAAAAAGTCTTTTTTTTTTTTCTAATACAAGATGGATTTACTTATATTTGCTTCTTATTTAAGTCATTCAAGACACATAAAGGATAAACTGTTGTAAGGAGTACTAGAAACAAAATCTAATGACACATTTACAAAATATATCGCCTTATATAATAATTGAATGTAAAATGAATAATGTTGTCTTTAAAAAAAAATTATTACACTTTCAAGTAATAAATTTAGATAGTGTAATTCAGAAAATATAATAAATTGTATTAACTATACTTTGTTAGAAAATAATCACATTATTTAAAGTAAAGTTTGGAACTAGCACTTAAGGCTTATCGCCTTCTCAAAAAAAAAAAGCACTTAAGGCTTATCTACTAATTTCATTTTTCACCTAACAAAACAAGTAATCATCAAATTTGTTGACGCATCATGCACTTGTAAGTTATTATTCTTCTACCTTTGAATTTACAAATGTTTAAATAGTTAAATGCGGGATAATTCATTATTATTTTTGAAATCTTTTCTGAAGACAGCAACAGGCTTCTACAAACAATCAAAGAAACTAGCAATCGACATCGGGTATACTCTCAACCTTTGGACGACATAAATGCATGGCATGCGCACACACATGCATGCACACAATATGAGAGAGAGAGATGATTGTAGAAGAGAAATGTGATTCGACTCACTGAAGAATCATTACATAATTAATACAAAAAATTAAATGACATTAAAATTTTTAGGTTCTAAAGATTTAGGATTAAATGTTTAGAATTTCAACTTGTATGTGTTGGCAAATTGAGAACAAAAACATGTCTAGGATAAGTGTTAGACATTGCTCAAAGTTGCACAAGTCAAAACTCAAGAATGTACAAACTGCAAGAAAAATGATTATTTTTCTGTGAAGCTTGGCCAATCGAATTGTGAAGCTCGATCGATCAAAAATCGCAAAAAAAGAATTTCTGCAGAATTTTAAACAGGCCCAAGCTCGCAAAAACGTTTAGGATTTCAGTCTAACACTCCTATGTATAAAAGGAAAACCCTAATTACGTTTTGAAGGCGTTTGGAAGACTTGTGAGTTACTTCTATGAGATCTAAGAGGATCTGTACCTTCTAACTCTACAAGCATCTACTGGAACAAGATCTACAATCAAGTGCTGGTGGAATCTAGTTGCTGCAAAGATCAACAAGCCGTGATCTGAAACCTTTGAGTGGGATCTCAAAGTCACAAGCATGGATGCTTGTGTGGTGCAAATCATAGAGAGAAAGAGTCTGTAGATTTAGAACTTGCACGTGGTCGTGTTAGTAAGTTACTACTAGAGGTAGCAATAGATTTAAGGTCAAATCTTATTGTAAAAACTTCGATTCTCTATAGTGGATTTGTTTTATCTTGAAAATAATTAGGTCAAATCATCCCCAAGTTTTTACCTTAAAACTGTTGGTTTCATTGGTTTTCCTAGGTCATCATATAATTATGTTCTTTATTTTTCACTGCTATGCATGATATGATTTGTTCTTGTTTAACCTAGATCTCATAATTAACCTAAGTAATCACGTAGCTAATATATTATGATAAAAAATCTGGTTTAAGGGGTCCAAACAAACAAACAAGTGGTATCAAAGCGAGTTAGCTCTTGTTGGGTAGTTTACCTTGAGTTGATCTTTGACCTCTACTATCATGGAACACGGTCACTCTCTTGTAATCCCTCCCCATTTTGATAGGAATAACTATGCTTACTGGACGATTATGATAAAAGCTTTTTTGAAAACCCTAAATGAAATAGCATGGCTCTCTATTGAGAATGGTTAGGAGAGACCAACCACTCTTGTCAGTGAATGGAACACTGCACAAAAAGAAGCAGCAAGCTTTAATAGCAAGGCTATGAATGCTATATTCAATGCTATTTCTATGGATGAAATTAAAAGAATCTCTAATGCAGAACTTGCTCATACTACCTGGAATATTTTGCAAACTATGCATGAAGGCACTAAGGCAGTAAAGATTAATAAACTACAGTAGTTGACCTCTAGGTTTGAAAGCATCAAGATGTCTAATGATGAGACTTTTAATGAGTTATATACCAAACTGAATGACATAGTGAACCCTGCTTTTAATTTAGGTGAAGTATATGATCAACCTAAAGTGGTTAGGAAGACTCTTAGATCCTTAAGTGAAGATTTTAGACCCAAAGTCACTACTATAACAGGGAGTAAGGATGTGGACACCATCCCTATTGATCAACTTGTAGGATTTCTTCAATCCTATGAATCTGACCTACCCAAAATCAACAAATCTAAATCAATGGCCTTAAAATCTGTTGATGATGTAGATGACAATGGATTTGATGATGAAATCTCTTCTACAGAGATAACTTATCTTGCTAAGAACTTTAGAAATTTTTTGAGGAATAATAACAGAAGGGCAAGAAATTGAAAAAATGCTGACACTAAAAATGTGAAGAAGAATGAAACAGCCAAAAATAACAATTCTGAAAAATCAAAAGATAAGGTTGTTCAATCCTCTAACAATTCTTTAGGTCAACAATGTTTTGGTTGTTAGGGTTACGGTCGCCTTAGGTCAAAATGTCCTACTTACTTGAGATCTAAGGGAAAAACTATAGTTGTTACCCTTAGTGATGATGAAGTTTCTAGTCACAATTCTAAAAGTGATCAAGAAGGAAATTTAATGGCTTTCACTGCTACTGCTGAAGTAAGTGAGCCTGAAATTGTTGAGGAGAACCATTCTGATGGAGAACTCTCTGAGAATGCTAACTTGCAAGAGGCTTACAACAAGCTTTGCAAGATTGAAGCAAAGGATGCCATGAATGTTGACAAAGATTTGAAGAAGATAAACACTCTTGAACAAGAAAAGAGAAATCTGTTGGTTAAACTGTTTGATGCTAATGGACTTATAACAAGATTGAGAACATGTCTTTAATTGAGAAAGTCAAAACTTTAGAATCTGAATTATCTGTTGCTAGAGAACAACTTGATAGGACTTCTACTTCTAAACTGGATAATATGTTAAATTTTCAAAAATCTTACTCTGATAAGACAAGGTTAGGGTTTGTAAAGAGTGTTTCTACTTATGTTGTTCATCCTCCTAAGTTTGTACCTGCTACATCTATATCTACTCTTGAAGTTGAGGTACCTAAGGAAGAAACTCTAGCTACTAGGAGAATTAGGGTAGATCTAAATGAGTCAAAACCCAACAAAACCCAATCATCCCAAAAGCAAGAAACGACACAAACCTTAATGGTTTTGTCATTTTTGTGGTGGAGCTGGGCATACACTCCCAAATTGTTTTAAGTTACAAGTTTCAAAGCAAACAACAAAACAAAAAGTGTCTGTGCCAAAAGCACAAGATCCTATGGCACTTGGTATGCGTTTAGATACCACTTATTTTACTAAAAACTGAAAATTGAAAACAATAAAAATAATAATAATTTCTGGATTATTGTTCACTGCTGGGTTACTGTAGCTTTACTTTAATGCATTGTTCATGTCCCACGAACAGTGCAAGAAGCACTAGTCAAAACAAAAACAAAACAAAACAAAAAAAGCAAAACAAAAATGCAGAAACGTGCAGATGCAAACGTGATCCAAACGGGCCTTTATTCATGAATTGGTAAAGGTTCTTAACCTTTATGCCAATACAGGAGCTGAGTTTAAGTCTAGTTCATCTAGAAATTCCAATTCCAAGTTTACACCTAAGAGAGTGTGGATGCAAAAGACTCAGCCTCAGTGAGTCTATCTGACATGGTTCTTGTGCTTAATCTTTCAATCTCTTGTGACTAAAATGTTTTTCATTAGGATTTTCTTTTGCATAACATTCATGCTTTTCATTCTAGGTTTGTTTATGATGTTTTTAAGTTTTTTCTTTTTATAAAAATAAAAAATAAAAAAATGTTTTTTTATTGTGTATTACACATCTTCAAGTGTGTAATTGAGGTTGGCCTATGAAATTTGCATTTCATGACTATGTACCTTGTTTAGCTTAGATAAGCTATTTTTCTGCACTTTTCTAGTTTATGCTATGTAGTGCTTAAATTGTGTGAGTTGTTTATAGTTTTTAAACACATGCTCTTGATTTTGAAGTCACATTCTTTTGATTGTAAGGACTAAAAAATCCTAGGAGAAAGGTATAAATAACCATCTCACCACAGTTACTCGCCAATAATGAACACCTGTGTGCAAATTATAAAAGTCATACTTGGTAAGGTGTAGTACTTGCACAACAAGATTAAATGACGTGTTAATTGTGAAAGGAATGTGAAAATCAAAAGAGAATTCAAAAGAAAAAGAAAAGCAGATAGAAACAAGCATCAAAAGAAAAAGAATGAAAGAATAAAAATTGCTTTTACATGATTACAAGCATGTTTTCTAGGAGATGTGAGAGTTATATGATGTAACTCTTGGTGATGGTCACTTTCAAACTTATGTGATTGATAATGTAGAAATTGTGTTTAATTTTTATCTACATAACACCTTTTTTGTATTTCATACACTTACTAGTTTCACACACCGCACACAAATATTTGTTAAACTCTGTACATGTGATTGTGTGTTAATTTTTGTGGCCATCAAAAATTGTGATTCTTGAAATGTTTAATACTTTTTGGGGTTTGGGGTAAAATTTTGGAGAAAATTTTTGAATCTTGATAAACATTGATTTGATTGAAAAGAAAGTGTTTTTGGAAACATTTGGAATCATTGACATGCATTTCTTATCAAAAAAACTGGTTTAAAAGTGTTTCTGCAGAAAATTTCCAAGATTTCAAAATTTTCTAATTTTCCAAGATTTGATCGATCGAACTTGTTTTTCAACTGATCAAAAAATCCAGTTTTTAAGGCTAAAACTCTCAGCTGAGTCGATTCCTCCTTCGATTCCTTTCGATCAGTCGAACATTTTTTTTAAACATTTTTGATTTCTAGCTCAATTCCTCCTGACCGATCGAAAATCGTTTTTAAAAAAGAAAATAAGAGGAATCTAAACTTTGTTCTTTATTTTTTTTGTCTTCCTCTTTGATCCCTCTCAATTCCTCTTAAATTTTTTTTTTTTTTTTTTTTTTTTATCTTTGATCCCTCTCAATTCCTCTTAAATTTTTTTTTTTTTTTTTTTTTTTTGAGTCAAAGCTTCAAGGTTTTTCTTCCTCCATACTTGGTAAGACTCTTTTACGCCTCCTTTTTGTTTAAATCACATGCATTCATGCATTTTTTTCAAGTTTTCTAAAAATTTCAAACTAATAGGATTTTGGGATTTTTTTGATGATTTTGAGTTTTTTGATCCAAATTGTTGGATGGGTTTTTGTTCATGCATCATTTAAACATGATTCACATGCTTTAATTTCAAAATTTTCAAGATTTCTACAAAATTTCGAAATTAGGGTTTATGTGTTCTTGAGAATTTAGGGATTTTGTTCAATTGGATGAAATTGAGTAAAATTGACTTGTGATATTGTTTAACTGATTGATTATAACTTGTTTTATTCCTGTTGTGTTGTTCAATTGATGAATATAAGGATTTTTGGAAAATTAGGGTTTCAAAATTGGGAATTTGCTAAATTTCTAATTTTCTTGGTCAGTTTTCAAAATTGAGATAAAATTGAACTGTTTTTGTGCATTAGATCATGCATCATATGTGTCTTTGCATCATGCATTATTTAGTTTTTAAAATTTCATGTTATTTTATGCTTTAACTCTATCTGATGTAATCTACCCTCAATTTTTGTTTTTGTTTTGGTTTTTCCTTTTTGTTTAACCCTTAGATCCTAAGATTGGTCAAAAGTATAAGACCAAAGCCAATAGGAACACAGCTTCCTCATCCTCTTCTACTCTTGTTGATAGGGTAAGGTTTCCTACGACCAAAACTGAGAAAATTTGTGAGACCTTGACTAAGTATAGGTTTATTTGGGGGGAAAGACAGTTAGTTCTAAATGAGTTAGATCCTTCCATCTATAGGAATCTAGTATCTAGGGACTGAGATTCTTTATGTAATGTTTCTCATCCCCCTCCTACAGCCTTGATCAAAGAATTCTACTCAAATCTCTCTGTATATTCTAAGGATACAGGTGGTCATTATTTGACTACTTGGATTAGAGGTAAAAAGTATAGGATAACTAAACGTGTAGTTTCTGAAGCTCTAGGTGTACCTCTAGTTTGTAGACCTACTTTCCCATACACTGAGTCTCCTTCTCTTAATGATGTGATGTCTTTGCTTTGTGGTAGATCAGTCACTTGGGAATCTGCACCAAGAATAAACTCAAGTGAGTTGACTGAGCTTAACTATCTTTTTTTTAGGATAGCTTGTCATAACATCATTCCTATCTCTCATATTCACACCATCCCTTTAGACAGGTGTGCTTTTCTGTATGCCTTTATCACAGATGAGTCCATGTGTTTCCCTTCCCTTTTTATTTAGATCATTGTTAAGGTGTATAGAAGTAAGTCTAAGCCACATAATCTATTCTTTCCAATTTTTATCTATAGGGTTCTCTTTTTAGGGTTAGATAGTTTTCCTTCCCTTGAGTTAGTACATATTATTGCCCCTATAGGAGCCACCTTTCTTAGACAGCGACAGGCTCAAATGAAGTGTGTTAAACTAAGCACTGGGACTTCAAAGAGACCAAGAGGTGAAGCTTCTACTGCTACTTCTGCTTCTGGTGATCAGCTTGCTGCTGAGGAGATCCCTGTGGATGCTATTGCTACTGTGGATCCTGCTACTAATGATACTGCTGATCCTATAGTTGCTCCTCCTCTCTTACTCCATGCCATGATGGAGACTTTTATGACCACTCAAGCAGCTTATGGACAGCTCATTGATGAGCTACTTACTGAAGTTGCTACCTTGAGAGCAGATTTTGCTGAGAATAGGTGTGCTTTTCCACCTTCTCCACCCTTTGATCCTTGATGGTTGCCTTTGCCAATACGTAACAAAAAGGGGGAGTAGGTTTAGCATAGGCTCTTGTACTTAGGGGGAGAGTAGAGAGAGTTTTTGTATTCAAGGGGAGTAGTTTAGTTGTTGATAAGTGATTTTGAGATTTTGATGTATATTCTTATTCTCATTGATTTTGATGTATATTCTCTTTTATTGTTCTTGTTTCACAAACATTGTTGGTTTATTGACTATTATAGTTTATTTGATGTTTGTTCATTTGATATTCTATCTATCTCTTGTGTTTTGTGAATTCAAGTTCAATTTTATATTTTGGATTTATACTGTAATTTCCACACATGCATTTATGGTTTGTTTTAAGTGTTTTAGGAATTTACAGGTTAATTCTTTCTCATCTGCTGTCTATTCTAGCAACTAATAGTTAGTGGATCATGATGGAATTGTATTTGGGCAACAATGTGTAAGTTGGGCTAATTCTTGAGTTAAGCAATTTTTTTATTTTTTTATTTTTTTTGGTGTGTTTTGTCACGGATTTCCAAAGGAGGAGATAGTTAGGTTCTAAAGATTTAGGATTAAATATTTAGAATTTCAACTTGTATGTGTTGGCAAATTGAGAACAAAAACATGTCTAGAATAAGTGTTAGACATTGCTCAAAGTTGCACAAGTCAAAACTCAAGAATGTACAAACTGCAAGAAAAATGATTATTTTTCTGTGAAGCTTGGCCAATCAAATTGTGAAGCTCGATCGATCAAAAATCACAGAAAAAGAATTTCTGCAGAATTTTAAACAGAACTAAGCTCGCGAAAACGTTTAGGATTTCAGTCCAACACTCCTATGTATAAAAGAAAAACCCTAATTACGTTTTGAAGACGTTTGGAAGACTTGTGAGTTAATTCTATGAGATCTAAGAGGATCTGTACCTTCTAACTCTACAAGCATCTACTAGAACAAGATCTACAATCAAGTGCTGGTGGAATTTAGTTGCTGCAAAGATCAATAAGCTATGATCTGAAACCTTTGAGTAGGATTTCAAAGCCATAAGCGTGGGTACTTGTGTGGTGCAAATCCAAGAGAGAAGGAGTCTGTGGATTCGGAGCTTGCACATGGTCGCGTCAGTAAGTTATTACTAGAGGTTGCAATATATTTAGGGTTAAATCTCATTGTACAAGTTTTGATTCTCTATAATAGATTTGTTTTACCTTGAGCATAGTTAGGTCAGATCCTCCCTAGGTTTTTACCTTAAAACTGTTGGTTTCATTAGTTTTCCTGGGTCATCATATCATTGTATTCTTTATTTTCCACTACTATGCATGATATGATCTGTCATTGTTTAACCTAGATCTCATAATTAATCTAAGTAATCACTTTGCTAATAAATTAGGTTAAATAATCTGGCTTAAGAGGTTTAAACAAACATACAAAAACTTATAAGATACGGTGCTTGAACCTTCAACGATGACCTTGGTTTTAGTTTGATTAAATTGCATATTCAGTCATCTTTGTTTCAAAATCGTTATTACATTTTAAAATGTTTCAAAACGGTTTTACCATCATTTGTTGGTGTAAGACACTAACATATCAAACAAAATTATTGAAACCAATGTCACTTAATGCTACGTTAGTATTTACTTTTATTATAAGAATCCACTGATTCTTAAAGAATTGAGATAGTTTAAGTAGTCCTTCGAAGGAACTAGACTTCCTAAAGAGTCAAAATACAAAGAGAGAGATTAAGAGAGTATTTACATGGTATATTTCAAGGTGATTTTTACAAGTGATGCTACCTTCTTATAGCACAAGCTAATCCCCCTTAATCTGTTATACAATCAGTTATGTATAGTTAGATCTAATGAACTATAACTAACTATTATTGCCCCATCAATTACAACTAATTACCATTGCCACATAAGAAATTATCCTAACTAAGACAACAATAAAAACAATTTTGGAACAATTTTAAAAGTATAAAAATTAAAGTGAAAAAGAAATATCAAAAGTTGAAAAAGAAATATACAATTTATCTTTTTCGTTTCTAATCCCATAATATGTTTATAAGAGTAAGCACTAAGAATATCTTATAAAACTTTTTTTTTTTGAGGTGGGCTTGCGAATCAGACCTCATAAACTTTTTTTTTTTAATGGAACAAACCTTATAAACTTAATTCTATCATTTACTTAACAAAAATTAAAATTTTAAAAAAAAAAAATTTGAAGAGAAATGAAGAACAAAAGATTGTCCTGTGTCAAGGATCTCATAATAAAGTAGTTTGAATGGGTATGAATCTAAACTATATATACGTGGATGTTAGCTAATCTGAGTAGAGAATTTGTAATAAATTATTAGTCATAAAGGTTCTCAAATCTGCTCGTATATAACATGACATATGACTGTAAGTAAATAAATCCTAAATCTCTATTTTTGTCCTTGATTCGTTCTTGATTAAACGATATAATTAATGTTCTTAATTTTTGGCTAAATATCAGGTGGCCCAAGAGTTCTTTTGGGTAAATATCGGGTGACTCAAGAGTAAAATAGAGATTTAGTTGATAAATCAATAAACTAAAGGGAAAATCAAGAACATTATAGCTTAACTAAGGGTAGTTTAGTCCACAAAAATAAGGTATTTAAAAAATATTCATCATGTCAATTATGTTGATCACAAAGCTCAAGAGGGACCAAGGTTATTATTTCTACAAAACTTTTGGGGTCATTCTCATTTTCTTATATATAATAAATAAATAAAAATTCAAGGCACGTCATAAGAACAATGACTCTAATCTCACACTAGAAAAGAGTGTATGGCTCTAATTACATGTTAGAGAAATTAACATGGGAAAAGAAAGAAGATATAATCGAAAAATAAAAATGAAAATTATTGTAATATGATTATCTTAATGGCGTACACCCCAATACAAAGTCCGAAATGACTAAATATTTACCATTGACTATAGTTTTACAATGCCTGCATTGAAGGGGTTTATATTTGAGAAATATAAGTATATAACATGACAAATTCAGTAACTGCAAAACCACTATAATATATGGTATTATAGAAAGCCAAGGTACCCCACGTACAACACAATGCAATAGTAATGTTATTCTCATATTAAGATAATAACAAGTTTTGTAAATAAAAAAAGAAACGAAGGTATAAGTTTTCAACAAATGATATGGTATATTATAGCAAGTCACTGTAAATCCTAAAGGGTGATACAATAATAGAGATCATCACATCTTTAAAAATTAAGGTTAATTAATTTGAGTTGAATTCTCACTTATTTTTTGAAGATGATCCCATCAGTTTCTATTTTACCTTCAAATGATTTTCAAGACTCAAAGAGAGAGAGAGAGAGCGAGAGAGCACAAGTGGCCGCTCAGCCAAGCTCCGAGCAACCTAGATCGTGCCGCCCCCTGCTGCCCAGATCACACCGCCCCACCACCCAAATTACGCGCTAGCCAAGCTTCCTCTTTTTTTCTCTCTTCTTCCTCAACTCTTCTTCTCCCTCTTGCTCAACGTCGTCAATCTAGCCGCCACTGACCACCAACCCACTCCACTCCACCCCCAAACCCACCTGATCTGGCCATCGTCCTTAATCCACTCCAATTCTCTCTTTCCCGATCTATCTCTTTTTCCCTCAGTCTCTCACTCTTTCTTCCTCCTCTCACTGATCTATCTTGTAAATGTTTTTATTTTTATTTTAGGTTGTGTAAAGTGTATATTTTGAAATTTTTTGTCATAAAATTTGTTTGGATACTGAGAAAATGGGTGTGAAAATGTAAAAATTTTGTAAGAAAATAGCATTTTTAGAATGTTACCAAACACTAGAAATAGTTTTCCAGACTATTTTCCATTGCAAAACCAAACATCCAGATTTCATTTTCCTTACGAGAATTCACTTTACCCTGCATTGATTTTACACTCGGAATTCAATTTACATAGAATCAAATGCAGCCTAAGTGAGCAAAACTCATTTTTGTCCCGTCACTTCAAGGCATAATAATTTACATAACATGGGACAAAGCGAGATGGGATGGTTTAGAAAGGACAAGACTTTTACCATCCCTAGTCATACATTCCATTCCCCTCCTTATAGCTTGTTTCATATTTTTAGGAGAATGGGCTAAAATAGGTTTATTTAATTATTTAAAACATCTTAGAGTCTGTTTGGATACTGTTTATTGCTAAAAATTGAAAACTGAAAACACTGTGACAAAATAATTTTTAAATGTGTGAATAGTGCTGTGTGACCTAGTTTTAACTTAACATTTGCTGAAATCCTTACTTGTAGGTCCTGTGAACAATGCACGGGACCTATAGAAAAAACGCCAAACGCAGGGAGTTTCATTTTTCAGTGCAATCCAAACTCAACTTTAATAGATCAATTGATAAAATAAAACAAAAAATATTAAAAATATTGATGTTTAATAAAAATAGTAAACCATAAAATCAAAAAAATATCAATTTTGACAATTTTATTGGCAATTTTAATAATACAAATCATCAATATATATATATATATATATAAAAGCAGAGATTTCATGTGAAAAAGCATGAGGTTCTGCCAAGTGGCACATTGTATGACATTCTTTTCATTTAGGCTTCCACCTTATTTTCATTTAGCATTTATGTCAAAAAAGTAATGAAAAATGCATTTATTTCAATGTTTTTTTTTTTAATGGGAAAAGGAAAAAAAATTTTATATATTTATAACTTATTGTTTTAAATAGGTACGGGTGGATCTAAAAAGTCATGGGAAATATAAAAATTAAGAAAACTTTTCAATTTTGTGCATAAAACTAACTACAATACATAATTGCAAGAATTGGATTCAATGAATTAGATAAATATTATTTGTCTCCACATTTGTCCAATATAAATCCTCATTTTCATTGGACTTAGAAATTAAACTTCCATAATTTTTCTCACAATATCTTTGGTTTTCTTTTTGAGAGGTATGTTAATTTTCAAAATATTATGTTCGTTTTAAATATTTTGTTTAGATTTTATGTATACGTTTTTACTTATGTAGCAGTGTGTGTATTTAGGCTTATTTTTTCATATTATGTGCCTATGTATATTTTGGATATTTTGTATGATGCATATACTTGGTAAGGATTTGTTTTTGGCTGCTTTTAGTTCAATTAAAATTTGTAGGTGACAATGTGAACTTTGTGATTTGGTGACATTTCTTGGTTACATGAATTAGAAGAATTTTCCCCCAATATATTTAGTTTAAATTTAGTTTTAGTAGAAAACTTCATAGATTAACTGTGACTAACAATAATAGTATTCATAAATTTAATAAGACATAAATAATTTCCTACAAAATTTATCAAAAGACACCACACATCATGCGGGATACTGGCTAGTTTGCATAATTAAAAACAATTATAGCATCGGGCCATCAGTAAGAGATTACAGCTCCATTAAAGTGGAGTAGTCTTCTTCTCAAAAAATTGGAGTACTTCTATACAAGTATAATAAATAAATAAAAACGTTTAATACGTGTATTGTACTTTTAAATATGCACACCATATATATATATATATATATATTGGCACTCTTGAGTTTTATACAACAAACTGGCTTTTTTTTTTTTTCATTTCTTTTATATATTTTGACTCGTTGGGACTGATCGATCAGGGGGGAGAAATCGACATTTCAATTAATATATATGTAAAATACTTTTGCATATAATTCTTTTCTCTTAAAAAATTTGAAGTTAATAGAAAATTGTAACAGTTTATTTGCTAATAATTAATCAAGATTTTTTTCTAACACTTCTATAGCTATAATAATAGTGAGAAATTTGAAATTGAGTTCTCTTCATGAATACAACAGATCAAGAAAGTGATTGACCACCACACACCCTTGGTGCAATGGTCACTCCATAAGTACAAATGCTTGTAGAGTATGGGGGTAAGGGCCGGAGTTTAAGTCTTCAGAAGGAAATTTCACACACATATACACTTAGATTTGGCTAGAGTAGAATTTCTATCTTGTAAAAAAAAAAAAAAAAAAGTGATTGATCGTTGTTTTTTTTTTTTTTTTTTTTTTTTTTAATTTTACACTCGGAATTCAATTTACATAGAATCAAATGCAGCCTAAGTGAGCAAAACTCATTTTTGTCCCGTCACTTCAAGGCATAATAATTTACATAACATGGGACAAAGCAAGATGGGATGGTTTAGAAAGGACAAGACTTTTACCATCCCTAGTCATACATTCCATTCCCCTCCTTATAGCTTGTTTCATATTTTTAGGAGAATGGGCTAAAATAGGTTTATTTAATTATTTAAAACATCTTAAAGTCTGTTTGGATACCGCTTATTGCTAAAAATTGAAAACTGAAAACACTGAAACAAAATAATTTTTAAATGTATGAATAGTGCTGTGTGACCTAGTTTTAACTTAACATTTGCTGAAATCCTTACTTGTAGGTCCTGTGAACAATGCACGGGACCTATAGAAAAAACGCCAAACGCAGGGAGTTTCATTTTTCAGTGCAATCCAAACTCAACTTTAATAGATCAATTGATAAAATAAAACAAAAAATATTAAAAATATTAATGTTTAATAAAAATAGTAAACCATAAAATCAAAAAAATATCAATTTTGACAATTTTATTGGCAATTTTAATAATACAAATCATCAATATATATATATATATATATAAAAGCAGAGATTTCATGTGAAAAAACATAAGGTTCTGCCAAATGGCACATTGTATGACATTATTTTCATTTAGGCTTCCACCTTATTTTCATTTAGCATTTATGTCAAACTATTAAGTAATGAAAAATGCATTTATTTCAATGTTTTTTTTTTAAAATGGAAAAAGGAAAAAAAATTATATATTTATAACTTACTGCTTTAAATAGATACGAGTGGATCTAAAAAGTCATGGGAAATATAAAAATTAAGAAAACTTTTCAATTTTGTGCATAAAACTAACTACAATGCAGAATTGCAAGAATTGGATTCAATGAATTAGATAAATATTATTTGTCTCCACATTTGTCCAATATAAATCCTCATTTTCATTGGACTTAGAAATTAAACTTCCATAATTTTTCTCACAATATCTTTGGTTTTCTTTTTGAGAGGTATGTTAATTTTCAAAATATTATGTTCATTTTAAATATTTTGTTTAGATTTTATGTATACGTTTTTACTTATGTAGCAGTGTAGTGTATTTAGGCTTATTTTTTCATATTATGTGCCTACGTATATTTTGGATATTTCGTATGATGCATATACTTGGTAAGGATTTGTTTTTGGCTGCTTTTAGTACAATTAAAATTTGTAGGTGACAATGTGAACTGTGTGATTTGGTGACATTTCTTGGTTACATGAATTAGAAGAATTTTCCCCCAATATATTTAGTTTAAATTTAGTTTTAGTAGAAAACTTCATAGATTAACTGTGACTAACAATAATAGTATTCATAAATTCAATAAGACATAAATAATTTCTTACAAAATTTATCAAAAGACACCACACATCATGCGGGATACTGGCTAGTTTGCATAATTAAAAACAATTATAGCATCGGGCCATCAGTAAAGATTACAGCTCCATTAAAGTGGAGTAGTCTTCTTCTCAAAAAATTGGAGTACTTCTATACAAGTATAATAAATAAATAAAAACGTTTAATACGTGTATTGTACTTTTAAATATGCACACCATATATATATATATATATATATTGGCACTCTTGAGTTTTATACAACAAACTGGCTTTTTTTTTTCATTTCTCTTTATATATTTTGACTCGTTGGGACTGATCGATCAGGGGGAGAAATCGACATTTCAATTAATATATATGTAAAATACTTTTGCATATAATTCTTTTCTCTTAAAAAATTTGAAGTTAATAGAAAATTGTAACAGTTTATTTGCTAATAATTAATCAAGATTTTTTTCTAACACTTCTATAGCTATAATAATAGTGAGAAATTTGAAATTGAGTTCTCTTCATGAATACAACAGATCAAGAAAGTGATTGACCACCACACACCCTTGGTGCAATGGTCACTCCATAATACAAATGCTTGTAGAGTATGGGGTAAGGGCCGGAGTTTAAGTCTTCAGAAGGAAATTTCACACACATATACACTTAGATTTGGCTAGAGTAGAATTTCTATCTTGTAAAAAAAAAAAAAAAAAGTGATTGATCGTTGTTTTTTTTTTTTTTTTTTTTTTTTCCTTCATTTAGTAAGAAGTAAGGACATAGTAACTTTTTTTGTTTTTAGAAGAAAATAAGGACATGTTAACTGACCCAAGTTTTGCGGGAAAATACAATCATTTTTATTTTATTTTTTAATGTTTTTCATGCACATAAAAATTAATTTTTTTATTTTCCCATAAAAACTTTTCTAAAATGGTTAACTAACAAATACCCTTAAGCTATCCGGTAACAAAATCCACACACACACACACACACACACACATATATATAGTGCAACTTTTGTCTTTGTTATACTATCCAATAACTTTCTATTAGATGTATAATTCTTTTTTTGATGAACCAAAGACTTTATTTAGAGAAAAAAGAACAAGCTACAAAAAGGACCAAGCTTCCCTCCTAAATACAGCCTCAACACAGGGAGGGCAATGTCCTACGTCAAAAAACAGAAAATGGCACAAGATAGGGCTGTCCACTGGTCGGGTCGGCCTAGGTTTGGGCCTAACCCACACTCAACCCGATTGGATCGGGTCACTGAAAAATTGACCCACACTCACCCGAAATACAGGTCAGATCTGCCAAGTCAGGTCATCGATTTGGGGCGGGTTGGATTAAACAATTTGGCGGGTTTGGACCAAATTTGTAGATTTTCATGGATTTAATTTTTTTGGGCCTTTTTGGCCAATATTATTGGGCTTTCTAAATTTTGTCATATCAGATTGAGCCTCTTTTACATCATTTTTTTTAAAATGGGCCAGTACCCTTTAAAATAGGCCTTCAAGGTCTGCTTGAACATAATCAGTCCAAATCTATACTTCCCAGAGCCCACATATTGACATTTGGGAACAAAAAAAATACAAAGTAAAACCTAGACACAAATCACAATAGCAAACAAATAATAACACACAAAATACCATTTTTTTACCACATGCTAAACATCAATAGCATGTAAAACCTAGGCATTAATCAAACAAATAAAAATGCACAAAATCCTATTTTTTTTTATCACCTGTTAATCTTTCACACATTACAACAAGTATTTTCCAGATTGCCTAAGCCTCAAGGCTTGGGCATTAGGCAATACCTCAAATTGCCTCAAGAAAACTCAAGCATATAGAAGTCAATCTAAAGTTTAGATTCTAAACACATTAAACCTACCAACCATTCCACACATCAATGTTCCAAAACCACACAGCAGCAAGCATTGCTACAAATACTACAACATCTTCATAATTCCATACATATATATAGTAAGCCATAGAGGCGGCAAAGAAGGTA
Organism: Quercus suber; assembly: GCF_002906115.3. Taxonomy (NCBI): domain Eukaryota; kingdom Viridiplantae; phylum Streptophyta; class Magnoliopsida; order Fagales; family Fagaceae; genus Quercus; species Quercus suber. Next base: position 1,268,390 of record NW_027069521.1, read on the forward strand.
ATTATGGCACAAGTCAGTAAGGTAGTAAACCACCAAGGTAGTAGGCAATATTCCAAGCGGTATATATAATTAGTAACAATTATGAAATACTATAAGTATTTCCAAAAAAACAACTTTCCTAATGCAGTAAAGAACTACTCTATAATCTATAGTGAACAAGTCCATAACTTATAGAAAGGAAAGCCTACATAGATGCTAAGTTTTCCTTCCTATAAGCAAGAGTTCAAGTATAAAGAAAAGCTATAAATCTATCCAAAATAGCTCCCAAAACATATCCAAAAAACTGCCTCCTATACAAAATGTGACCTTCCTTCCTCCTACAATACAAGAGGGAAAAATATTTATCAATAATATATAAAGACAAAGAACAAAAACTACAGAATGACCAATATGAACAAAAATTACAAGGGCAGAAACATACCTATTCATTGATCATTCATCAATACTAACTGTGGTACGGGTCGCACCTTTGCTTAAGCAGGAACTAGAACTTGCTGCTGTTGTTACTTGATTCAAAACTAGAAAAAAAAAATGAGGCAATAGATTAAATTTTGCTCAAGTATATGACACAATTAATAACACTTCATAGACAAGAAGTTTGGAAGTTAAACATATTACCTAAGTCATGAAATTCATCCTCTAAGGCCTCCATCTCATCCTTTGACTTGCGAAAAGAAATTGGGAGATGGGTTTGCAGCCAGTTTTGAGCACAAACAAGATTTTGAATCATGAGAGGAGAGAGTGAACTTCGAAATGGATCAAGTATGCGCCCTCCGATACTAAGTGCCAATTCAAAAGCAACTGTGGAAATAGATACAACCAGCACATCCCTGGCCATTTTGGACAACACTTGGTACCTATCTGAATTGACTTCCACCACCCCAAAATCTCAAATTTCACATCCCTTCTACTCTCGCAATTTTCAGCCAAATATGTTTCAATCTCATTGCTACACCCTATAGACTTCTCAGCCTCTAAAAAACACTCATATCGAGAATTAACCATCACATATGGATTAGAACAACCAATTGTATCACCTTCTATATGTGTCCTCTCACTCTCACTTGGTACTGCCACATTTGGTGAATTAACACAAGAGTAATAATCATACAACCTATCTATGGTCTTCCTCACCAAATCAACCATCTCATCAACCACTTCATCCCCATAAATTTTAGAAAAAGAAAATTTCAAAAACCTCATTTTCTTTCTTGGATCAAGAACCACAACCATATACAAAAGCTTTGTGTGAGTGCCTTTTTTCTTAGCATGTAGGCCCAAGGATCCTGGGCTAAATACTTATGGTTCGGTGGACTGGGCTTGGTTCATCGCAGCTAAATAGGCTGTTTACAAACCAAGTGGTGCACAGAGTAAAGATCCTACAACACGTATACACAGGCAAAGCAAGAATATATGTATTGAACAACAAGAAAAACAACAAAAGGAAAACAATGTAATAAGGAAAAAAATACACAATGACTGTTAAGGATCCCCAAGTCAATATAAAATATTTGATTATTTTCTTAATTATGGATTACAATGTGCTCACTAAGACGTGTTACAAGGTCCAAATAAGATCAAAAATCACAGAATTAGATGGTTATTCAAGCCTACAAGACTTGTAAAGTTTGAATCTCTTTGAATCCGAGTATGTTCTATAGTGGCTGTGTTGGGATACCAGGGAATATTTCTCTTTCTTTTTAATACTTTTTCTAAGTTTTGACAGAGTTTTCTCAATGATTCTGTTATGATTCACTACTGCCGAATCACCCCTTCAATGCTAGATACCTTCCCCTTTTATAATGTCATGGTAGGATTCCAAGGTACCACTAATTTCTCTCTTTTGCTCCCCTAGGTATCAAAGCTCGTGCTGTCCCAGTTACTTAGAGGGCTAGTCCGTTCCTTATTCCTCATAATTTTCTTCTTTTGGTGCTGTCTCCCTAAAAAGTCTCTCGCTGACTTTCCATTCCGAGATGCCCTTAGGTAGCTGACCTCAACTTTTTGGCTCCTCACTTTTTCAGCTTTTGGCTATCCCTTTTCTTGTCATTTTTTCCAAGTGGTCAGAATCCTTTCCTACTGGGTTGAAGGTTTCTCTAGCCACTTCCCCTTATAGTTATTCCTTCTGGATTCCCTAAAGTACAACCCCCTTTGTTCATGAATGGCTACTTCACGCCTTCTAGTTCCTTACTATGTCACTGGGTGCTTGAGAATGACATATATGTCCTTCGTTCCTTACGCTTTTTTGGTACTTCCCTTGAGCTGTCTCAATCCTACCGCAGCTGTGCTGTGCGTCTCAGAGATCCCGAGCCTTTGGCAACTTTTGGGGATCCCGGCTCAGCCTTTTCTGCTAGACTCCCTTTGATCCCTTGATCTTGGCAGACTAAGCTTTTCCTTTCGTGGGCTTCAAATCTTTTGGGCTTACCATTCTCTTTCTTTGTGGTGAATTCATCCCTTTTATGATTACTTGTCATGGGGTTGGCCCATTGTGTTATTTCTTTGGGCCTTGGTTTCATGGTTTTTTTTTTCACCTCAACAAGCTTATTAATTTTATCCCCTTTCCCCTAATACTTTTCAAATTTAGCTTCCATTTTAGTTACCATATTTTTCAAGAGATGATTTTGAGATTTAATTAAATGAGCAATATTATCTTGAATCACAAACATCTAATCAAAGAATGTATTTGAAGTAACATACAAACAACCGGAGAATTTCTTTGTTGCATTCTAAAACAGTTTTAAGAAACTCACAAACGTCTTACAATTTTGAAAATCAGCTCCACAAAATTGGTTCTGGAAAGGGCTGTGGCAGCGGAGAGTACCCAATAAAGTCAAGCACTTTGCCTGGCGAGCGTGTCACTTTGCCCTGCCAACGATGTCCAACCTCTATCAACGCCAAATCAGCTCCTCAGACATCAGTGAAAGCTGCAAAGAACAACCCCAGGATACCTTACATGCTGTGGCTGTGTAAGGAAGTGGAGCGTGGTTGGAATCCTCTTTCCTGGACTCTGACAGTTCCTCCACCGAGCTCCCAAGAATTGTTGGCTGGTTTTTTGCAGGTCAAGGAGGATTTCAGAAAGGAGATATTTGTCATGGCGGCCTGGTGCCTTTGGAGTCGACCCAGTGCTCTCAAATTCAGCCACCCTGTGCAGCCTATAGCCAACATCTGTTCTAGGGCGGGGAATCTGCTCCAAGAATTTCTGTTTGCTCAGGACAACAACACACCTGCTCCTGCCTCTGCTCCAATTCCCCAATAGCAGCCTCCTGCTGCTAATATTTATAAAACTGTATTTGATGCGGCGGTGTTCAAGTCTACTGACTCGGCTGGCATTGGGGTAATTATTCGAGATTGCGGTGGCGGTGGCAGTGCTCTTGGAGCTCTAACTATGCCAGTCCCGCTCTCTTCATCTGTGGCTGAGTTGGAAGCTCTGGCTTGTCGAAGGGCTGCTCAGTTTGCCATAGAAATCAGACCCAGGAAGGTGGTCTTTGAAGGTGATTCTGCTGAGGTTATTCAAGCCATTTCCCAAGGGAATTCTGATTTCTCTGTTTATGGGAATATTTTGGAAGATATACGGCTCCAAGCTGCAGGTTTAGAGTTTTATAATTTTTGTCATGTGAATCGTAAATGCAACATTGTTGCAGACGCACTAGCCCGAAAGGCAAAGAATTGTACGGGTTTAGAAGTCTGGTTAGTAGACCTATCCGAGGACATCGCACCTCTGATTTTATCTGATGTTCATTAATTCTTTGTTGGAATAAATTCCCAGGCGCTTTGTCTGGTTTCTCAAAAAAAAAATATATATATATATATATATATTTTCATAAATTCCCAGGCGCTTTGTCTGGTTTCTCAAAAAAAAAATATATATATATATATATATATTTTCATAAAAAAGATTTTAAAAATTAAAAAAACCAAAACATTATTAGACTATTGGCACCGAAATCATGAAATCCCTAAAGAAAATGACAGGCACGTATTTTTGCAGCATTTCTATTTTATTTTATATGATTTCACAAGTCACATAGCTTAACAAGTACTCCTATAGAGATCCTATCAAAAAAAAAATACTCCTATTGAACAGTGTAGGTTTCCTGTCCTTTATATTATTACAATAAAGAACAGAACCAAGGCTCTGTAAGAATAGGATCTATGAGAATAAAAATTTAGTAAACTCTTATGGGTTACAAGAATAATACAATTTACATAAAACTTCATCTTCTCCTAACCTTGTGATTAGCTCCCTCCTTCTTTGGAGAAGATGAGGATGACGACGATGATGACAAACCTGAACGACTCTCAGCAATGTCCTTGTAAAATGCCTTCTGCACATCCTCTTTAAGTTCCATGAAACGCATCTTCTTCATTTTCTGCTCTTCAGGAGTGCCTTTGTCAAGGAAGAAAGCATCAGGCATATCATCGTCCTCCAAGAACTTGTCTAGCCTTTCTGAGCAATTGGGAAAGTAGCGTCGACCCGTCTCCACTGCCATTTACAACAATTCAATTAGTAAGCTCAAAGAGAATGATCATGTTATGAAATCATGGGGTAACTAGTACAAGTTGCATTTGATTGGTAAAAATTATTATGGCGCAAAAGGTCCAACTGTCCAAGTACGTAGGACGAAGATTACTTTTCGGGTCTCACAAGTTCATGGATTTATAATAGACTTAGGTGTCTTGGACCATAATATCTTTAACAATCTTGGACCTATAATATGTATAAGTACACGTAGAATTAGGAGACTACAATTACTTTTCTTGTCCCATAAGTACAAGGGTCTACAATAAACTTGGACTTCTTGGATCCTAATATCTTTAACATGATTTTTTAAAGACTCTTTTAACCGTGAGCTTTTTAGTACTGGACTCCATTACTTCACCCTGTTAGTTTGACAGCTAGAGTTCTAACTCGCATATTGTATTTCCTTCCTAGACGACTATGGAAAGTTTCTTATATTTTCATTCTTTTCTTTTCTTTTTCCTATTTAGATGACATGTTTGATCCCCAAGAAGAGGTTTAGAATTTACAACTATAAATCAGAAACAAAGCGGTAACTTCAACTGAACCTGTGAGCCTGTGATTATAATATACTTGGACTTCTTGGATCCTAATATCTTTAACATAATTGTTTAAAGACTCCTTTAACTGTGACCTTTTTAGAACTTAACTCCATTACTTCACCCTGTTAGTTTGACAGCTAGAGTGCTAACTCGTATATTGTATTTCCTTCCTAGACAATAATGGAAAGTTTCTAATATTTTCTCTTTTCTTCTTCTTTTTTCCTATTTAGATGATATATTTGATTCCCAAGAAGACATTTAGAATTTACAACTATAAATCAGAAACAAAGCGGCAACTTCAATTGAACCTGTTATTATAAATGTCCATGTTTCATTTTTCAATAATGTTTTCTCAGCAACTATGCTTTTACATTCAAAACCATAAACCATAGTGTTAAAGATATATAATCAGTTCACATCATTTTATGTATTGGTCCAAGAGGCCCAATTATGTAATAAGTTCATATACATCTAACCCTAACTCATATAGTCTTTATATATACCCTACAGATTCATTATACAACACACTTCATTATATATCAAAGATGTAGTTGCTAGGGCTTTATATTGAGACACAGACAATCAAACGTCAGACCACGTAAATTTTCCTTTGTGTTCTTTCTCTTTCTCACTGCTTCCGATCACTACTATTCTTTCTAGATTTTTCTTTTTCTCCTTTAATTTTAAAACTCATAGAACCACTCAACCAAAAAGAAAAAAAGAACTATAAATCATAGAATCATAAAAAGCATACCCTTTAATTTAAAGGGAAGAAATGGGCAGAAAATAAATATTTCAGATATATATGAGAAAAATGACAACTAAATTTATTTAAATTACAACTCTTTATCATCTAGCAGGGGAAAAAAAAGTAGATTTCTATAGGCTTAATGAGGACTTAGCTCAAAAGCATTTGCTACTTTTTTGTATTTTTCTAGCAACAAACCTAGTTAACCTTTTTATTTTTATTAATTCAATATTTTGGAAATAAGGGATTTAAACCCTAGATGTCTCAGTTGGAAACACTAGAAGGTGCTAACCAGTTGAATTACAAAGTCATTGGCCACTTTCTACAATTCTAAGACACCTATGAATTTGAATCTTTTAAGTATATAGTCTGATCCGGTTTTTTTCTTTAAAAATAGGTTTATTAGAACTTTTAGGCTTATTACATGTTACACTTATACAGGAACTCATAATAACAATTTTCTTTATTTTTTCAACTCAGGACTTACAACATTTCTTGTCAAAACCTCTCCCTTATTTATAGATGAAGAAATAGAGGATCTTCATTTGTTCTTTGAATATGAAACATGCAACACTCTTTTTTAATCTTTCCTCTTGTTTTTTCAATATAGAATTTGTGTATTCTTTAATTAGGATCTATTTGGATACCGCTTATTTGCTGAAAACTGAAAATTTATTGTTGAAAATATGTAACAATATAATTTTTAAAAGTGTGAATAGTGCTGTGGGACCCAAAAATGCCTGGGTATATGCATTTTGCTGAGTTTGGTGGACTCATGAATAGTGCTATGGGACCCCAAAAAAAGGCCAAACGACAGCTGAGAACCACTTTCAGTGCTATCCAAACTCACACTTAGTTATTTTTAATTATTTTGTAATGTCATTTCTGTCCAACCTACAGTTGATCCTTGATCTGACTTTAAAAACTCAAAACTCTTTCTAATTTTCTGTTGTTTTAACATTCAATTTTGAAAACATTGGACAAGTCACTTACTTATGCAGTCTGCATAAAATTGAAAATACCTGTTTTCAGGAGAACCTGCAGCCTTGATTGGAGTCTTTTGGCTCGTACAGAGGGTGTTTCATTCAAATCAACCTCCCTTAAGTTCCCACTGGAGCCTTTTGCTTTTGAAGCTGAAAGGCCTGTGTACGGTGAGGTCGAACTTGCATCTGCAATCTCCATAGCTACCCTGGCTTCAGCAGGAAATAACAGCCGTGCAAATGCCACTGCAATATATTAAAAATACTTTTTAGCACTTTATCATAAGGTAGGAACTAGAGATTCAAAAAATTCATTTATTCTGGAAAATATTATCACAAATAATAGGGAGGGCTTGAGTAATATTCAATTAGTAAATCGTTGGAATATTAACGTGTGAAATGTGTTTAGTTAAGTAATAAAAAAGTCCCACATTGGATAGTATCAATATAAAGCGGCTATTCATAACTGTTGGGTTAAGATAGCTTGACCCCCGTTAATTAATTCAATTATCCAAGTTGATTAATTATGTCAATTTACATGCAAACCGTGGAGGCACCAACAAATCACCAAATAAACTAAATCCAACGGAAATTAAATTGACACATGATTTGTTGACAAATGGGGAAAACCTTTCGCTAGGCAAAAACCTCACCGGGTGAATTTAAGGTCACCACTCCCAAAAATCCACTAATTAATAATCAAGCAAGTATGAGAAATCTTACCATTACCCTACCCTATCCCAAAATACCAACCTACAGTTGAACCTTCGCTTCTTTCCTTTGATACACAAATCTTCAATCCGTGACTAATACAAACGCAGTAGCTTCTCACAGAGAAAATTAAGCTCTTAGTCACTATATCCGTGTGTGACAGCTCTTAAAATAAGTCTTATATATGTCTAGAATTGTAAGAGAAGATACCCTAAACAAATACATCATCATGGGCCGAAATTCAGACCTGGAATTTCTGAATTCGTAAAGCTCGATAGATTGAGCTAGTGTCAAGCTGGTGTTGAGCTCACCCAGCAAATCTCGATAAATGCCGTATGTCGAGCTATCTATCGAGCTTTAGTAAAATAACTTTTCTTTACTCATTTTTTGGATCAATCTTCATATCTTTAATACAACCACTTGATATATATATATATATATATATATCAAACCCAATTTAGATCTACCCAATTTACAAGTAAAATGTGTTCTATCGAAGGATTAGCCAATTACATAGAAAATATAACCATAACATTAACTAGATAATATTGATTTTGATTTTTTTTTTCAAACAATAATATTGCTTTTGATTTCTCAAGAGTCTTGTGTTTTAATGATACTATCATTCTTAAAAGAACCAAGGTTTCAATCTCCCTTCCCCAGTTGTAAACGAATAAAAAAAGCCTTTAATTCGTTAATTCCTTCAAGAATTCAATGTTTTTCTTATTTCAATACCTTAAAGAGTATGTCCTTTGTTTCCCTCCAAGAAACTTAGCATTTGGATTCAAAAAAACATACAGTATGAGATAGATTGGTGTATGAACAAGTTGAAGGATTTGTTCCATTGGTTGGGATTCTCTTGTTGGAAGTTGGTGTGCCTATACACACTAAAACTCACACACCACTCATGGAAAAGATTCACACTCTCAAAGGAAGTTAGATTGGACAAGGAAGAGGAAGAGAACTCTTTTTTATTTTTATTTCTCTTTTCGCTCTTGGCTTCAAATGGACGGATGCATGGAGTATATATACTCCACAAGCAACCATAACTTCCATTGTACTTATTACATAACATCAACGAACTCCCACAAGCATTCACTCCATAAACTTCCCACAATTTTACTTCATGTATGTTTAAATCCAACTAACTCATCTCATAAATATAACTACATTTAAAACATCACGTAGTCCACCAATTCATATGCCCCAATCCCAAGTGCCAAAGCCAAGAGAAATTTTAAAGCAAGCCTTTAATCATTTAGCTACATCAATATGAATGTTTAACAAGAATATTCTATTTCTTGTTACTGGCGGCTTAGCTATCAAATTATTTTGATGGCCTCTTATTAGGCAACTACGATTTTTCAAGTGAATGTCAATCTTTTTCAAGGAGTTGTCTTAATCTTAATGTAATATTTTTCATGCTTGGCACGTTATAAACATAAAAGATAAACCAGTTACTCCATTCTTCAAATGAATAACAATTTCACCTTTTCATTTCACCGAAATTTTTAATGAGTTACCGAGAGTAACATTGACAATCACTGATTCGTCAAACTTCAAAAACATCTTTTCATTCTCATACATGTGGATGCTAGCGCCAGTATCAAGATAGCACACGTGTTTCTCTTATTTGTCTTTTCTTTTGTATGCCAACAACAAAATCAACTCTTCATCTTCACTTTTATCTTCAACAAAATTGGTTTTTTCCTCAATATTGTTTACGGCATTTCAACATTCAGAAGCGTAATGGCCAATATTTGACAAGTATAATATTTAACATTAGCTTTGCCATACCTAATTCTATATGATCTTGAGAAACTTCCTCTTCTGCACTCTCTTGCTATTTGTTAATTTGGAATTTTCTCTCCATCACTATAAGAGCTACACCATTCCTTCCTCCGTATTCTCTTCCACAACCACCTCTATGTCCTTAGCCTCTTTAGCTTTTCTCATATCCTCCTTTTCTCATTCAAGATGGGCTTAGACTGTAACATTTCCTACAAAATCTCTTACTTTTTTCTTGTTGAGCCTTTTTTCATGGGCTTGTAAAGATCTCATGGGCTGGTTAATGGCATTGGCTCCAAATATTTATATTCAATTTCCACAACTATATAGTCAAACTCTGAAGCTAAGGACTAGAGGATTTCCTCTACCACATGGGCATCATTCAAGTTATCACCATATCTTTTTAATTGATTCACAATGGCCAACACCTTAAAAATAATCCAAAACTTATTCGAATTCTGTCATGTGTAAGGTTTCAAACTAGTGTCTCAATGTTCGAAGGCAAACTTTCTTCATCTTATCAACTCCTTTTAGAGAATTTTGAAGAATATATCGGTGATCTCACAATTACTTGGATGAAGTTGCATTAGCAACTTATTTCTCGAACATTGATTCTTCTAAACCTTGATAGATCAATGTAAGAGCTTGTTTATTTTTCTTCAAGCCTTTTGCTCGACTTCCTTTTGATTTAGAGTCAAGCATACTTCATCTTATCACTCCACATGACTTTCTCTAGTATTTCCCATATGTCTTAGGATTCGAGTAACGCCTTCATTCGGATACTTCAATTATTAAAATTTTCTTTGTTAAACCAAGGAAATTGAATTGACACCATCATGTTGTCAATCTCATTCTCATCATAAACCCATTGGCTTTGATTCTATCTTCTTGAAATTTGGTGAGCCTACACACACTCAAACTCACATACCACTCACAATGAAAGAGACTCATTCTCAAAGGAAGATATAATAGAGAGGGAAGGGGAAGAGAACTCTTTCGTATTCTTATTTATCTTCCTCACTCTTGGTTTCAAATGGACGGATGCATGGGGTATATATACTCCACAAGTAACCATAACTTTGTCCTTATTACATAACATTAATAAATTCTCATATGCATTCACTCCATAAACTTCTCACGTTTGCTTCATGTGTGTTTAACTCCTATACTAACTCATCCTATAAATAAAGTGCATCTAAAAAACCAAGGTCATTTATCTAACTTCGCTATGGACTTAAGATGTCTACTCCAACCATGACAATTTTGGTGAAGTTGAGTACTTCACTCCATATAAAAGAAACCATTAAAGAGAGTGATGTGCACCGAATGTTCAATGTAAAATGTATATGCTCTTTCAGACATAAAAGGTAGGTTGTTGGCCAATGTAAAATTTAGTACTTCATCATGAATGGAACATTCGCAAAGACTCCTACTAGTGACATACTACATTGGATCCAATGTTTTGACAAACGGATATCGGTGCTCCATGAACATACAATATATAAATTAAGATATATAGGAAAAGACAAAAATAAAATAAAATAAAATAAAAACAAGACAAAACAAAACAAAACAAAAACAAAAACAAACAAACAAACTAGGGTAGGGAAAAAAAATTCTTAAATAAGTTGTTGAGATTAATTAGGAGTATATGGGATACATCTATATTAATAAAACTTATTTTAAGAGAGGAGATAAGTAACATAGTTAGTGTGTACGCTCCTCAAATAGGTTAGAAGAATTCACTTAGCAAAAGTTTTGGAAGGACATTGATAAATTGATATAACGGCTACCAATGAGAAAATGATTTTTATTGGATGATACTTGAATTATCATGTTGGAAAGGAGAGGGGGATATGAAGGAGCTCATGTAGATCAGAATGGAGGAATGAGCTAGGAGATGTTATTTTAGACTCGCAACTACGTATGATATGATTTTGACAAACACTTGGTTCAAGAAGTGGGATTCACACTTAATTACCTTCTAAAAATTGGGCCAAATGTTAGTCATATATGTTTCATCTTTGCTCGAAAAGTTGATAGTAGATGTTATAAATATCATAAGATGATATCATGAGAGAGAGAGAGAGAGAGAGAGAGAGAGAGAGAGAGCATAACCATTATTCAACATAGCTTGGTGATACTAGGTATTTGTATTAGAAGATGGGAAAGAAGGGATAGTGGACGAAGAAATCCAAGAACTAGGTGTTCAAAGGGAAAGAAAAACAAGAGACTCGAATTGCATAAAGTCTATAAAAGATGAGCTGTAAGAATCTAGTTAATAAAGAAGAAATTAAAGAGAGAAAAAAAAAATTATTAACAAAATATTATATAAAAAAAAAAAAAATCGAAAGAACATTGATATTTATTATAAACTATCTTAATCATTTATTACAATTTTTGGTCTTAAAAGATGTGCTTAAGCCATGTATGTGTAACTCAATGTTAGCATTCCGTGTTTTATAACGTGCTTCCACCATGTTACTTACTAAAAGTAATTATTAAAAAATTTTACTATGTGAAACTTTATTGCTGAAGTTTCAAGAAATTTATAATATTACTTCCATTGGAACTCTATTACCCAAAATTTTACAAAAATTAAAACAAGTTTAACTTTTTATTTTAAATCGTTCAAACAAATTATAATCTATTATAAATTTTGTATTTTGATAAAAATTTGGCCTTACATGATGTGTTTCACCATGTAACTTAAATTATTATTTTTATTTTATTTGCACTCTATATGCTTTTCGATTTCAATAGTATAATAGAAATATTTTATTTTATTTTATTTAAATATGATTTTTAACCATGATCCCACAGACGTAGTGCTAGCATGTGTGTGTGTGTGTGTCTCTCTCTATATATATACACTAAATTTGTTCACTTATACACTGAACAAACTATTTATTTGGAATAAAAATTATGTTTATTTAGTCTTTTTTTTTTTTTTTTAAATAAGGTTTACATATGCAAGTTAATAAGAGATTTTTGGCAATAAATTTGAAAAAGGATAAATAGCTTCTTCTTCTTCTTTTAATGATGCTAAGTAAGTAGAACTGGCTACTTATCTAGGAAAGAGTCCACTGTAAGATTTTATTTAAAAATATATGGAAAAGGAACTATGATATTGCATTAATTATTCCTAAATAAAATCTCAATCAATTATTCTGATCAAAATTAAGCAAGTAGATAACTGAGAGAAATGAGAGAAGTAACGACTTGTCACCTCTATTTTCATAGTAGTGAAGCTTCATGTTCAAATCATCAGCTATCACCTGTGATGAGATTGCCATGTTTACAGATCTTGAACTTCCTCGCATTTCTCTCTCAAGGACATCTATGCATAACTTGTCTTTGTTAGATTCTTGCCCCTGATCTGTCTTCTCATTGTAATCCTTTGGCCTAGTTAACCTCCTACATATTGCAACAGCAGTTTGTCCATCCAATGTACTTTCTGATGCAGAGGCTCCCTTGTGCAGCAATGCCACTAGAATTGATGGCTCCTTACGCCTTGCAGCCACATGAAGTATGGTATATCCCCGACCATTTCTACAGTTGAGATCAGCCAAGTCTAAGTTGAGCACCTCCTTAACAATCTTAGGATCACAGTATGCAGCAGCATAGTGAAGGGCATAAGCTTGATCTAAAGTGATATTAGATTCGCTCAATAGCATCTTCACTAATTCAACATCATCAGAGTCCAATGCCTTGTGGATTCTCCTAATTCTCTTTTCATGTAAAGGGTCCATTACTACTTCTGGTACAATAGGTTCGGCCTCCTGCTGAGATTTGAGACGGAGTGATATGATTTCTTTTGAAACTTCATAAGGAAGTTCTTTTTCAAGAGATATATTGTCAAGATCTGATCCTTTTACTCTATGGATACAGTGAGAGAGGAGCTGGTTCAGTTGGCAGTGGAAGGCAGCCGCAAGAATTGGAATAACATCTTCCACAAGAGCCTTATCAACAAAGTTGAGGAGACGGCGCTGCAAGCATGCATACATTTAGTATTGAGTCAGAATGAAGTTGAGGAGATGGCTGTATGCCTTTTCGATAAACTACTAAGTAACTCTACTTGCTAAAACTACTATTAATTTTACCACAAAAGATCTATAGACTAACATGGCAATGAATGCGATCAGTATCACTTTATCAACATAATACATAGAAATGTAAATTACTTTTTTGTGATTTGTGACATATTAGTATGTAAGGTTTATATAATAAATTTTGAAATATGCATCACTCAAGCCACTAATGGTCATTTTGAGTTTCATTAAATAAATCAGTACTTCTCACATGTTATGGAACCTAAGTTATATCATTTGACTTAGATATGATTAACAAGTGCTCCGAAATTTGTTTTCATTCATATCCAATTGAAGCCATTTAGTAAAACAAGTTTTTAAGACAAGCTCACATTCTTGAGACAAGAATAGAATGATTAGCATAATATCATGAACAAGACAGATAAAGAGTTTTTAACCACAAATTAATGGAAGTATGTCCGACTTACCTGAACAACCAGAACGAGCTCTTTCATCTGAAAAGTGGCAGAAGCATACATCAATTCCACAGCATAATTAATAGCAGGGCGGCATGCATCGTGTGCACAATCATCATCAACACAAGTTGATACTTCTGGTGGCGATGGCTTAAGCTTCCCAGTGTACAAATAAGACAAGAAGACATTAAATGCTTCATATCCAACTCTACCATAAGGCACTAACTCAGCCATGGAATACCTTGGTTTGCCTTCCTTCACCTCACCACCATTTCCCCTCTTGAAAAGCTGGTGAAAAAATTGACTCCTTGCAGCCAATATAGACCGATGGACACCCACAGAGATGTCCTCAACAACAATCTGTGCATCGCTATACTCATACTCAGAATCAATTAATAACTTCTCGAGATTGGTGCTGAGCTTGTTTAGACTCAAATTGTCAAGATTGGAGCAGCCAGTGGCAGCTGCAGATAAATTTTGACTACTAGACCCATTTGATAGATAAGATGACGAAGCAAAAGTCAAGGACGATGACATTTCATTCCCATTATCCATGGCCTAAAATCTAGGGGATCCTACTTTGGCCTAACAAGGCTTAAGGGAATCATCAGCTAAACCTCATATAGTAACTCCAAAATTCAACAAATGAATAATCAACTAATTAAGATGACCCAATTGAGGAAAACACTTTAAAATCCTAAAACCATGCTTAAAACAGCTAAAAAAAACTCGTTTTTTTTTTTTTCCTTTTAGGTCTCGAACTACTTAATTTCTAAACAATACCCATTTGCTGAAACTCACCAATCCTTTTTTTTTTTGGTTTTAATGAAACAAGCATAACTATCCGTAGATTTAAGTAATTATTATTCCAAAAACAAAGACACCCATGATTGACTCATAAATCTAATCATGGTTAACAAGCAAGAACCAAATATGAACTACTAAACACCTTAATAAAAAGTTCAAAGAGACTTATAAATTAACACTAGAACACAAAGACGGCCCTTGACTTGGCTTCAATAAATACAAAAATGAAGAAGAAGAAAAAGAAGCATAAGATGATGAATCTGCAACAGAGTTGAGTAAAAAGATCTTATATAAACACATATGAAGACCTTGAAGTTGACCCAGCAGGGGAAGCAGCTATAGCTTCAGATGCAGTAGTGAACAGAGAATCGAATTTGATGGAGTACTGGGAACAGAAGGCGACCAAGTTGGAGAGTATTTATGGGCTCTGAAGTCTGAAATAGAATTTTGCAGAAGATAGACAGAGACAGAGGAGAGGTTGATTTTGAGGAAGTGTTTCGGAAGCTTACTGGAGGAGATTAACCTGTAAAGCACAGTGACCAAAGAATAAAGTTGACCAAGCAAGTACGAGTAAAGGACGTGGAAACAACGTGAAAATAAAATTAAAAGAAAGAAAGTTAAAAGAAGGAAAAAGAAAATATGTATATTATTCTGTTTGCCTCGATTTAAACTTTAACTCTAAACAAGGAAAAAAAAAAGGGTTATTTTATTTTCATTATTGTGTTGTGGATAGGAATTAAGGGGTTAACTTGTTTGTGGGTTTTGGTATCTACTGCCAATCTGGCCACAGTTGAGTTTTTAGTTGGGAGGGGGCCCTACCTACTTTATCTAGGATGGATATGGTTCTAATTTATCTGCGTCTGCCCTATGAGCTTGGTAATTAAGGGCTTTTCTTTTTCTTTTTGGCCTCATACGGCTGTGCCATTTTTTTATTTTACTAAATAGTTGAGTTGACTGAGATGTTTGTGTTGGATTGATCTCTCATATGTATGTTATATGTCTCAAGTAGCTTTCGAGGTTCACATACCATGAAGGGACTCACTCATTGCACACATGTGCAAGAGATAACTTTGTTTTTGAGAGAAGAAAATACATTCTGTATGTGGTGTATGTTTTCTACGCTTATATTGAGGTAGATCTCACATAGGACCACTCTCATGTGAGAAGAGGGATACATGCACCAGATGCATGGTATACCTCCTCTTTTGAAAGAACTTCTAATAAAAATAGAAATATGGTATAATAAAAGAAATTTTTCCCTCCAAAAAATGAGTAGATTACACTTATGCCCATTTACATTTGGGAATGCTTTCATTTTGGCCTCTTACTTTTAAAATTTTTCATTTTAGTCCTAAATGAATGAATCCATATAATCATTCCATCTTTATCCATTATATCAATAGTTGTGTTACATAGGCTTAAATGACGGAGTTTTGTAAAACTACCTTATTTTGGATCATTCCTATTCCATGTTAGTAATATAAATTTTTTTTCACATCTACAAACGATGATTATATCATTTTTTTTTTCACTTATCAATAATTTGTAAAAAAAAAAAATTGTATCTCTAGCATTTTCCTTAATTAAATATCCAAATATAAAAATACAACATAAAGCACACAATAAAAGGCATTAAGTACTGTGGACCAACAGAGCTTCTATTGAGAACATTTGTTTTTTTTTAACAATATGCACAGGCGTGCTCTCATGCTTTCTAGCATGTAGTAGCAGTGACTGGTCTCGCAGCCTTTCCTTGCAAGAGTCTTGTGACCTCCCAAGCGTGGTGAGGCCAGTGTAGGTACCCCTATTTTCTTCGGTGTAAAACAGAGTGGGTGGGAAATAAAATGGCGGATGAGCTAGAGGCTCTTTGGAGCAAGTTAACGGTCACAAAAGAGGAGGGAGAAGGCATAGAGCTGGGCAGTGATAGCATGAAGGCGGCGAGAGAAATAGGGAAAAATTGCCTGGTCGTGAAGATTTTAACGCAGCGTATTATCGGCCTAGAAGCTCTACGAAAACACTTGAAAATGCTATGGAAGCCTAAGAAGGGATTACAAGTCTTCGAAATAGGAGAGGAAATGTATTTGGCAGAATTTGGTGATGGCAGAGATAAAAGGAGGATCTTGGAGAAATGCCCTTGGAGCTACGAGAAGCAGTTAATACTGCTACAAAATTTTGAAGGTGAGCGAGTTCCTAAGGAGATTACCATCAAATGGAGTCCGTTCTGGGTGCAAATTTATAACCTCCCCTTGAAGAGTATGACTCGAGAATCGGGCATGGAGATCAGAGCAAAGATAGGGAGGGTGCTGGATGTTGACGTGCTTGAAAGAGGGGTACATTGGGGCAAGTTCTTGCGAGTAAGGGTACAAATCGACGCAACGAAAAAACTGGTAAGAGGAAAAAAAGTTACGATTGAAGGAGGGGAGAGCAGGTGGGTTTTTTTCAAGTACGAGAGATTACCAAACTTTTGCTACAAATGTGGGAGGTTGGACCACGGGGAAAAGGATTGCTTAGAAAAAACAAATCTGATGAATGGAGAAGGGGAGGGATGTTTGCAGTACGGAGCATGGCTGACGGGCGAGCCGAGCAAGAGGGGAGGAAAGGAACAAGTCAAAATAGGTGAAGAAGTCAGGTCGGAGATTAGGCCGGAGCCAAGTACGCACGGCATGGAAACTTTCCGACGTAGGGACACGCCGGAATTAGGTGAGAATCACATGAACAAACAGAATCTTTGTCAGGAGGTAGGGCATAGCGACAAGATAGAGAGACTTGGGGCAGCAAATCAGGAAAGTAAATCCTTTCATGGTGAGGGCAAAGTCAGTCTGCCACAAGGAAAAGAGAACGAGAGCTTAACTCAAAACCAAAAGGATTCTTTGTTGGACTCACTGCCCCAAGCAGACCTAGAGAGAGCCATACATCGGGAGAAATCAAAAACAGAGGAGGGGTCAGGGATGGGAGAAGAAAGGCTGAACATGATGGAAATTTGTGGGGAAACGGGCCCAGAGGAAAATGACTCAAAGGCTTGGGCCAAAGGTAACTCAAGCCCATTGGCAATGAGTTTTATTCAAGAAAAATTTTGGGTGGCTGAACCTTTAGGCCCTAATAGTGGGCACTGGAAGCGTTTGACAAGGACAAATAATAAGCAAAGCCCAAAGGTCAAGACCAGCCCGGATAACACAAACACAAAGAGAAAAGGTTCTGTTCCTTTACAGGAGCTTGATCCGAACACGCTGAGCACCAAACGAAAAAAGGGGCTGAACAAAGAAGAGAGTAAAGCATATGGTCATGAGAATATGGTTGGCGGTGAGGCGGTGTCCGCTATGCAACACCGCCGAGCCAAATGAGTGTGTTATCTTGGAATTGTCGTGGGTTGGGTTCTCCTCCGGCAATTCGTACACTCACCGAATAGGTGAAAGGCAAAAACCCCGTGGTAGTGTTCTTGGCAGAGACAAAAGCAACCACAGACAGAATGAAGGGCTTTCAACACAAACTGGGTTTTACTCAAGGAATCATTGTTCCAAGTGATGGGAAAAGCAGTGGGTTAGCGCCGCTTTGGTGAGAAGGGACGGATATAAGATTCAAGAGCTGCTCGCACTCTCATATAGACGTAGTGGTTCACGACGAAGGCAAGGGAGGTCCATGGAGGATTACTGGTTTTTATAGACATCCTGACACGAGCAAAAGGCAAAGTTCATGGCAGCTTCTCGATGCTCTGAATGCTCAATGTGTGATGTCGTGGGTGGTTTGTGGGGATTTCAACGAAATTTTGCACCCGGATAAGAAGACGGGTTGGAAGGAGTGTGATGCAGATCAGATTAAGGAGTTCAGAGAGGTATTAGAGAGGTATTGAGCAGGTGTGGCTTATTTGATTTGGGTTTTGTGGGTCAAAGATTTACTTGGTGTAATGGACGGTTTGGGGAGCAACGCACTTTGCTACGCTTAGACAGAATGGTAGCTAATGAGGCTTGGGTTCAGATCTTCCCTGAGGCAAAGGTTCATCATATTTCGATGTCGACTTCGGATCACTGTCTTTTGGCGATGTTTCTTAATAGGAATCAGCCCCACAAATGGAGCAAAAGGAGATTCTACTTTAAAGCAATGTGGGTGAGAGAGGAGGAGTGCAAGGAGGTAATCGAGTCAGCTTGGGATCCATATGTAGAGGACTCGGTCCGACCTACTCAGCAACGACTAGAAAGATGCCAAACCGAACTCAAGTGCTGGAATGAAAGAAAATTCGGCAATGTGTATAAAATCCTAAAACAAAAACAAGCCAGGTTGCAACTCTTAGAATCTCTCAATTTACTCCATGAAACAGTTGAGGAAATTCAAGCCATCCCGAAAGAGATTAATGACTTCATATCAGGGAAGAAGTTATGTGGCAGTAGAGGTCTCGAGTGCTTTGGCTGCAAAATGGAGACAAAAACACGAAATTTTTCCATGCCACCACTAGCCAAAGACAAAGGAAAAATAGAATTAGGGGTTTGATGGATGGGGGGGATGTATGGCATGAGGAGCAAGAGGAAACAGAGAAGCTAATCCTCGAGTATTTCTCTGCAATCTTTAGCTCAGATTAACCATTGGGTTTTGATGCAAGTTTTGAAGCAGTGGATAAAAGAGTGGCCCCCGAAATGAACGAAGAGCTGATAAAAGAATTTAAGGCAGTTGAAGTATGGCGAGCGCTCCAACAAATGCATCCAACAAAATCACCCGAGCCTGACAGTATATCCTCTATCTTCTACCAAAAATATTGGGATGTCGTAGGACCTAGTGTATCAAACTGTGTATTACAGGTCCAAAGGGAAAAAATGATACATATATATGCTTGATCCCAAAAACCAAAAATCCCCAGAAGATAACTGAATACCGTCCAATCAGCCTATGCAATGTAATTTATAAGTTAATATCAAAGGTCCTGGCGAATAGGCTAAAAAAAATTCTGAATGTAGTGAATATTGAAGCACAAAGTGCTTTTGTGCCGGAGAGGCTTATAACAGATAATGTGATGGTGGCCTTTGAAACCATGCACTCTATTGCCAAAAAAAGAAAGGGGAAGGAAGGGCTAATGGCCATCAAATTAGATATGAGTAAAGCTTACGATAGGGTTAAATGGGCTTACCTTAAGTCAATGATGCGTAAGTTGGGGTTTAATGATAGGTGGATCTCTTTGATCATGATGTGTTTAACAACGGTGTCCTATTCGGTACTCATTAATGGGGAACCAAAGGGTAGCATTATTCCTTCGAGAGGCTTACGCCAAGGGGATCCTATATCCCCGAATTTGTTTGTTTTGTGCGCTGAAGGGTTGTCAGCAATGATTAGACAAAAGGAAGCCATGGGATTGATTAAGGGGGTGGCTGTAAGTAGACAAGCACCGTTGATCTCGCACTTGTTTTTTGCGGACGATAGCATCATTTTTTGTAGAGCAACAATGGAGGAATGCAAGCAAGTGGCCTTGGTGTTGGATACCTATGAGAAAGAGTCGGGGCAGAAGCTCAATAGGGACAAAACTTCATTATTTTTCAGCAAGAACACAAGTGAGGAAATCTAGAATTTCATGAAGGAAATATTCGGGCCCAAATTGTCCAACAACATGAGAGATATTTGAGGTTACCTCCAATGGTTGGGAGGGGTAAAAAGAAGGCTTTTAACCGCATTAAAGACCAAATGGGTAGGAAAATAGCGGGTTGGAAGGGGAAATTGCTATCAAATGCTGGAAGGGCAATACTCATAAAAGCAGTTGCATAGGCTACACCAACTTACACAATGAACCGCTTTAAGCTCCCTGACTCTTTATGCTCGGAAATAAACTCTATGGTTGGAGGGTTTTGGTGGGGAAAGAAAGAGAAGGAAAGGAAGATTGCATAGGGATCTTGGAAGAATTTATGCAAACCGAAGGTAGAAGGAGGTATGGGATTCCGGGATTTAAAAACTTTCAACCTTGCACTCCTAGCAAAGCAAGGATGGTGGATATTGCAAAATCAAACCTCCTTAGTTCACAAAGAAAGGGAAATGGCTGTGATTCAATATGAAAAGCTGAGCTTGTTTAGACTCAAATTGTCAAGATTGGAGCAGCCAGTGGCAGCTGCAGATAAATTTTGACTACTAGACCCATTTGATAGATAAGATGACGAAGCAAAAGTCAAGGACGATGACATTTCATTCCCATTATCCATGGCCTAAAATCTAGGGGATCCTACTTTGGCCTAACAAGGCTTAAGGGAATCATCAGCTAAACCTCATATAGTAACTCCAAAATTCAACAAATGAATAATCAACTAATTAAGATGACCCAATTGAGGAAAACACTTTAAAATCCTAAAACCATGCTTAAAACAGCTAAAAAAAACTCGAAAAAAAAAAAAAGGAAAATCCAGAGCTTGAACTTAATTTCTAAGCAATACCCATTTGCTGAAACTCACCAATCCTTTTTTTTTTTTTTTAAATGAAACAAGCATAACTATCCGTAGATTTAAGTAATTATTATTCCAAAAACAAAGACACCCATGATTGATTCATAAATCTAATCATGATTAACAAGCAAGAACCAAATATGAACTACTAAACACCTTAATAAAAAGTTCAAAGAGACTTATAAATTAACACTAGAACACAAAGACGGCCCTTGACTTGGCTTCAATAAATACAAAAATGAAGAAGAAGAAGAAGAAGAAGCATAAGATGATGAATCTGCAACAGAGTTGAGTAAAAAGATCTTATATAAACACATATGAAGACCTTGAAGTTGACCCAGCAGGGGAAGCAGCTATAGCTTCAGATGCAGTAGTGAACAGAGAATCGAATTTGATGGAGTACTGGGAACAGGAGGCGACCAAGTTGGAGAGTATTTATGGGCTCTGAAGTCTGAAATAGAATTTTGCAGAAGATAGACAGAGACAGAGAGAGAAGAGAGATGGATTTTGAGGAAGTGTTTCGGAAGCTTACTGGAGGAGATTAAACTGTAAAGCACAGTGACCAAAGAATAAAGTTGACCAAGCAAGTACGAGTAAAGGACGTGGAAACAACGTGAAAATAAAATTAAAAGAAAGAAAGTTAAAAGAAGGAAAAAGAAAAAATGTATATTATTCTGTTTGCCTCGAATTAAACTTTAACTCTAAACAAGGAAAAAGAAAGGGTTATTTTATTTTCATTATTGTGTTGTGGATAGGAATTAAGGGGTTAACTTGTTTGTGGGTTTTGGTATCTACTGCCAATCTGGCCACAGTTGAGTTTTTAGTTGGGAGGGGGCCCTAGCTACTTTATCTAGGATGGATATGGTTCTAATTAATCTGTCTGCTCTATGAGCTTGGTAATTAAGGGCCTTTCTTTTTCTTTTTGGCCTCATACGGCTATACCATTTTTTTATTTTACTAAATAGTTGAGTTGACTGAGATGTTTGCGTTGGATTGATATCTCATATGTATGTTATATGTCTCCAGTAGCTTTCGAGGTTCACATACCATGAAGGGACTCACTCATTGCACACATGTGCAAGAGATAATTTTGTTTTTGAGAGAAGAAAATACATTCTGTATTTGGTGTATGTTTTCTGTGCTTATATTGAGGTAGATCTCACATAGGACCACTCTCATGTAAGAAGAGGGATACATGCACCAGATGCATGGTATACCTCCTCTTTTGAAAGAACTTCTAATAAAAATAGAAATATGGTACAATAAAAGAAATTTTTCCCTCCAAAAAATGAGTAGATTACACTTATGCCCATTTACATTTGGGAATGCTTTCATTTTGGCCTCTTAATTTTAAAATTTTTCATTTTAGTCCTAAATGAATGAATCCATATAATCATTCCATCTTTATCCATTATATCAATAGTTGTGTTACATAGGCTTAAATGACGGAGTTTTGTAAAACTACCTTATTTTGGATCATTCCTATTCCATGTTAGTAATATAAATTTTTTTTCACATCTACAAACGATGATTATATAATTTTTTTTTTCACTTATCAATAATTTGTAAAAAAAAAAATTGTATCTCTAGCATTTTCCTTAATTAAATATCCAAATATAAAAATACAACATAAAGCACACAATAAAAGGCATTAAGTACTGTGGACCAACAGAGCTTCTATTGAGAACATTTGTTTTTTTTTTAACAATATGCACAGGCGTGCTCTCATGCTTTCTAGCATGTAGTAGCAGTGACTGGTCTTGCAGCCTTTCCTTGCAACAGTCTTGTGACCTCCCAAGCGTGGTGAGGCCAGTGTAGGTACCCCTATTTTCTTCGGTGTAAAACAGAGTGGGTGGGAAATAAAATGGCGGATGAGCTAGAGGCTCTTTGGAGCAAGTTAACGGTCACAGAAGAGGAGGGAGAAGGCATAGAGCTGGGCAGTGATAGCATGAAGGCGGCGAGAGAAATAGGGAAAAATTGCCTGGTCATGAAGATTTTAACGCAGCGTATTATCGGCCTAGAAGCTCTACGAAAACACTTGAAAATGCTATGGAAGCCTAAGAAGGGATTACAAGTCTCAGAAATAGGAGAGGAAATGTATTTGGCAGAATTTGGTGATGGCAGAGATAAAAGGAGGATCTTGGAGATGTGCCCCTGGAGCTACGAGAAGCAGTTAATACTGCTACAAGATTTTGAAGGTGAACGAGTTCCTAAGGAGATTACCATCAAATGGAGTCCATTCTGGGTGCAAATTTATAACCTCCCCTTGAAGAGTATGACTCGAGAATCGGGCATGGAGATCGGAGCAAAGATAGGGAGGGTGCTGGATGTTGACATGCTTGAAAGAGGGGTACATTAGGGCAAGTTCTTGCGAGTAAGGGTACAAATCGACGCAACGAAAAAACTGGTAAGAGGAAAAAGAGTTACAATTGAAGGAAGGGAGAGCAGGTGGGTTTTTTTCAAGTACGAGAGATTACCAAACTTTTGCTACAAATGTGGGAGGTTGGACCACGGGGAAAAGGATTGCTTTAAAAAAAAAAATCTGATGAATGGAGAAGGGGAGGGATGTTTGCAGTACGGAGCATGGCTGAGGGGCGAGCCGAGCAAGAGGGGAGGAAAGGAACAAGTCAAAATAGGTGAAGAAGTCAAGCCGGAGATTAGGCCGGAGCCAAGTACGCACGGCATGGAAACTTTCCGACGTAGGGACACGCCGGAATTAGGTGAGAATCACGTGAACAAGCAGAATCTTTGTCAGGAGGTGGGGCATAGCGACAAGACAGAGAGACTTGGGGCAGCAAATCAGGAAAGTAAAACCTTTCACGGTGAGGGCAAAGTCAGTCTGCCACAAGGAAAAGAGAACGAGAGCTTAACTCAAAACCAAAAGGATTCTTTGTTGGACTCACTGCCCCAAGCAGACCTAGAGAAAGGCATACATCGGAAGAAATCAAAAACAGATGAGGGATCAGGGATGGGAGAAGAAAGGCTGAACATTATGGAAATTTGTGGGGAAACGGGCCCAGAGGAAAATGACTCAAAGGCTTGGGCCGAAGGTAACTCAAGCCCATTGGCAATGAGTTTTATTCAAGAAAAAGTTTGGGTGGCTGAACCTTTAGGTCCTAATAGTGGGCACTGGAAGCGTTTGACAAGGACAAATAATAAGCAAAGCCTAAAGGTCAAGACCAGCACGGATAACACAAACACAAAGAGAAAAGGTTATGTTCCTTTACAGGAGCTTGATCCGAACACGCTAAGCACCAAACGAAAAAAGGGGCTGAACAAAGAAGAGAGTAAAGCATATGGTCATGAGAATATGGTTGGCGGTGAGGCGGTGTCTGCTATGCAGCACCGCCGAGCCAAATGAGTGTGTTATCTTGGAATTGCCGTGGGTTGGGTTCTCCTCCGGCAATTCGTACACTCACTGAATAGGTGAAAGGCAAAAACCCCGTGGTGGTGTTCTTGGCAGAGACAAAAGCAACCACAGACAAAATGAAGGGCTTTCAACACAAACTGGGTTTTACTCAAGGAATTATTGTTCCGAGTGATGGGAAAAGCGGTGGGTTAGCGCTGCTTTGGCGAAAAGGGACGGATATAAGATTCAAGAGCTGCTCGCACTCTCATATAGACGTAGTAGTTCACGACGAAGGCAAGGGAGGTCCATGGAGGATTACGGGTTTTTATAGACATCCTGACACGAGCAAAAGGCAAAGTTCATGGCAGCTTCTCGATGCTTTGAATGCTCAATGTGTGATGTCGTGGGTGGTTTGTGGGGATTTCAACGAAATTTTGCACCCGGATAAGAAGACCGGTTGGAAGGAGCGTGATGCAGATCAGATTAAGGAGTTTAGAGAGGTATTGAGCAGGTGTGGCTTATTTGATTTGGGTTTTGTGGGTCAAAGATTTACTTGGTGTAATGGACGGTTTGGGGAGCAACGCACTTTGCTACGCTTAGACAGAATGGTAGCTAATGAGGCTTGGGTTCAAATCTTCCCTGAGGCAAAGGTTCATCATATTTCGATGTCGGCTTCGGATCACTGTCTTTTGGCGATGTTTCTTAATAAGAATTAGCCCCATAAATGGAGCAAAAGGAGATTCTACTTTTAAGCAATGTGGGTGAGAGAGGAGGAGTGCAAGGAGGTAATCGAGTCAGCTTAGGATCCATATGTAGAGGACTCGGTCCGACCTACTCAGCAACGACTAGAAAGATGCCAAACCGAACTCAAGTGCTGGAATGAAAGAAAATTCGGCAATGTGTATAAAATCCTAAAACAAAAACAAGCCAGGTTGCAACTCTTAGAATCTCTTAATTTACTCCATGAAACAGCTGAGGAAATTCAAGCCATCCCGAAAGAGATTAATGACTTCATACCAGGGAAGAAGTTATATGGCAGCAGAGGTCTCGAGTGCTTTGGCTGCAAAATGGAGACAAAAACACGAAATTTTTCCATGCCACTACTAGCCAAAGACAAAGGAAAAATAGAATTAGGGGTTTGATGGATGAGGGGGGGTGTATGGCATGAGGAGCAAGAGGAAACAGAGAAGCTAATCCTCGAGTATTTCTCTGCAATCTATAGCTCAGATCAACCATTGGGTTTTGATGCAAGTTTTGAAGCAGTGGATAAAAGAGTGGCCCCCGAAATGAACGAAGAGCTGATAAAAGAATTCAAGGCAGTTCAAGTATGGCGAGCGCTCCAACAAATGCATCCAACAAAATCACCCGAGCCTGACAGTATGTCCTCTATCTTCTACCAAAAATATTGGGATGTCGTAGGACCTAGTGTATCAAACTGTGTATTACAGGTTTTTAACTCAGGGGTGATGCCAAAGGGAATAAATGATACATATATATATGCTTGATCCCAAAAACCAAAAATCCCCAGAAGATAACTGAATACCGTCCAATCAGCCTATGCAATGTAATTTATAAGTTAATATCAAAGGTCCTGGCGAATAGGCTGAAAAAAATTCTGAATGTAGTGAATACTGAAGCACAAAGTGCTTTTGTGCCGGGGAGGCTTATAACAGATAATGTGATGGTGGCCTTTGAAACCATGCACTCTATTGCCAAAAAAAGAAAGGGGAAGGAAGGGCTAATGGCCATCAAATTGGATATGAGTAAAGCTTACGACAGGGTTGAATGGGCTTACCTTAAGTCAATGATGCGTAAGTTGGGGTCTAATGATAGGTGGATCTCTTTGATCATGATGTGTGTAACAACGGTGTCCTATTCAGTACTCATTAATGGGGAACCAAAGGGTAGCATTATTCCTTCGAGAGGCTTACGCCAAGGGGATCCTATATCCCCAAATTTGTTTGTATTGTGCGCTAAAAGGTTGTCAGCAATGATTAGACAAAAGGAAGCCATGGGATTGATTAAGGGAGTGGCTGTAAGTAGACAAGCACCGTTGATCTCGCACTTATTTTTTGCAGACGATAGCATCATTTTTTGTAGAGCAACAATGGAGGAATGCAAGCAAGTGGCCTTGGTGTTGGATACCTATGAGAAAGAGTCGGGGCAGAAGCTCAATAGGGACAAAACTTCATTATTTTTCAGCAAGAACACAAGTGAGGAAATCTAGAATTTCCTGAAGGAAATATTCGGGCCCAAATTGTCCAACAACATGAGAGATATTTGAGGTTACCTCCAATGGTTGGAAGGGGTAAAAGAAGGCTTTTAACCGCATTAAAGACCAAATGGGTAGGAAAATAGCGGGTTGGAAGGGGAAGTTGCTATCAAATGTCGGAAGGGCAATACTCATAAAAGCAGTTGCATAGGCTACACCAACTTACACAATGAACCGCTTTAAGCTCCCTGACTCTTTATGCTCGGAAATAAACTCTATGGTTGGAGGGTTTTGGTGGGGAAAGAAAGAGAAGGAAAGGAAGATTGCGTGGGGATCTTGAAAGAATTTATGCAAACCGAAGGTAGAAGGAGGTATGGGATTCCGGGATTTAAAAACTTTCAACCTTGCGCTCCTAGCAAAGCAAGGATGGTGGATATTGCAAAATCCAACCTCCTTAGTTCACAGAGAAAGGGAAATGGCTGTGATTCAATATGAAAA
>NW_027069521.1:1296349-1376024 GCF_002906115.3 Quercus suber
AGGCCAGCACTCACTCTTCAGAAAATATCTATCTGCCGTCAAGGCCACAATGTAATAACCAAGGTTTTTATTCCAGATTCAGATTGGGGAGACAACTCCTTCAAGGCTTTGACTTATATTCCGAGGAAGACTTTCCAGCAACGGAAGAAAAGATTGCGAGGTACTTCGATAGCATCAAAAAGGTACCTTCTAGCTCAGCTTTGTCATCTAGCTCGGGTAGTTCAAAAAGAAAAAGAGGTTCCAACAACGAGAAGACTCCCAGGAAGGGGAGCCGCATAAAAAGAGACTCTAAACAAATTGTATTAGAGCAGCAGTCGGACTCATTGCAAGAAAGGTAGTTGAATGTGTTAGGCGAAGAGAATATAGCACGTAGAAGCTTATAGAGTCGACAATTCGACAGCTTAATGCTTGCCAGAGAGAGTTCTATAGCCGTTAGGATAAAGACATAAGCATAGGATTTCATAGAGAGCGCCTTTGGGCTCCTCTGAAATACCCAAAAAATTCTTTGTATTCATGTCAGGATTTCGCGTTGAGGAGGCCTCTTCGCTCCGTTGGGACGAGCTGGTCGAGCCCTACCATTATATTTTTTAAAATGAAAGCTGCTCCAAGCAAAGTACTTTGCCAAATCTTCTTTTATGGAAGCTCAGGTAGGGAAAAACCCCTCCTACATTTGGAGAAGTTTGTTGTCTGCTAGACCAGTGGTGCAGGAAGGGGCAAGGTGGTGTGTGGGTGATGGTAGAAGCATCAAAATTTGGGATGACAGGTGGTTGCCCTTCACGGAGTCAAGCAGAGTGGTCTCACCACGACCATCACTAGAAGTAAATGAGAAAGTGGAAGGTCTGATTGTATGGGATAGAGCTGAATGGAACGTTGAAAGGGTGAGGAGCATCTTCCTTCCCCATGAAGCCGAGGCTATCTTAAGCATCCCAATCAGCCCTATGAACCCGACAGACTCACAGGTATGGGCTAAGATTGCAAATGGTATTTTCTCGGTCAAGAGTGCCTATAAAGTTGCAGTCAAGTACCTTTCAAACACAAATGGAGGTGATGCTAGTCCAGGCTGCTTTGACAACTCCAAAATGGTAGCAATATGGAAGATGATATGGAACTTAAAGTGCCCAAATAAAATCAAGCACTTCATGTGGCGTGCGTGCAAGAATGTTCTCCCTACGAAACAGTGCCTAATGCATCGCAAAGTCTTACCGGAGGATAGGTGTGATCTATGTAAGGAAAGTGAATCTTCATGCCACATCTTGTGAGGGTGTCACATTGCAAGGGAAGCCTGGAACGAAATAAGTCTCAAGCTTGACAATCCAAGCCGATCGCCAAAGGAGTTCATTGATGTTGTCTGGTTGTTGATGGGGACACCTGGAGAGAAAAATTGGGAGGAGTTTGCTATCATGGCTTGGCTTTTGTGGAATAATAGAAACTGTGTAAGGCACAGAGGCAGCTGCAAAAGTGGGAAGTCCATTGCTTGGGATGCTAGAAAATATGAGATAGAGGTGCGTGACTCCTTACCAATCCAAGGTAAAGCTACTCCAACTACCTCTCGGACAGAGCGCTGGGTTCCTCCCCTCCCTAGTAAGTACAAAGTTAACATAGTTGCTGCTATGCTTAAGCAACAAGGCTGCTGTGGGGTTGGTGTTGTAATTAGGAATGATAAAGGGCAACTGATGGGTGCCATGAGCAAACGGGTTGAATTCCCTTGGGGGGCTCTAGAGCCAGAAGCTAAAGCAACTGAGATAGGAGTTTGTTTGGCTTGGGATTTGGGACTGAAGGACATAGAGGTGGAAGGGGACTCTCTGTTGGTTGCTCAAGCACTTAAAGGCTCAACACCACTGGCCTTACCTATTCTGAAGATTGTGGAAGGAGTGAAGAGGTACCTTAGAAATTTCAACTCCTAGATAGTTGCGCACACAAGAAGAATTAACAATGTAGCCGCTCACCTACTAGCTAAATCCGCTAGGAATGTATCAGATTGTGTAATATGGGCTGAGGACACTCCTCCCATTATTGAAACTCAAATCTTGAAAGATGTAATTTCAATGGACATTGGTCCGAATTAATGAAATCCAGTCAGGTTTACAATAAAAAATAAAAAATAAAAAAAATAAAAAACAATATGCACAGGCAGCACAGCCTGACGGCCATATAAAGTCATATCAGTTTCAATTGGTAAAGTATATGATAACATCTTTTTTTTTTTCTTTTTTTTTTTCTAAATGATAAAATCTAGATTACATAGAGCAATACTCGAGGTATCAAGCCTAAGCCCAACTTAGTGCTAGCGATATGAAAAAACCCATACACGTTTATGTAGTTTGTCACTTGGATGTAAACAGGTACAAATTCTAATTTTCTACATATTGGAGGTAAACAGGTTCAAATTCTTTTTGAAGAAAAAAAATAATTACATTCTGAATTACATTACAATATTACATGGACACTAATGTGAGTTATATCCTTTTTCTTTCTTTTTCTTTTTTTCTTTTTTTTTTGAGGGAAGAGTTATATCTTGCTGGGTTACTTGAAAAGTCACATGTAAATATAGTTGTCAAAACGCTAATCGTATCGTGAATCGATATTTAATTTTTTCATATCGTGTATCGTATTGTATTGTGTATCGTAAGATACACAAACATTTAATAAAATTGATAAAAAAAATTATAAATATACATAAATAAATGGTATATTCATTATAAATTTTAAATGTATTCAACTAATGACTAATTTATTCATCACTTATGTAATAATATTTAACAAGCTAACTAAATAAATCAAACTAGCATGTGTTTATAACATACATATCCAAATTACTTAAATTCAAAAGTGATAATATATTACAAATGACCCAAAAATAATAATTTATTTTCATCATATTCATCAAATTGTCTAATCAACCCCATCTAAGTCAACGCTATCATCATGTTTATAATTTTGCAAATTTATTTCTTTATTAAAATTTTCTTCATCGTTATTTGTCATTAACATTCTAGTTTCTTGGACTTATAGCAATAACGATAAAAATAAAAATAAATTTAAAATAAATTTTTAAATATTAAAATGAAAGGTAAGTGTGTATTGTGTAGTCTAATTTTAGGAGAGAGTGGAAAAAACTTATGAATATGTTATTTTAGTAGGCTAAATTAAGTAAACTAATAATTTTTTGCTAAAAACAACTCTAACAACTTCTTAAATTCAAATAAAAGTACAAATTTTAACAAAAAAAATCTCATTTTAAAGCATTTTTCTATATATTGTACAATACGTACAATTTTACGATACAATACGATACGATTCATATGATACGCACACTATATCGTACGATTCATGAGCACTTACGATACACCGATATGATACAGAACATTTTCCACACAATACGATACGTATCGCGTATCGTACGATATTGACAACTATGCATGTAAAATGTAATTTTGTTATATGAAAAGTCACATGTAAAATGTAATTTTGTTATATGGAAAGTCACGCTATACATGTAAAATGTAATTTTGTTATAATAAGAGCATTTCCATTGGTTTGTGCAAAAGAAAATACATTTTGTACCACTTGAACCCCACTTTATTGGCCACTGAGCAAAAAGGTAACAGAGGACGTTCTTTATTGGCCTTTTTCGAGCAATGGCAAGCATAGCTGTAAATCAGGTTATAGATTCCTTAAGAAAGAAGCAAAATAGTCGGGCTCACACCAGGTACCATCACTGAAAGACAAAAATTTATGGAGAGCTATTTGGGCAATGAGTGTGCTTCAAAAGGTGAAGACTTTTATGTGGAGGGCCTGTCGTAATGCCATGCCGATGAAGCAAGCTTTGGTGAAAAGAACTATCATCACTGACCCAACATGTGATAGATGCAGAATTGCTACTGAAAGTCCATTGCACGTGTTGTGGTCTTGCTCAGAGATTGATATTGTGTGGGCTGATCAGACTTTGTGGGATTTTCGAAGGTTTCGTCGATTTTAAGCAGCTAGTGTCGTGGATAGTTAAAGAAGGAAAACAACTCAAGCTCTTCGCATTTATTGTCTGATTAATCTGACATCAGCGCAATCAAGTTCGAGTTCGAGCACCTGCCACATCGCTTCACCAGGTTGCTGAGTTATCACAAATTTCCTTGACTGAATACCACTCCAGGTTATCAGACACTGAATTACAGGTTGAGCCTCGCAGTCATCATTTACAAACAAAATGGCTGCCTCCTCCAGTGAACTAGGTAAAAATTAACTTCGGCAGTGCGGTTTTTTCAAAGGAAAATAAATTAGGGATAGGCGTGGTGGTCAGGAATGAAAATGGGTTGGTTTTAGTCTCTTGTACTAAGCGCTTGTCCTAAGCTTACAGTGTAATGGAGATCGAAGCAATGGCAACAACAACAGCCTTAGTTTTCGCAAGCGAGTTGGGCATAAGGTGAGCTATCCTTGAGGGGGACTCTATGGCTGTCATAAAAGTATTGAAAGAGTTTGATTATCCTTTATCTCCTTCAGGTCTTTTACTGGATGATGTCAAAATGTTTTCCCAAAGATTTAAAACATTTTTTTACTCTCATACAAAAAGAGAAGACAATTTTGTAGCACATAGTCTGATTAGATATGCTATTAGCATACCAAATTTTTTAATGTGGATGGAGAATGTTCCACCGCACATTCAGCATTTTGTACAAGCTGATTTGGCTTGCTTCAGTTAATAAAGTTCATGACTTTCATTCTCAAAAAAAAAAAAAAAAAAAAAAACCACTTTATTTATTTTATACCGTTACTTTAAAGTTAATAAAGTTCATGACTTTCATTCTCAAAAAAAAAAAAAAAAAAACATTTTATTTATTTTATACCGTTACTTTAAAAATAAACCATACATTCAATTCTTTATTTTACAACTCATCTCATTAAAATAATATAAAGTAAATATTCTATAAGCAAAACACAAACCAGTCAAGTGGAGAGAGAAAGGCAAGTGAACAAAATATGCAAGAGTACATTTGATTTTTTTTTTTTTTTTAGAAAGGAGCATTTTAACTGTAGCAATATCTATTATTTGCCACAGGAGTGCATAATCTGATGGGGTCTGTTTTGAAGAAAAAAAAAATCTATAGGGTAATACAAAATGGGATAGAATTTAAAAATATGATGTTTACTTTGTAATGATTTTTTTTTTTTTTTATTATAAATTTAGGTCATGAATGGATTTAAATGGATTTATCTAGCAGATTCAAATCCCTTTCTATAGCCTTTTTTTTTTTTTTTACAGAATTTGTTGAATTGAACTTTAACCCATGGTCAGGCATCCTTTAACTTTTATCTTTTAATAAAAATATTTAGAGTTCAATCTTCCCTACACCAAGCTATCAAATTATAAGTTAAAAAATAAAAAAAAATAAAAACTTTAATCCACGTTTAATACAATCTTATAATATGAAAAAAGAATTTCTATTAAATCAATAGTGAAATCATATTGAATCATTAACTAGGCTGGTTAACATTTTCATTGGTAAATTCATGAAATGATATTGTACATTGAGAAAGAAATATTTACAAGTATTATAGAATTTTAATTCATGCATTAGTTTTATAATTATTGTTCTTTATCATCAGCCCCAAGTAGGGGTGTGTGTGCATAGATTGGATTGAGAGATTTTTTCAATCCAACCCACTATGATTGGGTTAAGAAAAACCCAACTCGCATGGATCGAGTTGGACCCACAAATTTTGTACATTCAAAAAAATAAAAATAAAAACCTGAGCATTTTAAAACAATAGATTTATAAGATTACCAACACAAATAACAACAAATTTATAATCTTATTTATATTGGTTTGATGTATTAATCAAACCTAAGCATAGCACCAAATCAATATAAACTATTTAATTAACGTATCAAACTAACACAAATAACCGCATATAGTACATCAAACTAACACAAACAATCAACCCAAATAAGATTGATTTTTTATTCAAAGAAATGGGCAAAAAAGTAAATAACAAAACCATATAATATACATTTTTAAATATATATTAAAAATGGGTGAACCAAGTGGAGTTCGGCGGATTTATGAGTCAATCCAACCCAATTGCTGTAAATATTATTAAAAAAAAAAAGAAAAAAAAGAAAAAGAAAGAAGCCAACCTAACCCAACTAACCAATAGTTAAAAACCAACCCGATAAAATTGGGTCGGGTCGGTTTTGGACTCCAAATTTCGTATACACAAAATGTTCTATTATTAGTTGAACTTGAACTAATAGAAAATCATCCTAACATAACTGTAAGAAATGTTGTAACTTCACCACGTGTCTCCATCTGAGGCGTACACGTACGTTTTCTTTTCTTTTCTTTTCTATATTACAAAACTTCCACCGCTAGTTGCAGCGTGAGAGTCAACGAACTCCACCACCCTGGAAACAAGGTCCCCAACCGGAACACCCGCCGTCGTATCAACCACCAACCTCGGAACATCCCCAAAATCGTACTCCGTACTCCCACCGTAACCTTCCAACAGCCTCTCCATATCACTCCACGTCGCAGGCTTGTGCCAGCTCGCCGCCTCTCCATCTCCTCCGCCGCCGCCTCGCCACTCGACCCTCCTCCTCCACTCACCTTCATCTTTCGGCTTGCACTCCACAACCAACAGGCGGGCCCCAGCTGAAGACGCCACGTGGACAAGCCGGTCCAGGTGGGCCCTGCGAGACAGCGGAGAGTCGATGATGACGCTGAGGCCGAGGCGGACCTGCGTGGAGGCTATACTGAAAACGACGTCGTAGGAGAGGTCGTTGAGGAGCTTGGAAGCGGAAGAGGCTGGTAGAGTGTGTTGAAGAGTTGAAGTGGAATCGCGAACGTCGTCTTTATCAAGAAGAGGGAGTTTGAGAGCTGTGGCTATGGATTCAGCTAAGGTCGTCTTCCCTGTTCCCGGGTGCCCTTTCATTGCTATTATTATCACTTGCTTCTCTTTTTTTGCCATTTTTTTTTTCCCCCTGATTTGATTGACAGTTGCCACAAACAATAAAAATTTATAAAGGGAGATGATAAAGATGAACCTATTAATAAACAATGGATAATGAAGTTGACATGCACTTGGTACATCCATATCCATATGTAATCACACTCTAATAAAATCCACTATTACTTATTTACTTATTCTTTTAATTTTTTTTAGAAAATAAAAAATACACCTAATACAATAATCAAAATCCAAAACTCAAACAAGTGCTTCGTAAATTTAGTATTTTAATGTTGATATAAATAGTAATGATAGTAACAAACTAATATTTTGTTACTTTTTGAGACTCTGTTTTATTTGTTACAGTCCCTACAGTATAGGTTTTAAAATTAAAATTTTCCTTATTGTATTTATGTTGTAAATTTCAATAGATTGTCCAACTTGGTGTTTGAATTATTAATATATTAATAGGTAAATTAATTTTAAATTAGGATATGTGGGTTCCAGTTAACTTAAATGGTAAAATATTTGTTAATTAATATCTTAATTTGATAATAATAGAGCACAATAATTAGAAGCAGAAACTTTCAAAATTTTATAATTTCAGGTTCACATTATAAATGCCCCATAAAATAGAAGGAGCACTTTTGGTCCTAACAAGTTCATTTAGACCAAAATAAATACATCAGTGCTTGACCATATCTCATGGCATATAAAACAATTTAATTGTTGCGCCTTTTTTCCAAGAGTTATGCTAGTGCCACATAAAGTGGCATAACTTGTGCCACAACTCGCCCACGTGGCAAGTTATGAGTAGTAGAGGGGTGTCCTCACATGGACCCACCATCACCCTTCTACCACTCACAACTTGCCATGTGAGCAAGTTGCGCCACTTTATGTGGCACTAGCACAACTCTTCTTTCTGACCATATCTCATGGCTCATGGACACTTTATACTTTAAGGTTATAGTTATCCCTCAATTTCATTACTTTTGACTAATTACAATATATTGAACTCTTTTATAATCAAGCGATTTCTCTCTTTCTTCACTTTCCACACATTTTGATGGCAGTTCTTCCTCGCCAAATTCATATTTTGTGGATTTATTTACCTTTAATTATTATTGTTGACATTTTTTTAATCTAATATTTGAAAAATGAAAATTAAGAATCACTTTGATTGACGAGGCATAATATTCTAATAAATAAATAAATGTATATATGTGTGGGGGGTCTGAGGACAGCACCACCAGTGGGCCATGCCCGAAGATCATATGGGCCTAATGGGTAGACAGGAGAGTAGACTGTTTTTGGAACTTAAGTTCCAACCCAAACTCAAGTTTGACAAACTCGAGTTCTAAAAACAGTCTACTTAACTAATTAACTTCAACCGTATGCTATTTCACTGAAAAATTTTCTAAAATGTTGTTATTCAGCAAATTTTTCCTATTTTGGATTATAATAAAATTCTATTAGTATGGTAGTACTATTTTTACAAAGTGTTTAACCTACCACTATCATACTTTAATAACATAAATGTGACATCAGGAATTTTCTATGATATTTCCATAAGACAAATAAACATTAATATGATATTAAAAAATATTTATGCCAACTCATACTCAACACATTAAAGTAACAAAAAATTATGATTAAATAAACAATCAACTTATTACACCACTTGATAACTAATTTCTATTTTCCTCTCTAGTTTGAATTCTCCATCCCATAATTTTGTATTACATCATTAATTTAACAAAAACCTCTTCATATTATCGAAATGACAAAATTTATATATAGTACTTTAAAGTGTTATTTCTTAAATTTTTCTCTTAAGATTCTGTCATATGACTATTTAACTAAAAAGTGCACACAAAAAATGTCATATAGTAAAATCTTAAAAGAAAAACTTAAAAAACAGCAACTAAATATTGTACCTAATTGTTACTCTTATCAAAAACATTACTAGATGTTATTACTTTAGAATATTTTAAATATTCTATATATAACCTTCTCACATTACATCATCATCCGCTCTGCCCATTACTAGTAAATAATAAAAAGAAATAAATTGAAATAATTATTTTGCTCTTATACGTGTCTTATGGAAATGTTACAATTATTATGGGAGATTTAACTCGATTCACGCTTTATATTATTTTTATCATTGTGTAATTACTAGAAGCCACAGATAAGTCATGGTAAATGGTAATATGCTTGAGATTCTGTTTATAAATCGAAGGATGGAACAGAATTTAAAATAAGTTGAGCAAAACATCTGTATTGTATATCTTGCTATCTTGGCATATTTTTAACACTTTTTTTTAATGATTTCCGTCACAAGGGAAGGAAGGTGAGAGATTTGGCCTAGAGATGTTTGCTTCATATTTATGGTGTAAAGTCTCCACGTAATTGAGCTACCCCTTATCCCTAACATTTTTCACACAACCATCTCAGTCCCTATCAAACTCACTGTTTTGACTACTTGTCACCATTATCCAGTCCCATTTTCACGCTGCCGCTTAAGGGAGTCTCCCCTAGGACCATGTGACTGCGTGGCCAAACCATCCCCATTTAATCTGGAACCCTGTGGTGCAAATTTCATGCCAGCTGAATTAAGTGGCGGCCGAACATTGTGACTTGACGGGGCACCCAAATTTGTTGGTCCCTTTGATGCAGGTACCTTAGTATTGTGATGATGGCAAGGAAACCTCTTGGGTGTGCCTTGAGTCATAAGTGATCTTAGGAACCCATTTGGATTCTGTACCATCTCTTTCTTCTTCCCTGGGGAATACTTGTCGATCTCAGTAGCATTTACCATTGAAGTCAGTGAATCCACAGATTCTAATGGCAATAACACTCCAGATAGCCCGTCGTAAGATAAAATACGGGCTAGAGCATGCATTGAGGCCTCAAGAACAGGAGGAAGATCAGTCCTTGGATGTGTTACCTAAAAAAAATTAAAAAAATAAATAAATAAACAAAGGGTAAAACCAATTGATCACAATAGATTACAGGACTCGAGAAACTCATCTGCATTAGTTAAAGGGCAATGTATAATTCACTAACACCCAGAAGTACGAACAATGGAAGTACTTACTTTGAATAAGATTGCTGCTAATAATCGCTCTCTCAAGCAGTAAATTTGAGCAATGTCAAGTGCTGTAGACCCAAAAAAGAGCCACCGATCGACAATGACTGTCACTGAATTATCAGGAGATGACATGATCTTTTCTTCATGTCGTCCAACTGATTTCTTATCAATATCCATTCCATCTTCATCACTTTCATCTCCATCACTGTCATCATCATCATCTTCCTCATCTTCATCGTCATTATTTGCTGGAGCAACAGCAATCTCTGTTGCAAGCAATAATAATGGGAGTGGTCCAACCACAGTACTGTTCCTTATGATCATACCTCCATCTCCCCGAGTTACCTCATCATACATAATCAAAGGGCAATGATTGGTTTTGCTGAATGACAACTTAAAATTAGTAGAATGGGGGTGCAAACGAACTTTATCACCACCCGAAGTCTCTACAAATCGTTTTGCATTTTTATGAGGTGGACGCAATCTTCCCACCATAGGATACAAACCAGCCACAAGGACTGCATGGAGTACACCTGGGTCACGCGCATTCAAGCTACAACGGGAAACATCATCAGGAATAAGCCCATTCCGAATTAGTTCATTTTGGAGCTGCTTACGCATACCAGACAACATACTCATAGTGCTTTTAGAGATAAAGTATTCAGAACAGAACCGTTCCTCTTGGCCCCTTTGCTTTGCATTATTCCAGCACTCAAATGCTGCTATTACTGCTAGCTGATCACTAGTCCCACCATACAATGATGCAAGCTCAGATTTAGCAGCATCAGCTCTCTTCTTATCTATCAGTAACATGGGAAGAGTAAATGGATCTCTATAGTCAGAGGCACATGCCAGAGTCAATGCTGGGTCAAGGCAGTTCATCATTATAGCAAAGAAAAGCATCTTGCTCGTCAATGGATGCACAGGTAGAGAACCAAGCTTTTCCCCAAGTTCAGTAAGCTTTTCACCAACTGACAAAGCCCCAATATCTTGAAGAACTAAAATTGCATTTCGTACGGCCTCAAAAACTGGAGGATCTAATGTCTTGTTCAAGAAATCTTCTATCTTGCAATTTGGATCGAGCAGTTTCACCTGTATATGACAAACAAAATCAACAAAATAAAACATCACAGATATTACACTAATCAAAACTAGCACTGCTTCATTTCCAAAAGTTCAACATTTGAGAAAGCAAAAGAAAAGGCATTTCTTATATTCATCAATAGAAATTCACCATCTTCCATCAAAGAAAGAGAGAAATTTATAACCACAGGGGAAACTCATCCTCTAATAAAAGTTCCTAGTATCTGAAGCACCAGCCTGCTTATAACAATATTATCTCAAACAGTTCAAGACTTCAAGTATGGGAATCAGATACAATGCTTTGCCTGGTACATAGATATATTGGGCCTAGACCTAGGTCACTACCCAGGTCATAATTCACCTTGCAATACTAACTGGGTAACTGTAGCATGTCAGTGGTATGTGTATATATCTTAAAATGATAATAATACTGAGAATGGATGAACATCGATGAGTAGAACAGTAGGGAAACAAACCACAAATGGTGTATGTAGTTTTTCCTTAATTGGTTTTAATCCGAAAACTGCTTCTCTGCACTGATATGATAAAACATACATAGGAAATGCACTGCAAATGAGGTTCACACAATCTGGATCACAGTTACAAGGATTATCACACAACTATCAACCATAACAACTATGGCCCATAAACAGGAAGTCATTAGAAGGAGAATAGAGTACCTGCAGACATAGTTCCTCAATTGGGATTCTCTTAATTTCAGGAAGTTGAAATTCTGGCAAAGAATCCGCTCGAAGCTTTGAATAGAGATGATAACAAATTCCAGGCTGACAGCGGCCCGCACGTCCTTCTCTTTGCTTTGCACTTGCTTTTGAGACCCAAGAAGATTGAAGGGTTGATACATTATTATAAGGATCATAACTTTTCTCCTTCATACGACCACTGTCTATAACATACACAACATCATCAATGGTAATGGCAGTTTCAGCAATATTGGTTGCAAGAACAATTTTCCGGCATCCAGGAGCTGGACGTTTAAAAACTTTCTTTTGCTCCACAGATGGAATCATAGAATGGAGACATAATACCATAAACTTGGAAGCATCTTTGAAAAATGCAGATGCATTCAGTTTCTCCCGGGTTTTATTTATATCCTCCCATCCTGGTAGGAAAACAAGGATTGCTCCTTCTTGTGAATCAGTACATATTCTCCGTATCAACTGCTCTATAAGAACAACATCAATAAGTTCAGGATTCATTTTTCCTAGATACTTATCAAGTATTTGTTGTTCTTCGATGGAGTTGGAAATGGAACATTCCATATGTTTTTTAATTATTACAGCTGCTTCCTGTTGGTTTTCTCGTTCAGCCAACTCCAATGCAGTAGATCCATCCTTAGCCTGTAAATGACAATCCACCCCAAAAGATAGGAGCATGCAAACATCAGCCACTCTACCCTTTCCAGCAAATACCATCAATGGTGATAGCCCAGTCAAAGAATGCTGGTAATTGAACACCTTTTGGGTACCCTCAGAAGAAACCAGCTCCAAGAGTGGATCAAACTCATCACTTGACCAAGCCAGATTCAGGGCTTCATCTAAAGCAAGCTTTTCTTCCTCTGTCAACTCTGGGTCCTCACTAGGGACAACAGCTAAAGTATTATCAGGATTATTATTTTCCACTGATTTCAGGAGCAAAAGTACATCCTCCAAATAAAAAATGTTAACCTGCAAAAGGGGAGGAAAATGCTAAGTATTACAACTAAAATCAACACAAGATGCATTGAAAACTAACAATCTCAGAGAGTCTTTACAGGATAAGTGAACCCAGGGACACGGATGATTGGGCAGCCACCAAAATATTGCGAAAATCGTTCAGCATCAATAGTAGCACTCATAAGTATCTGTTGGTTTTCATACCATAAGACAATCCCTCATAAAATCAGAGGTCCCAAACAGGAAAGATTTTAAAATGTAAAATAAAATAGGAAGCAACCATATAACATTCAATGCAAAGAAATACAATTAGAACTAACCAAACGCAGATGAGGACAGGAAGGAAGAAAGTCTCTGCAAATAAATAAATAAAAGAGTTACCAGAGAAATTAATTAAAAACCAAAAGAAAATTACCATCTAATAAATATGAAAACAAAGCTGAAACCTATGCCTACCAACTGTATTCTTTTGTCCATTATGTATTCAGTTTGAAAAGAATAAAAATCTCCCATACCACGCCCCAAAAAAAAAAAAATCCTAGATGAATGCAATGATGCAGCAAGCTTCTCAATGGCACTTCCAACCCCACAGAGTTAAAGTGATGGGTTCAAATCCCATGGGGCACATGAGTCACATACCAATCAAAGAAGAATAAAATTGAAAAAATAAAATGAATGCAAAAACACAGAACTACTTCTACTCATTGGATAATTGACTCAATATCAGATATTGATGTCTTAATGCCACATTTCATGAAACAACCTTTTCACATTTTAAAAGTTAACTCACCAAAAAAATGCATTTTAAAATTTTCAATTCATGTTACAAGCCACACATCCATGTTTACTTGTAACGAGTTTCTCCTAATTATGGAGTACCTGAGAATTGCCAACATAAAATCAGAGTAGCGATCCCTTTCATGAATTTCATCCTGCAAAGTAAAATCAAGGCCATGGAAAACATTACATAACCATTTGAATTCAGATATGTTAAGAGAATTAGGCATTAGTGGGGAGCAATCGTGTATTTTAAACTTTAATTAATGATAGATATATATACACAAAGCCACCACTCTCCAGTGATAGTCTATTATTCTCCCATCTCTCTCTCTTCTAATTACCACTTACAAGCATCCTAGGGAACATAAATATAAGAAAAGTTGAAAGCCATCAATAAAAAAACCCTTGAGGATTGCTAGAAGATTACATTTCTAGCACATTGCCCACAACTAATACATTAAGCTAGCTTCGAAATATCCAAAAATATTAAATAAATGATCATTGTTGGGTTCTTGGGTCTATGAGAGTTGAAACTTAACATCTTGGAGGGTCTCTTTGTGAGCATCTGATATAAGATATTGGAACATCACCTTAGAATAAAAGCTTGAACCAATGGATTAATTTCCAACAATATAAATAAATTATATATATATATATATGGGTATGGATACAGGTATGGATACGATACAAGTACAGGTACGAGGATACAGCATTTCTTGAAAAATCTAGGGTACAGATTCAGATACATGTGTTAATTACTTATTAATAAATTTTTTTTATTGTTAAGCATATATCAATTTAAGAGCAATAATGAATAATAAAGTGAATCCATGGCCACTTAAATGATATTTAGAATACAAACCAAGATCCAAAGAGTAAATAAAAGATAACTAAATAAGTGTTTAACATTGAAACCAATATATAAAAAAATATAAATAAAATTCTTACAAGTTTAGGCTATCTTTCACTATTTGGGGTTGGGTTACAACAGTATCCAAGCCGTATCACGGGCATATTCTGGACGTATTGGCACTTTAAAAATAAATAAATAATTGGTATGTATATTAGAGGTATCCAGTGTGATACCGGTGCAATACGTATTGAATACAGGTACATTAGCAAAAATAGAGTATCAGTGCATTCTAGATATATAAATATATTGGTAAGTAAATAATGCTTCAATGAATAAAAATAAGGAACCAAAGCACACAATCAGTGCACTAACTACTTAGGAACCAGCAGTGCAGCAAAGCTACAGTGCATGAAAATTACAACTATCAAGCAAACCAGCCAAAGAATTAGAAGTAAAAACACCAAAAGCATTTGTCCACTCAAACAAGGTCTAGAAGAGAGACAGCTTCAAGTCATGAATTGATCACTCACTTCCTTCAAAAGTATGAGCATTCCTTTCCCGCCAACTACCCCACATGAGACAATGAGGGATCATGGACCAAATCAATTAACTACTCACTTTTGTCTATACTACCCAATGTGAGACTTGAACAGTTAATCAATTACACCACCTTGACTTGAAAATTTCAACAAATCTCTCCCTTCTCATGTGAGTCTCTACAACACCACATTAGCTACTCTTTTAGCTAGCCTCCTCCAAAATAGAAGCCTTTTCTAAGCAATCTAGGTGTCACATGTCACCATCAAGTCAAATGCCTCACCACTACAGTTTACCTAATCTCAGATTTCGTCACTCTTGTCATCATTGTACACAAAAAGGTAAGAAGGAAACAGTGTCAAACATCATCAACTTAACAAATTCCAATACCATATCAAAAGTCTTTGCAGTCCCATTAATCATATCTACATATTTTTCCCCTAGTAACAATTCACCGTCTAAGAAAATACAACTATTTGAAGCTACCCCAAGTTTCTCTCTGAAAGAAAGTTCTCTTTACACGGTATTTCATCCATCTTAAGTTATTGATTTCTTCTTTTTTTATCAGTATGTTACAAATATTCAGTGGGTTTTGAATCCATGGACCCATCCTCAGTCCATTCTTGCAGGAGGAGGAAGTAGGATTATTATTAGCAGATAGCAAATGTTACTCTCCATCATATGATACAACTTGGTCAAGATGCTAATAGTCTAAGAGATCCAAGTACACCTAGCTCAATAAGAACCTTTCACAAATGAAAGGGAAAGGAAACAGTGACCAGCCAATAAAAAAGTAAATAAATAAAGAAGACAACTTGCCCAGTCTAGATGTTAATTTTACCAAGACAAAGCCAAACACTCCCAACAAACATGCTGACCCAGATAAGAACCCTTCATTAACTAAGCATGATCAGCATATGAAATTTTGTTGATAGTAATAAAGGAGAAATGCAAAATAAAGAGCTTGATTGTAATTTTTCCCTGATGTATACTTCCTATATACTTAGGTGACACTTTTTTTCATATCAATATATTTTTCATTACTTATTTTTTTTTTTTTTTTTTTGAAGGAGAAATGCAAAATAAGGAAGTAGGTAGAACTCAACGAACCATTCACTAGAGGAGAGAAACTGGAAACATATATTCATACTAAACTGCATGAGCTTCACTTGAAAAATATCTTGTAACTGCATAACATTTATTGCTTTTGGTCTTTCAAAATACCTTGGAACTTTACAACATTTATTATTTTGATCTTCCTCAAGGATTCTAGTAAAGAGCAATTTCCCCAAAACAAAACACTTTTTGGCAATACCATATGGACATCATCAAAGCAATATGGCTTGTAATAAGGTGCAGTCATGCCTTATATGGACAATATGGTATGAAAGAAATATGTGGCCTTTCACGAATGTGGTATGTGGAGTATTCTCAAAACAGGCTGAAGAGTTTCTTTTTGAGATCATTGCCTGTTGTGGACATCATTGCTGCATCTTTATCAGATTTTTTAGATTCTTAATCTTTTCCCTTGTAGATATATGGAGGCCTTTTAGCACACAGCATCTGTTTATTCGGGGTACAATGAGTTATGCTGCACAGTCTTTGAGGTGTTGGCATGCTAGAAGGGAAGGTTTACTAGACAGAGTATTCCTACTGTCTAGAATGCAGTACCCTTATACCTTACGTGGACTGTTTGGAGGGAGCGTAGTCATAGTGTGTTTGAAGGCTCCTAGAGGACTAGGATGAAGTTGAAGATGATACTTTACGCGCTTCAAAGCACAATCCTTTATGTGCTTTGAAGACGATCTTTTACAGGTTATATTACAATGATATTTCCTCAATGTTTGGTAAAACAACCCCTTTTAACTTGATAGTTTTTTTTTTTTTTTTTTTGATAGGTAATAAGAATAATATTAATCAAGATGAAAAAAATGAAGAAAGCAAATACAAGGTGTTCATGATGGTGAACACAAGAAAAAGCAACAAACAACAAGAAGGAAAAAAACTTAAGGTGCAACACTCAAGACGCACTTCTCCACTTCATCCATTTTGCTCTTATCCTAAAATTCACATCCTCTTCAATCTCTCCATCCTTATGAATTATTAAATCAAGATTTAAAATCCCTTTATCTTTATTTCTACTTTTACAAACTTACACTCCATGTATTCTATTTGAGAGAAACTACCTTTTTTTATTTTTTGAGAGAAACTACTAGTTAACCAAGGATACATACCACGATAATGTGAGTAATGCCAGAAATCTCTCGCTTTGCAGATTTCGCTCCGCCTTCTGTTTTCGACCTACCAGCCCCTTCAGAAATTAGCACCCTCAATAAAATCCCATTTGTGCAGAACACAATCGATGAGTTCCTCCCACCTTTGCTTTCCAATCGTATCTAGCATGAAGACAAAGATACAGTTAGTAACTGTAATAGCTCAATGTATAAAGATAAAACAAATAAACAAAGGATATGAGAAATCAAACTAAATAATGCTGGTCACAGATGTAAGAGGTGGAAAAAATAGCAATAAAGTAATAAATTTCAGATATTTGTTGTGCAAACCCAGGATAGGTAATTTGTACTAACATAAAGTACATTTACGCTTCCATGTAAACATTCCATTGCTACTGTTTAAGTAAGCTACGTACCAAATTACATACAGAAAAATCAAGATATCATATTTTGATATTTATTCCTACAAGAAGAATCCGCAGCAGCAGAATCCCAACCTAATTATTTTGTTTTGAATGTCTTTGGATGGACCATCAAATTTGTGTAATTTCAAGGATTCATTCTACTCTTAATCTTGCAAGGGAACTTACGGGTATCTAGCTGGTATACTCTATTTGTCCCCTTTCTACTCTTTGTAAATTTCTTATTAATACAATTGATCTTACGTGACCCAAAAACCTAAAAATAAATAATAAATTTCCTTTGCTGGTATGAATAGCATGCGGT
This sequence comes from Quercus suber, assembly GCF_002906115.3. Lineage (NCBI taxonomy): Eukaryota > Viridiplantae > Streptophyta > Magnoliopsida > Fagales > Fagaceae > Quercus > Quercus suber. Next base: position 1,314,269 of record NW_027069521.1, read on the forward strand.
TTAGAAAAGAAAACTATATTTTAAAAAATGTTCATTATGCAATTTTCCGCAAAATTGTTTTCAAAATGGTTGTATTGAAGTGTATACAGAAGATAGAGGGCATCCCAGTACATTAAGAGAAGTTGTGAACATTACCTTGTATCCAACATCATCACCAATATTCCCTCCTCTTTCATAACAGATTCTCTCAGCAACTAAATACAAAAATTACCCAGAGTTTCAAAATCATGTTCACCTTAAGCTGAGAAATTAAAAATTATACAATAACTAAGGGAACTAAGCACTTTGGAGGCCATGGCAAAGAGCGCACACCTGATGTCGCTGAGATACGTCGAGGTTGAGTACACACAATTTTACAGGCCTCACCCTTACCCCACATATTATCTAGAAGATATTGAGGGACCTGAATCATGTTTGATGAGAATATTAGTAAAAGTAACACCAAGAAAATGCTTGAAAATTTAAATATGTTTGTATTTTAATATATAAAGTAATACACACACACACACACACACACAGATATATATATTTGCAGTGAAAAGCCAGCATCATGAACTTTTACAATTTTGTTGAATTTGTGCTCAGTAACAGAAAATCATAAAGCAGATCAGGTTTTGTAAGGTTCTTTTTTTTCCCCCTTGATAGAACAAAAGGGCAAAAAAAAGGGGGGGACAACCGTAATACATGAAAGGTATACAAGAGAAACACCTAGAAACAAAATCAAGCATCTAAAATTTAAGAAATCAATAAACTCCAACAAATGTGAAAAAGAATGATAATTTATCTCTTCTTTATATAATATATGCCTGCTATACATTAACCTCTGTTGTCCACTACTCAACTAAAGATCTATTAAAAAAAGTTAGGCTATAGGTGAGTACATTTTGTATCTCCAGACTATTAAAAAATGCACTTCTAACACCCATATACCCTCCAAATTGCACTTCTCCATTTCAACCAATTTGCTCTAATTTCACGCGTCATGTTCTCATAAATCTCAACTTCCTTTTTCTTTTTTTTTTTTGATAAATAGTGTACTTTATTGAAAAGGAAAAACATTGTATATAGGGAGTATACCAAAGACCAGCAAAGAGATAGTAAGTACGCTAATTCTTGGACATGAATTTTCACATTATACACATTCTTTTCCCAATCTTATTAAAATGAATTTTCACATTAGAACAATGGTGTAAATAACCGTCTCCCCAGCCTTTTGCACATGCAGCACCAATCTAGCACAATAATATTCCTTTTTTCTCATTACGATACTGCATACCTATTTTAAACTAAAATCAAAGCTCATTTCCATAGTTATACTACCATGAACCTTTACTTTTGATTTTGTTTACTAAAAAAAAATATTATTCGCAAGCAACACACAGACAAACATGATGAGGTATGGTATCTTCAAACAAGCAATGTAGATGCCACATCATGATATCTATATTCATATGCAGACTCTTTAACAAGGAAAAAAAACTATATTAGGGATATTTTGGAAGACTAACAATTTTGGATTGCTTGGTTTCAAAGTTTGTCTTGTTTGGTTGACTTATGAGTCTAGTTTATTCATCTTTTTTTTTTTTTTATAAGTTCTAGTTTATTCATCTTTTTTTTTTTTATAAGTTTATTCATCTTTTTGATGCCTACTGGGGGTATGAGTCTTATTTAGTTATTAAAAGTCTTTTCTTTTCTAAGAGTTTTTAACTTTTCCATATTTAGTCAGGACTTTAACTACCAAATAAGCAAGGCTTGTGGTATTACAATAAGTATGAGAACTTGAATAGCAAAATTTTTTGCACTTCTAATGGTGCTACTCCATCAAAATTCTTCCAGGTAAAACTCCTAGATCACATTGGTTAGACCCCCAAGGTTCCTTCTTTCTTTTGGATATGTAATAAAATTTCATTGAAACAAAAAAAAAAAAAAAAAAAAAGAAGTGGGGGGGGTTTTACCAACACAGGATGCATACAAGAATAAAACCTACAATATAGTTTCAAAATGTTAACTTCTAAAATTTAACTTATCTAAAAATTCATGAAAACTCAATGGCTGAGATCATAGCCTAATTATGCTCACTCAAAGAGAATCCTTAGGAATAGATGCTTTGAATTCTCTATTGTTGTATCCGTTTCCTCAAACATACATCCATTCCTCTATCTTCCAATACACCACATCAAACATTAAGGAATAACTTTCCAACTTTAAAATCCTTCACACCTTCCCTAATGTCCTTCTTTTTTTTTTTAAGTAATAAGTTTATTGATTGATATCAAAAAGGGAAAGCACCCTAGTACACAGGGAGTGTACAAGGGGCAAACAATCAAGAACAAAAATTACAAGAATTTAGGAAATCAAGAAAAGATAAAAATGATTGGTTCTGCAATGCAGCCAACCAATCCATCAAAGTTCTAAAGAAAAATAGCTTCAAATCTGATCTTGATCTCTCCTTATCTTCAAAGCATCTACTATTTCTTTCTCTCCAAAGACACCACAATAAGCAGTGGGGAACAATCAGCCATATATACCCATTTCAATGACAACCAAATCTGCCTTTCCAACATGCTAAAAGCCCCACTATAGCTTGCGGCATAACCCAGCTCACTCCAAACAAACCAAACACCATAGTCCACATATCCATTGCAACCGGACAATGAAGAAAAAGATGATCAACCGATTCACCATTACACTTGCACATGTAACACCAATCCAATATCCAAACCTTCCTTCTTCTTAAATTGTCAATCGTTAAGCATTTCCCCAAAGCAGCAGTCCAAACAAAGAAAGCTACTCGAGATTGAATCTTCTGTTTCCAAAAACTTTTCCAAGGAAAGTAATGATCATTAGAGCCCACTAAGAGACTATAATAGTCTTTAACTAGGAAGCCTTTCTCTCTATCAAGTTTCCAACACATCTTATCCTCACCAAACCCTTTCACCGAATCACCATAAATGGTATCCATGAAACCAGCCCCAGCCAGAGCCTCTAAATCCCGAGCATGCACACCCTAAAGAAACTTACATCCCACAAAAGGACTCCATTATCAAGCTTCATAAGCTCTGCCACACTAGCCTCCTTGTCTCGGCAAACTCTAAACAATTCAAGATAGCTGACTGCAAGAGAAGCTTCACCACACCAATGGTCTTGCCAAAATTTCACCCTAGACCCATCCCCAATATCATATAGAATGTGGCGAGAAAAAGAAGGCCATCCCCGACTAATATATTTCCACAAGCTAACACCATATGGACCATTAACAAGCCTAGTACACCAACCACCCCATTCACTGCCATATTTCACCTCTATCACTTGCCTCCAAAGTGCAGCCCTCTCCATCCCAAATCTCCAAAGCCACTTCCCCAGCAAAGCTTCATTAAAAAGTCTTACCTTCCCTAATGTCCTTTCCAATAAACCAACAATTCAATCACCGTTCGTGGCATCACCCAATTAATTCCAACCAAACAGAAGACCACACTTGATACTCCATAGTTCCTGTGCTATTGGGAAATGTTTTTTTTTTTTTTGGATAAGTAAGAAAATGCTATTGGGAAATGTAGCAACAAATGATCTATCAATTCGCCCAAGGTTTCCTAATTCTATCTCTTTCTTTCTTAATTGGATTTTTAAAAAAAAAATAATTGGGATAGGTTCTTCCCTTTCTAAATATGGGAATAGAAAGTAGTTTACGGGTTCAAATCTGACTGGTAATGACCAAGTTTTGAACAACTGGAAATAAGAGGCAAGTTACTGGATTCTCTTCACAGCATGCATCTTGGAGTTTGGAGGGCTGGGGTTAGGGCTTAATGGTGGATTACAGTTGGTAAAAGCTAGGAGATTTAGGGCTCCTAAGAAGATAAAGGAAGAGGTATAATTTGGAGAAACAAAGCAGAAAATTTTAGGTTTGGGCTGCTGTTTCATGACTGTGTACAATAACCCAGGAATAGGATATGGACTTCTAAGGAAATTGAGAGGTTTGTTGACATGAAAAATGGGTGATTTGGGGTTTCTATTTAAAGGATCTTAGGTTTTAAAGGGAAATAAAGTTGCTGTAAATTGAAGAGAAGATAATCCATGCATCATACCTAGTTTTCCTACAAATAAAACTTCAGTGGACTGTAGCATGCAAATCTCAAAAGCAAGAATCCTGCAAAATTTTCATAAAATTGGCCTTTATTGAATAGATCAATATAAATTGCCAACTAAACCTAATCCTAGCAGGACTTGTGTGGCAAGCTACACCACACTCTGTTATGTGGACCATATGGGGAGAGAGGAATCGCCAGACTTTTGAAAACAAAGAGCAATCTATGCAAGATATAAAGAATGGTTTTTTTGGTATCTTTGTTTGAATATTGTACTTCAATTGGATGGGGTCTCTTGTAGTTTCTATCATTGATTTTTTTGGACCTCATAGTGTCCATTTGTAATTCTTTAAGTACACTCGAATTTGAGCAATCCTTCATTCTAATAAATTATTCTCTAATTAAAAAAAAAAAAAAAATAGCCTACAAACATATGAAAATCCATAATACCACCCATGGGCCACAGGTACATTATATCTAGAAACATGGAAAGTTACAAAAACACTATCCATGACTATAAATTAGATATAACTACCAAGTATGGTGAAGCTAGAAGAGGTTGGTGCACTAGAATTGTAAAAGGTACTCATGGGTGTGGGATGTGGAAAAGCATTAGAGAAGGAGAAGAGAAGTTCTTTGGACAGATTGTGTATAATGTGGGGGAGGGTAACTGTATTAGTTTCTGGCATGATCCTTGGAGTGGGCATACTCCTCTAAAGGAGCTTTTTCCTCTTTTGTTTGCTTGTTCTCTGTCTAAAGAAGCCTAAATTTCTGACCTGTTTGTCTCCACTTCAAAAGGGGGAAGTAGGAGCTGGAATTTACAATTCCCTTGAGCTTCTCAGGATTGGGAGCTGGATACTGTATGTTCTTTTATTGAGTTTCTTTATTCCTCTATGCCGAGGGGTGGGGGCTGATAATTTGACTTGGAAGTTGACTAAGACTGAGATGTTTGATGTGCGCTCTTACTATAAGTTGTTGTCTGGTCCTCTCACCATTGTATTTCCTTGGGAGTGTATTTGGTGTGCAAAGGTGCCTAACAATGTGTCCTTTTTATGGACAACAGCTAGGGATAGGATACTCACCATTGATAATCTAGCAAAGAGAGGTCAGTCCTTGGTTAATAGGTGTTGTTTATGTTGTTGTGATGGGGAATCTGTGAATCATCTTCTACTCCACTGCAAGTTCTCATGCATTATGGAGTGCAGTTTTTGAGATATTCGGGATTCAGTGGGTAATGCTAAAGATAGTTAGTTCTCTCCTCTTTGCTTGGAGAAATTGGTATGGAAAGCAACTGCCAACTGTATGGAATATGGTCCTGACATGTTTAATGTGGTTGGTTTGGAAGGAATGTAATACATGCATCTTTGAAGACGATGAGAGACCCTTAGACCTCTTAAAAGCTCTTCTCTTCAGTACTTTGTTTCAGTGGGCATGTGTTTGGGGTTTTACGAATTGTATTTCGATTTCTGAATTCTTAAACTCTGTTAGCTTAAGTTTTTGATCTTCTTGTATTTTTTTTTTTTCTTCATCAGAATGTTCACCATCGTGAACATGATGTTCAGCATTTTTGAATAAAATTTTTGTTACCTATAAAAAAAAAATACTCTATAAATTAGAATAAAACTAAAGAAGAAAAATTTCTGATGCAGAGAAACAAAAATTACTCAGCAGTAGCTAATTTAGCCTACAGATCAAAACTAGACAAGATTCCTGAAGAATTTCAATTCTTAATTTTGCTCTTTTTGTGAATTTGTTGCTGCCTACTCATTAAAGGATTTTCTTCTTCAGTAAAGCTACTTCGGTTTTCCAAAGTGATTAAAAGGTGACCCACTTTAAATTTTGCCAACTGTTGGATTGTAATCTTCTTTCTATTCATAAAATAAAAGACAAAAATGAGCATTCAAGTACAACGATCAAATGCTTCACGCATCATGTATAATTATATAAGCACAAAACTCAAAGGTGCATTGGGTAATTACAAAAACCATATAATCAAAAAGGACTAAATTAAAGGCTAAGTTTCAAACAAGTTATGTTAATTATACCACAAAGAAGATAAAGAAGAATTTGTAACCTGCGTGGTCTTTCCACACCCAGTCTCACCAGATATGAGAACTACCTGCTTTCAGAAAAGTGACAATCAGTAAGTATTCAGTCATCAGTCTGAAGACTAATAATCCGAACCACAGCTCAATATAGTAGGATAAACACAATTTCTAGTAACCAATACCTTACTCAAATAGATTGGGATGAGGATATATCTAACTCATATGAGAAATATCAGCAATAAAGTCATGCACAATGCAATATGCATGCCAGTTACCAAGCAGATAAATTTTTAAGAGATGTAAATTATTAAAATAACCTGGTGAGATTCAATTGTTGATGTAATGACATCCTTAAAGGATGCAATTGGAAGCTTAGACCTGCCTTCAGTTACCTGCATGCACAAAATCCAAGAAACCTTTCACTGTGAGACTCCCCATTACAAGAATTATAACCATAAAATTACAGAGAGCATCTAACCAACAATATTCATAAAATTTCAACTGAGCTCATAATGTCAGAAACACCTGTTTCAAATTTGCGGCCCTCTCAATTTTGGAAGCAAGTGACTCCACTTTCTTCGCAATTTCTGCTTTGCTCATTACAGGCTTAAGGAAAATATCAACTTTACTCCGTCGCATTTTATCAACTCTTTCATTTTTCTTCCCAACCTTTTCCTTGTCCACCTCTTCATCATCAGGTGGGTATTGAGTAAACAAATCATGTAAAACCACTTTTGCCCCTTCCGAAAATGTCAAATGAGTTAGACTGTTCAGCCCCTTCCTGGTGGCAACCTGCTTTTTAGGTTTGAAAACAGATACACGACGCTGGCCCCCGTGCCTACACAAAGTTCAGGTTCAAAAGAAAGCATATCAAAACAAAAGAACTCAAGCTAAATCCAAATATAGGAAGAATGCATTCTTTATAAGAAATACAAAGCTACCAAAGAGCCTTGTAGCTCAAGTAGCACCTCCTAATGTTTCCTATGGAGAGTTCAAGGTTCAAATCCCTCCTCCCCCACATTGTAACTATTGAAAAAAAGTGCAAAGCTGGATATCCAGCAGCAGGTAAGATTCTTTTAATTTTGAATGTTGCATTCATCATGGTAAAATAAAGTATAAACAGATTTAAGAGCCTTACCCTTTACTCTTGGACGTCATACCCATTTTCCTGCATAATTCATGCACCGCCGCACGTTCATTGCTCGACAGGTTATCTTCAAACTTGTAAACTGCATGCAATATCCAAAAGTCCACAAAATAATATAAACATACTTGGTAAAAAATTTCCTAATATAAGAGAAAAAATGATCACAAATTTGCAATAGGATCAACAGCAGATGCAAGAAGTATAAATGAATTTCTAAATAACAATGCCTAGAAGAAAACAACATTCTCAATTCTTTTCTTTTTCTCTAGCAAGTATATTCCAGTCATATCCATTCACTGAGATAGACTACTAGTCTTCATATTCAGTTCGGAGGGGATATAAGTTTTTGAGTTTTTCAAACCTTCTTTTTCTTTCAATTTCAGAACAAAAGGCCAAATTAAAAACACTCATTTCTAAGAATTTCACATAGCTTTATGAAGTAAGAAAAACACAATTATAACCAACCAAAACCCACACCCACCATCAAATACACTCAACCCAGAACCAATCAATACCCACACAATATTTATTTGTTATAAAAGCAAAACTCATCTCAAATTTCAAACTTTTATATACCTCCCCAAAATAAAGCTCTTTGGCATGAAAAATACTTGCCCCCCAACCAAAAATAAAAAGTCTTGGCAAAAGTAAACTGCCAAAAAACAGTCTTTATTAATGAGCATTTAGAATATCTTTATGAACAGACAAACACTTGAATAAGAAACATCAAAAGCCCAGACCCAACATCAAACTGAGAACCAAAATACATTAAAAAAAAAAAAAAAGCAATACCCACATAACAGTGACCAAAATTATATTGAAAAGAAATTTGAATACCTTCCGCCTTGGATTCAAAGAACTTCTGAAGTTGTTGGGTAATGTGAATCGTTGTGGATTCAGCAATGTTAAGCTTTGAAACGTCCACGTTATCGCGTTTCCACAGTTTCTTCTTCTTGTTCCTGGCCATCTTAACAAAGCTAAAAACCTCTTTTCTCTGGGGACCTTTTTGGGTGGCCAAAACAGTAGAACCCCAGAGAAAAGAAGAGAATGCAAGAAGAGAAGAGAAGAGAAGGCAAGAGTTGATGATAGAGACACGACTCTTTGGGTTTTGTTTTCAGAGGCTTCTTTTCTTTTCTACTACTTCTTCATATTCTTTTTCCTTTTTTTTTTTTCTTTTGTTTTGGTTTTTTTGGGGGTTTCCTTCTTCTGCTTCGTATACGTGTCGGCTCTTTTTGCCCTAAGTATATGCTTTTGATACTTTGCTCATTATATTGGCAACGGCTCTGCTGCTCGGTCTTCGGTGATTCGGGATCTCCTCCACCCTTTTATATTTAGATTTTTAAATTTTACAACAAAAATAACGTTTATTTCACACTCAATTATTGTTGCATGCGACATTTATCAAAATTAAATAAATAATTAATTATTGTTGCGCGCAACTTCATCCACGCATTTTATACTAAAATCGTGACTTCACTCAATTGTTGCACATAATTGCACATACACTTTGCATTGAAGTTGCGAGTTATGCAAAAACTAAGTGTGCGCTAGTATTTAGCCTTTTATATTGTTTTTGGAATTCATTCCCGTAATTGTTCTTGGTAGCTTGACCGTAGAGATGATTATACTTAAATAAGATATTTAGAGTTCGAATGCTGCAATTGATATTCCTTTCTTTCTGTCTTCACCAATCTTCTCGTTTATTATTTCTACTTAACAAAAGCTCTCCCTATCATCTACTAGCATTTCCTCCTCCCCAAATCAAAATCTATCTTAACCCTAAGTCCAAAACAGCTCTTCCCCTCTCTCTCGACTAGTAGCTATTCTCCTTTTTCTCCTTGTGTTCAATTGCTCCTCTCCCTAGATCTTGCTAAATATGTAACCCTAAATCCCCAAAACAAAAATCATCAACGGCACCACCATTACTCCACCACCATGACCCCATTGCTTCACCGCTATGACAAAATCCCTAAGTCCTATAATCAAATTTTGTACAAAGTATTAGAGGAATTTTTTGTGTTTTGTATTTTTTGTCTTGTTTCTTGTTATCTCTTCTAAATCTCCTACAAATGCTGGCTACATGGTTCAAAAACTACTAAATTCATCAACATATCTTGTAATGTCTCATGGGACTTCTCAACAACCTTGTTAAATTTTGCTAGTGGTGCTTCTAGCTCATATTTAAACAATGTGAGGCGGCTAGCTTCAATTGCTAGTTTTAACGATCATTTCTTAACAAGCAAGCGACAAAGGTTCCAACAAAATTGTTGAACTTTGCTTCTCTTATGTAAAAATCAAAATTTGGTGTAAATGGGATGAGAAGTCCTATGTCCACAATATTTTCGCAACACTTTCACAATAAATCTTAAGTGGTAGGTTGTTATGGGTTTTTAATTCGAGTCCACCACTTAAATTACTTTCTAACCGAATAGTAACAACTCGTAACAACTTGCAACCTAAGCTTTGTTATAAAAAATATCGTGGATGTAGCATTTCTCAAATGAGATAGTTTGTTTTGGAGATCGTCGGGGGGGGGGGGGAGAGAGAGAGAAAGCTACACTTATAAGAGAGAGAGAGAGAGAGAGAGAGAGAGCAAGCTACACTTATACACACGCAAGAGAGATGGAAAAAAAAGGTTTTTGTTTTAAGTGTTTTTATCTTTAAATTATATGCCACTTAAGCAAAAATTATGTGCGAGTCCCGTGAAATAAATTTTCATCTAATTTAACAAGAAAACTAACGTTGGAAGTGTAAAGTATAACAAATGTCATAATTTAGGATGCAAAATGTGCATTCAAATAATTTAGGATATAAAGTGTAATCTGGCGTATAGTTTAAATCATTTACTGTGGTAAAGTTTAATTTCTCCAATCAGGGCTCAGCCCATGTCATTGTAAGTTGGGTTGGGCTGGCCAAAACTTTGACTAGCCATGGGCTTGTCTTAGTCAATGTTTTAGGCTAGTTGGGCTGGGTTAGCCAAAATTTGGACTAATTGAGCCAGGTTGCCACAAAGTCCGGATTTGCCAAGGCATAAAAGCCCCACTACTGCTACCAGGACACACACAAATCCATTTCTTGCTCTCTTTCTCTCTCTACCTCTCTCTCTCTCTCTTCCCCCATAAGCCACCATTGTGAGTTGGTTTCCTCCACGCAAAGAGAAACCCAGTGAGTTCTTTCTACCCAGAAAGGTACCGAACACTTTTCCTCCGATTCAAGGGGTACGAATACCTTTAAGAAACCTGTTTCCCGATTGTGGATTCACCTTTCTATCTGCATATTTCACAAATTTATGCTCAATCTGGTGCTTGCCTACCTCTATTTTTACTGTTAATGTGCCGACAAAATAAGAAAAAGAAAGTCTTTGTGTGCTTTGCTCCTTTGGTTTCTCAATCTGTTTTCCTGTGTTGGGTTCATTTGCTTTTGATACAAATCGGCTCCCAAAGCTAAATCGCTTTCTGGGTGTTGAAGATTTTGCTTTCTTACTACATAATTACCTCTAATTTGGGCCAATTCTGTACTGATTCTGTATGTTCCTGGATTTTGTTAGTCATTTCTTGCTGCATCTTTTGTTTTCTGATTTTGGTTTAGTGCTTAAATTTATTGTAGTTACCTATGAACATATCTTTCTCACTCATATCTGTGTCAGATTTCTTTTTCTTGTTGGTTTTGATTGCCAGTTATGGTAGATTTGCCATTTTATTAATGTTTCTGGTGTGGGTTTTAATTAACTATTGCTAAGAAGTATGCAGATTTCAATTTTATTTAATTTCTTTTCCTTTGTTGATTAATATTTGCTTCTATGGAGGACATAATGGGGTAACATTTGGCTCATGATTTTTTCTTCAAGATCATGTAATTAACGCAATGTGTTTGCATAAACTACTTCAGCTTCATGTGTAAAGAAGTTAGTTCTTTTTTAGATTGTGGATCATCCGCTTAATTGGCTGTTGAATTGCTCAGTTTTTATCTAATTAGATGATAATTTGAGTTTATTGCCCTTGAAATGAGTGAACTGATTTGACAAAGTTGCATTCTTTAAGTTTGTAATATGTAAGGCCATTGTAATTGAGTTTGTATGATGATGTATCATCAATCATATATGGTCTTTGCGTTATCATTTAGCCAAGAGCCTTGTGGCTTGACTTGCACCTCCTGTTGTTTTCAACAGAGATGTCCAAGGTGCAAATCCACCCTCCCCTATTGTAACTATCGAATAATAAAATAAAATTTAAATTCTTTGGTTATCACTTGGGCTTAAATTGGTTTTATAGAAGATTTGTTGACTTTTACATGTAACTTATGTAATTGGATCGGACTTCTCATTTGGAAAGTAAACCTTTGCTGGAGATATAGGCTTCCTTCCGTTATCTTTTCCTTGGGGAAACTGAAAATTGCAAGGATTATTGCTATAGAACGGTGTTTATTCAAGAATACCTAGTTATAAAACATCCACCTTTGAATGTATTGATATGGTATGAATGATATGTGGCTATGCATGTATAATCATCTTGATTTTTATAATTTTTCAGTATAGTGATAAAAATGTATATTCTTTGGAAAATAATTAAAAGTGGTAAGCTTTTTAAGTTATATAGAATTTATTGTGTACTTGGATGCTATAATTGAGTGGAATTGTTAGAAAAGAAGATCACGTAGGTGTCATTAAGTTGTAGTATGTCTCAATGTTATAAATTATAGAAATAACAATGGTGAATGAATTACTTTATGCCCAAAAAAAAAAAAAAATCTTGCAGAAAGGGATATCGTAAATATAGCAATATTCAAGAGACAGGGTGGCTGCCCTTATGCTTATATTAGTAGGTGAAATGGTGCCACTTGCTTATTGGGCATTGGCAAAGATCTTAATACAGCAACTATAAATACACTTTTTGATTCTGAAAGATCTAAATTCGTGTTTCCTTTTTATGTTTATCAGTTCAAAGAATTTTCCATCATATTTTTTCAAAAAAATGTTGTGCTTTAGATCTGGGATTTAATAATCCTTATCTAGATCACAAGGAGAAAAACATTGGATGGATAATGCTCCAATGAGTGTACTATGTATCATTCTGAACTTGGTTAGTATAACATATGCCATCAAAGGTTTTAACTTCTGCTATATCTGTATTCTTTTATATGTTTTTTTTTTTTAAGAATTTGTAATATAAGTCATTATTTCTGTCAACTTGGGGAAAAAATATATGATATGTGTGATGTAATTTGTTGTCACTGAAATGATAGCAAGCAATGTGTGCAACCAACATAGAACTGTGGTACATTTATACTGAACTTTAGAAACATCACCAACATAGATGAATAATTTTGCCCAAGTAATCTAATTTTCTCTTTACATTTAGAAATTTATTGTCAATATTGTACTTGATGAAAATAGCCAAGTTATTGTTTTGCATTTGTTGATAGTGATGGGGGTCTTTGTGACTGCCTCTTTTATTTGTTACATTCTATTTTAGGAATTTATGACCAATCCTTTGACTTTTTATGCAGGGACTTATTTCTTGTGATTTATTCGAGGCAGCTTTCAAGTTATCTCTCCTTGTTGTTTTTCTACGTGGTAATAATATATGGGCTGAGGTGCACATTTCATGGGAGGTGTAGAGGATGAAGAACCAGCCACGAAACGCGTGAAATTGTCCACTGAAGAATTGAGAGGTCTTTCTAACGGTTCATCTATTATAGAGCCCGTATCTGACTCTTCAAGTGACTTGATGGCTCGACCCCTGTCATCTGAAGGGGACGAAGAGGTTGTTGGTTCAAAAGGAGTTATTAAAAGAGTTGAGTTTGTCCGTATAATAGCCAAAGCATTATATTCTCTTGGTTATAAGAAGAGTGGTGAACGTCTAGAGGAAGAGTCTGGAATACCCTTACACTCCTCTGTGGTAAATCTGTTTATGCAGCAAGTACTTGATGGCAACTGGAATGAAAGTGTTGCCACATTAAAAAAAATTGGATTACTAGATGAAAGCATTGTTAAATCAGCCTCTTTTCTTATTTTGGAGCAGAAGTTTCTTGAACTTTTAAATGCAGAAAAGGTCATGGATGCCTTGAATACATTGAGGACTGAGATAACTCCTCTATGCATTAATAGTACTAGAGTTCGTGAACTTTCTTCCCGTGTAGTTGCCCCTTCACAGTTTGTTCTAGTTGGGTCTCACAGTCAAGACATTGTGAGGGCAAAATCTAGGTCAAAGCTACTGGAGGAATTGCAGAAACTGCTTCCCCCAACAGTTATGATACCTGAAAGAAGGTTGGAACACTTAGTCGAACAGGCACTTCTTTTGCAACGAGATGCTTGCCCTTTTCACAACTCTTTGGATAAGGAAATGTCATTGTATACTGATCATCAGTGTGGAAGAGATCAGATTCCTTCTCAAACTTTACAGGTTAGAGAGAAAATCTTTTCTGTTCGACGGTGTAAGCTTCATAAATAGTTTTTATACATGTTTACCTTTTGTTCTTGGTTGACAGTATCCTGATGCACTTGAAACTTTTCTTTGCGGATGTGATGTACTTGTTAGGAGCAACCAGTCTTAGTAGTATGTAATGTATGTGTTGGGTCATTATTGTTCTCTTTTGTCACGAGAAGTATACTTTTCTCATGATATGTAACATCACAAGTCATTTACCCAGTGTACAATCAATTAACTGCAAGTTATTGGTTATCAATTACCTATCAAAAAGTTATTGGTTATCAATTGACTATTTATTTTGTGAGGTTTTTCGAAGGTTGATGTTATTGCTTGAAGCTGACGTAAAGGAGATGAATTTATTTTTCTTATGTGGCTGATCAGAAGTATTGCAGCAGCCTCACGAATGAAGTTTCAGGATGAAAGGTTTAGGGGAAGCCCATGATCCAATCAGGGCTAGGATCATGAATATGTTAGCTTCCAAACATATTCATGTCTGTTCTGAAGGGCCAGCTAGGATCAGGAACGTGTTCTTGGAAGTTGGTTTCCTTACAAGATATGTGGATGGTGGAATGTCCAATGACTCCAATCCTTCAGAGGCTCGTGTCTAGCAAGGAATTTGAGACTCAAATGGAGAGATTTTATGAACATATAAGCATTTGAAGTATAGATCTGAGGAGGAAGAGTATTAGTGTAAGTTTGAAGCCTGAAATGATTGAAGAGGGAGTAGCATTTGACTAAAATGAGAATTTCATAAAGGGGTTTTTAAAAGTTGTCAATCCCAGGGTAGTTAGTTTGGCATAAAATTTATAAATTTTACTGAGGGTGGCAGCTCAAATACAAATTTCATCCACCAGATTGAAAATATGGGCATGGTAGAACTATATATAAAGGCTGGTGGTGAAGGGATACTCTTCCAGAGGATATCATTGGCGATGTTTTGTCCTCTGCTAGTGGAACCTCGTGTTGATGGAATCATGCTAACTCTATTCCTTCCTTTTCAAGAGAGAATAAATCCAGATAGACCTTTATTAAAAGAATAGCGTGCATGTTTTTAGGTTTATGCCAGAGTGAGATCCCTAGAATTTGGTGTTTTCTCTATGGGTTGTTATTGTTATTTTTTCTTGGTTTAGTTCTTTTTGTTGCTTTGGGAGGAGGGGGCAGTTCTAGGTTGATAAGGATTAGCTAGTTGACTTTGATGTGGGTATCGGTAATAAGTATGCTGGAACTAAGTCATTTTATGGAGCATGATTTAGCTCTATGTGCACCCCTCAACTTAAGGTAGTCAAGAGCTTACTCCATTGCATTGAAACAATTTTGTTTACTCCATACCTGAAGCAGACAACATATTGCTTATAAGGGTATATTTCCTTTCTTTTTGCCAAACTATCTATAATGTAGGTTAACATGGAGAGTTTACTAGGCATATCAACCATATCAAGCAATGATGGCAGCTTAAGTGAGTGCTTCCATTTCTGTTCAACCTATTTCCTCTTTTTATCTTTTGGATAAGTTTGTTCAACTTTTTTCCTTACTAATGAGAATATAGTAATGACAGATATGAAGAAAAAAGGACTAAAGTAATAACATGTGATGGTTGTGCTATCAAGTTGGAGATTCTAGATTGACAATGACCTCTTCTTTACCTCAAGATGTGGTGATTCTAAAATGCCTCAAGGCTTAAAAGTTAAAACATTGAGCAACACCTCCAGGGCATACCCTTGTCAATCCAAGCCATATTGAATGTGCACCTTTTTATAGTTTCTATGACAATCTCTAGAGCATTTTCCTTGCCAATGAGAATTAGCTCAAATGGAACTTCCTCCTCTTTTAATAATGTGATGAAGGGTAAGATCGTGAGGCAAGACTTATGGCGTATGTGCGTAACTTAACTCCCATGCGCACAAAAAAGAAAAAGAAAAAAGAAGGGCCTCTAGAGGCATTTGCCTTGCCTAGTTATTGTTCAGTTCTCTCTCTCTCTCTCTCACACACACACACACACACACACACACACACACTTTTGGATGAATTTTTTAATTAAAAAATAAAATAGAAGGGGTTATGCACCTTATGCATCAATTCTCAAACCTTGCTTTTTGAGGGGAACAACTTCTCAACTTATGCCTTCTCTCTGTCCATCTATTTTTTCCAAATAAATTATAATGGTGGGTTAGTTATGCTCTTTACATGTTCGAGAAAGTATATGAATGTAACCTTTTCTGATTTTCTTTTAATAAATATTTTAAGAGTTACTTTGTGTCCTTCCATGTTTTCTATTATTTTAAAGGGCAGGGTTTAATGCTTTGTGTTACACTTCCACCCTAGAAACTATATTCATGATCGTATGTAGATGATTAAAAGAATTATAACTGCTTCTCTGATTCATATCTCTTAGAAACAACTTGTGTCTTGAGGATTTATTTACAAATTCACAACTGTTTTCTTTTTTTCAAAGTTTTCTCTACGCCTGTTCTATTTTTAATTTTTTAGGGAGGTGGGGAGGGGTGGGGGATGGGGCTAATGCTTTGCCTTACACTTTCTAGTGTTTGCAGATGTGGTCCATTGTTCCAAAATGATAATAGTTTCATGGTGCTGAAATGTTTTTTGTTAAATTCATGAATACATGGTCTCTAGATTCTTTGACTTTTACATCCTCTCATCCTCTTCTTTTCATAATCCTAGAATGTCTATTGACCGTAAGGCCTGCACTGAAACGTCCCAAATCAAAATGTAGGTTCAGCTATGTGGTTTTAGGAATTCTTGTGACTTTTACCTTCAGACTCTGCCATGAACCCTATCAGTAATCTCTCTCCACTTATTATTAACTATTACTTTACAAGACACCTTATAAGCTTAAGATTCCTAAAGTTATCGTGTGTCCTAATTAACAAAAAAAAAAATTGATTCAGTTATTCTACAACTTTGCTAGGTAAATAGAATCAGTATAGGACTCTTATCCAGCAATGTCAGAAAAAGTGGCATTATGCAGTTCTAACTTGTCTTTAGAAGGCCCATAAAGGCAGCTAAAAGTGAATGAATAAGGATTCAAAAACACTGTGCTATGCACGAAATTGAGGATTTCTTGATTAGGTGTTCAGCTTACATCAGTTTGATGACATTCTGTTTCACTTGGAACACATACATTTAGTTAAGAAGGCGAATTAGAGGGTTTATAATACCTTAAGAGATATCCTTTACTTGATTGTGGTAAGCGCACTTAGTTGTTAGCTACAAATGCTTCAAGATGTTGATTTATATCTATTTTCCACCCTTTATAAACCCTCATAAAAAATAAAAAAAGAGAGAAAAGTTTCTTTATGCATAAGAAGAAACTTTTTAGGCTCATGTTACGAGTACTCTCTCAAGTCTCCCAACGTACTTTTTATTTCTTTTTACTATTTCTAAAGCTATGGCTGCTAGATTGGACAGTATTCAGAGGAATTTTCTTTGGGGATCTTTTGAGGGGAGTTTCAAATATCCTTTGGTGGCTTGGGAAAAGATGTGCTTACCCATTGAGATGGGTGGTTTGGGGATAAGAAGTGTGATGCCATTTAATCAAGCTTTGTTAGGGAAATGACTGTGGAGATATGGTCATGAAGTTACCCATCTCTGGCGGCGAGTTATCTCTACAAAATATGGTGAGGGTCAAGGGGGGTGGAGTACTAATGGTTGTAGGAGGACTCATGGGTGTGGCCTATGGAGAAGCATTAATGAAGGGTGGGAGAGCTTTTCTAAGCATCTGTCCTTTGTAGTGGGTGAAGGCACTCGTATCCACTTTTGACATGATAGGTGGATTGGTGATAATACTCTAAAAGATCTCTATCCTAAGCTCTATGTGTGTTCAGCGGTCAAGTATACTTGTATCTCTAAGGTTTTGTGATTTCAGAAGTGGGTACTATTAGAGTGTGGAATTTAAGGTTTTATAGAGCTTTTGAAGATTGGGAGTTGGCTGCATCTTTTTCTCTACTTCAGCTTATCCAAACTTGTATTCCTCGGGGTGATAGGAGAGATACTTTTTGCTAGCGGCTAAAAGGTGATGGTAAGTTTGACACCCGGTCTTACTATGCGATTCGGGGTGCTTTGAATTCTTTGTTTCCTTGGAAGGGTGTTTGGAAATCAAAGATTCCTAAGCACGTGGCGTTCTTTTTGTAGACAGCTGCACATGGTCGGATCCTCACTTTGGATAATCTAATGATTAATGGTCGCCCTTTGGTTAATTGGTATTGTATGTGTTGCTGTGATGGGGAGTTGGTAGACCACCTTCTTCTTCATTGTCCTGTTACTCATTCCTTATGGACCTTTATGATTTAGGCTTTTGGTATTCATTGGGTTATGCCTGGATCAGTGGCGGGCTTGTTATCTTGTTGGCATTAGTGGCTTGGGAAGCATAATTTGGACATTTGGAATTTGGTTCCAAGGTGCTTAATGTGGATTGTGTGGTTGGAGCGAAATCATCGTTCCTCTGAGGACAAGGAGAAGACGTTGGATGAGTTAAACGTTTTATGCCAACATAGTTTTTTGGAGTGGTCTCGTTGTTGGGGTTTTATTGATTGTTCTTCTCTCTCTCTCTCTGTTTATGTCTTCCCTTAGCTTAGTTTCCTGACTACCCTATGTTTACTGTGCTGATTGTTTCTTTTACTTCTTGTTGTTCATCATCATGAACTTCTTGTACTTTTCATTTTTTTCTCATTTATAATAGATTTTTGATTACCTATAAAAAAAAAAAAATGGTAGTGAGGTCCCTCAAGGGAGGGAATGAAGGTTTTGGTTTGGGTTAAACCTACAACTTCTGTGACCCATGTTTTTGAGTAATTTCCACATTTGTACTTATTGATAATATTTCATGATCTTTTCCAATTTCTCTGTTTTGTTTCTTTTCTGGAGAATTTGTTAACCTTGAGTGGACTATGCATTTGCTTTAGTTACAGCTGCTATTGTGAATTTGGTGTCTATATGTCATTGGATCTCCATCTTGAATCTTTCTTTTTATTTCTATTTGAGTAGATATTACGAGACCACAGCGATGAAGTCTGGTTCTTGCAGTTTTCACATAATGGGAAATACTTGGCTTCATCATCAAATGATCGTTCAGTTATCATATGGGAGGTAAGATTGATACATTTAATGGGTTTACATTAGAGTTCAAATCTTAGTAACAACATATTTTAGTATTTCCTATTTTTTTCTTCATGTTTTTGATTTCAAAAATACAAGAAATTTGTTATTTCTTTATATTCCCAAAACAAGTTTTTGAAAATAGAAAACAATAACTGTTACCAAACATAACCTTAGTCTTTTAGAGTGTTTGAACATATTTGAGGTTTTGCTTATTCAACTTAAAAAAAAAAAAAAAAAAAAAAAAGAATCCTTTTGATCTTTTGTTTCTTTCATTCATTTTTTTCCTTCCAAAAGATTAGTCTTTTAGAGTTTCAGAACATCTTATTAGACTTTACCTATGTAAACAATAGCCATCCAAGAGACTACGCTCTGCACACACCCCCCCCCCCCTCTCTCTGTTTTTATCTTCTATTGTTTTTTTCATCTATAATCTTTTTGTTTTTCGGCTACTCCTAGGCATGCGCATAAACCACTTAGTAATTTTCTTCTACTATTTAATGAAAAAGGGTAGTCCTATTTGAGATTGAAACTCTTTTATATATACTATCTTGATTTTTTTTCCTGCATATATGGAGGTTTTTGGATACTTTGAGTTGATTGTGTATTTTAGTTTGTGATCTTTAATTTATATTGAATGAATTATCTTTTTAATGTATAGTTGCGTTTAGATAGTCCGTTGGTAGTAGTAAATAAAATGTTGTGTTAATTAAGGAGATGATAGAGAGTTGGATAGGATAGAATGGTGAAGAAAAATACATGTAGTCGACCTTGATTAGTCTGTGGAGAATCCATAGCTGACCCCAAAGTTTTGGGACAACTTTGGGACCAAGGTTTGTTGTTATAGTTACTTTTAGATAGTCCATTTAAATATTCTGACTTTTGAGTATAATCCATTTAAATGTGAACTGTTAATTATCTATTTCTTATTACTTGAAATTATATAATAAATTAATAATTTACTAAATCACGGAAGTTGCAAATACGTTTTCATTTGCCTATTTATATTTCTTAAATGTTATCTCATAAATGATGATAAAATATGTCAATAATTGATTGTGTTTCAAGTTTATATGTGTATAGTTATAATTCTTTATAAATTTTATTGAATGTTCATGTATCTTAAGATACACGGTACACAAAAAATTGATAAATCAATGCACAATTCGATTCCTATTTTGACAACTATGATCACATATTAAAATTGTGCCCCATGTTGGTTGTCCACACAAAGAACTTTTTTTTTTTTTTTAAATCAGTAATAAGGATATATATATTGAAAAACACTACCTTATGCAGAAAAACAAAAGGCAGAGAGCAAAATTCAGAAAGATAAGAAAAAGAGGAAAGAANGATTTGACTGTATTGTGATCTCTCTCTCTCTCTCTCTCCCTCCTTGGATAAGTAATAAATTTTATTTGTAAAGAGGCACTACCTCATTTACACAAATGTATACATGATGTAGTCCTAAAGAATTACAAAGAATAAAAGTTACAAGCACAAAACAATGAAATTACAATAGAAAGATTGTTACTATAACCTAGGGAATGGGGGCTATTCAAACATAATCTTGTGAAAGACAACTTTAGTCAAACAACCAAGGTTCTAGATCTTCAAATGTACAATGATCCCTCTCTCTGCACAACATACATTAATGGGCTAGTTTCCAAACAAAGGATGAACGTTTCCTAAACCAATTAACCGATTCCTCTATCCATATAATAGAAAAACAATTCTGTTAGGCATTATCCAATGAACTCCAAACACTTAGTCCATTTGTGCCATCACAATGCAACAACAAATCGTCCACCGTCTCACTGTTTCCCTACACTTGCAACACCAATCTATTAGCGTAATTCCTTTCTCCATGAGATTATTGCATGCGTAGTTGTTAGTATCCGATGAATCGTATTGAGTATTGTAAGATATGTATCAAATGTTTGCAAAAAGTTATGAATCATTTGGGTATGCTTTCTTTGACAGATTTGTTAGATAGTTGTACTTTCTCTGCTTTATAGTTTTTGCTGTTTTTTCTGGTTCCTTACTACACTGCCTAAGTGCTTTGGTTTTGTGTATTCTTTTATTTATTCAATGAAGTTATATATTACTTATCAAAAAAAAAAAAAAGTTCTGAATCATTTGGATGTATCAAAGATGCTCATAAATCTTATGATGTGAATTGTTTCGAATCGGTGAGTTGTAATGTACTATATGGTACATGAGGTTTTGCTTATTCAACTTCAAAAAAAAAAAAAAAAAAAAAAAAAAAAAGAATCCTTTTGATCTTTTGTTTCTTTCATTCATTTTTTTCCTTCCGAAAAGATTAGGGTATGTTTGGTAACTGTTTTTTTCTCCTTATTTTCTGTTTTCAAAAATAATTTTTTATTTTTGAGACTAAAAAACTTGTTTGACAATCCAAAATGGACAGAAAGCAAAAATTGTTCTTAAAACTCAATTTGTGAAGGAAACTAAAACATGCAAAATGCCGTTTTCAGTTTCTAATTTTTAAAAGTTAATGAAAAAATGTATTTAATTTAATGAATCAAACTCATTTAATGAGTTAGCATTAGAGTTCAAATCTTAGTAACAACATATTTTAGTATTTCCTATTTTTTTCTTCATGTTTTTGATTTCAAAAATACAAGAAATTTGTTATTTCTTTATATTCCCAAAACAAGTTTTTGAAAATAGAAAACAATAACTGTTACCAAACATAACCTTAGTCTTTTAGAGTGTTTGAACATATTTGAGGTTTTGCTTATTCAACTTAAAAAAAAAAAAGATCCTTTTGATCTTTTTTTTCTTCATTCATTTTTTTTTCCTTCCAAAAAGATTAGTCTTTTAGAGTTTCAGAACATCTTATTAGACTTTACCTATGTAAACAATAGCCATCCAAGAGACTACGCTCTGCACACACCCCCCCCCCCTCTCTCTGTTTTTATCTTCTATTGTTTTTTTCATCTATAATCTTTTTGTTTTTCGGCTACTCCTAGGCATGCGCATAAACCACTTAGTAATTTTCTTCTACTATTTAATGAAAAAGGGTAGTCCTATTTGAGATTGAAACTCTTTTATATATACTATCTTGATTTTTTTTCCTGCATATATGGAGGTTTTTGGATACTTTGAGTTGATTGTGTATTTTAGTTTGTGATCTTTAATTTATATTGAATGAATTATCTTTTTAATGTATAGTTGCGTTTAGATAGTCCGTTGGTAGTAGTAAATAAAATGTTGTGTTAATTAAGGAGATGATAGAGAGTTGGATAGGATAGAATGGTGAAGAAAAATACATGTAGTCGACCTTGCAGAAAGATAAGAAAAAGAGGAAAGAAAAAAGACAGGAAAAGATACTAATTACAAAGGAGAGAGTTAAGGAACATAGGGAGAGTCACTAGAGGTGAGTCCCCAAGCCCTAGACCAGTCAAACAGAGAGCCACTGAAAGAAGCCAATAACTAGTCATCCAAGCTTTCCAAGTCCTCAAACGTCCTCCGATTTCGCTCCCTCCAAAGACACCACATTAAGCACAAAGGAACTAAATTCTAAATGCTAGATGAATGCTTTCCCGGCCAATTCCACCAACCAAAGAGACTATCCACAACGTTCTTGGCAAGACACATAGAATCCCAAAAGATCTAAACACTAAACTCCACAGCCTATAAGCCTTACCACAGTGGAGGAGCAGATGATTCACCGTCTCCCCATTACAACGGCACATAATGCACCAGTCAACAAAATCCATCCCACTACCCCTCAAATTATCATCTATAAGAATCTTATCCCATGTAGCAGTCCACACAAAGAAGGATACACACCTAGGGGCCTTAACCTTCCACACACCTTTTCACGGAAAGATAATGGGCAAAGGTCTTCTTATCTTATTGTAAAATGATCGGACATCAAAATTCCCATTCTTTTAAGGATTGATTTCCACACCACTTGTCGTGCAAAAACCGCACCTGACTTCCAATCATTAACATCATGGATAATCTTGATATTTCATGAGTCTGCCCTCTAAGTGAGAGTTGATTGAAGCATCCTTATCAACTATAATTACAAATAGCTCTAGGTACTTCTCTTTCAAGGATTAATTTCCACACCACTTGTCATGCCAAAACCTCACCTGACTTCCAATCATTAACATCGCGGATAATCTTGATAATAATATGAGTGTGCCCTCTAAGTGAGAGTTGACTGAAGCATCCTTATCAACTATAATTACATATAGCTCTGGGTACTTCTCTTTCAAGGATTGATTTCCACACCATTTGTCATGCGAAAACCTCACTTGACTTCCATTCCTTAACACAAATTGTACATGATCCCAAACCCATGCTAATACTCCTTCGTAAGGTACAACTCTATGTGCTTCTCAACTCCCTCATTTACTTGACAACCAGTCTTCACAAATGAGTATCTGCCTGCCAAAATCACCATAGCAGTTTTACTAATAGATCTTGGTATCACCATAGCCATTTTCCAAACAGAGTTTGGTTAAAAGTGCTTAGCTTGCACACCCCCAAACTCCCATTAGAGGCAAAAGGACATACTCATTTCCAATCCCTAAGATTGAGTTTGAACTCATCACCCAGGCAGATCCATAAGAAATTCCTTTGGAATATCTCCAATATGTTTGCCCCAAGAGAAAGGATGGTGAAAACTTACTTATCAAATCCAAACGGGTAGCACATCAACTGGGGACAAAGCCTTATTGAGTGGAGGTTACTAGTTTGAATCTCCCATTGGGGGCTCTTAGAAAAAGCTTATAAAATATAAAGGTAATAAGTTGGTAAACTGGAAAGTGTATTCCCCCTTTTGACAAATATAATGTTTCCAACTCGATAGTCTATGTTTCATTTCCTCTAAAATGGTATTTTGCGCCACTCTTGCTTTAAAAGGCAATCTCAAATGCATACTTGAATAATTCAAGGTCAAGCCGCCAATCATACAACAAAAATGTTCTCCAAAACACGTGTCTTCAACCTTCATCAATGCCTCCTACCTCTCCTACTGGTTCAATTTCACTCTTACTGAGGTTCATTTTTAGGCCTGTTACATCTTCGAATCATGTTAGCAACATCCTAATGTGAAGAAGTTGTTTCATGGTAGCATCTAGGTTGCATGGACATGCCATTTTTGGCGTCGTGTCGGTGTCGGACACGTGTCGGACACGTGTCGGACACCAGAACGGGTACGACTCGCTGGATTCCGGTGTCCGACACGCCATTTTTGTTTCATAGTTACATTTTTTTTTCCGCTTCTCTGATACACCCGACACGCCAGCAGTGAAAAAGAAAAAAAGAAAAAAAAGGAAATCACAGATTTTGATTGATGGACTTATCAATACCATTAATTTTGTGATATACCTTAGAACAAAAAAGCAAGTTTAGAGTCTGAGAAGTCATTTTGAGAAACCCACATCTCAACTTCTCAAGTTCTCAACCCACTGCCAGCCTGCTGTTGCCCTCTGTCCCTTGCTAGAGCTAGATCGGGTCGATCGGTGAGCTCCATAGATGCCGACTGGTTGACGCTGTGCCCTGTCCCTTTCGATATCTCTCTCGGCGTGGACCGGTTGACCTCTTCTCTAGTTCTCCTCTCTTTTTACGCCAATCATACAACAAAAATGTTCTCCAAAACACGTGTCTTCAACCTTCATCAATGCCTCCTACCTCTCCCACTGGTTCAATTTCACTCTTACTGAGGTTCATTTTTAGGCCTGTTACATCTTCGAATCATGTTAGCAACATCCTAATGTGAAGAAGTTGTTTCATGGTAGCATCTAGGTTGCATGGACATGCCATTTTTGGCGTCGTGTCGGTGTCGGACACGTGTCGGACACCAGAACGGGTACGACTCGCTGGATTCCGGTGTCCGACACGCCATTTTTGTTTCATAGTTACATTTTTTTTTCCGCTTCTCTGACACACCCGACACGCCAGCAGTGAAAAAGAAAAAAAGAAAAAAAAGGAAATCACAGATTTTGACTGATGGACTTATCAATACCATTAATTTTGTGATATACCTTAGAACAAAAAAGCAAGTTTAGAGTCTGAGAAGTCATTTTGAGAAACCCACATCTCAACTTCTCAAGTTCTCAACCCACTGCCAGCCTGCTGTTGCCTTCTGTCCCTTGCTAGAGCTAGATCGGGTCGATCGGTGAGCTCCATAGATGCCGACTGGTTGACGCTGTGCCCTGTCCCTTTCGATATCTCTCTCGGCGTGGACCGGTTGACCTCTTCTCTAGTCCTCCTCTCTTTTTTTTTTTTTTTTGGGTGAATGGGTCATGGGTGTACTGCTACTCACTTAGTTATATCTAGGAAGCACGGGTGCGTTTCGGGACTTGGGTGCGGGTGCGGGTGCGGGACTTGGCAATTTTTGAAAAAGGTGGGTGCGGGTGCGGTGGGACTCGGCGATTAAAAAATTATTAAAAGTATTTTTATTTATATTTTTAATATATTGCTAAGCATACTTTTTCACATTATATAAACATATACCAAATTTAAGAGCAATAGTAGTACAAAGCAGTCAAACATTGTCACTAATCTACAATTAAAATTACAACCTGCAACTACAAAATCCTTTTAACTCCCACAAGAACCAAAAAACAAGCACACAAACACAGCAAACACAGCATAGAGAAGAGAGAGTGTTTGGACGAAATCGGTTTTTAACAAGCACACAAACATAGCAAACACAGCACAGAGAAGAGAGAAATCGTGGAAAACAGAGACTAAAAGGGAAGCAAAGAGAAGAGAGAGCACAGCACACCTGAAGCCGAGCACACCGCAGAGAGGGAGAGGCCGGAGGCGGAGAGCGTAGAGAAGAGAGATGAGGGACGGAGTGAGAGAGAGTCTTTTGGACGAAGTGAGAGTCTGAGGGATTTAGGTTAGGTTCAAACGGTGCGTTTCGCACCCTTTTTTTTTTTTTTGAATTTTGAATTTTGGCCTAACTAGGCCGTTTCGGCTTGAACTGGCCATTTCGGGTTTCGGCCGATACGGCCCGATTCGCGCCGTGTTGACGCGAGTCAAGGAGGCCACATGGCAGGACGCCCGCGTCGGTGCTTTCTAGAGTTATATAAGTTATAAAGTGTTTTTTTTTTTTTTTAATCCCACTCTCACAGTGTCACTGTTACTGTGTTTCTTTACTCAGCCTTTTTTGCCTTATAAATTATAATGTTTATTATGAATTTAGTGATTTTTGTTTTTGTGTGTCCTGATATAGTTTTGTTTATTTATTAAAGTTAAATATTGTAGGTGATTTTACTAAAATGAATATTGAAAGTGAAAAATCATCAGCTGAGACAGCTGCTCTTCTATGAAAATATGTTACTAAACATTTTATGTGTATTATTGTACTACTTTGGGTGTTAGTTTACTTATTTATAGTTCTTACGTAATTTAAATTCTAGACATAAATGTATTTTATGTCTAAAAATATTAAAAAATATGTCTAAATATAAAATTTAATTAATTATTTAACCGCCATGTCCCCGCCGTGTTGTGTCCTTATTTTTCAAAAATTGCCGTATTCCCGTGTCCGTGTTCGTGTCGTGTCCATGTCCGTTACACATAGGGTAGCATCACAAAACAGAATTGTGTCATCAGCAAATGGTACGTGGGAAACCAAAAGGCTGTTTTCTCCATTCCTAACTCTAAATCCAGAGATGAAACTCCCTGCTTCAGTTCCCTTCAACATTCTACTCAACACCTCCAAAACCAGAATAAAGAGTAGCAGTGAGAGAGGATTACCTTGCCTTGGTTCTCTTCAACATTTTACTCAACACCTTCAAAACCTGAATGAAGAGTAGCGGTCAGAGAGAATCACCTCGCATTAAGACTTATCAAGTTATTAAAAAATCCTGCTGGGGAGACATTTACCAGCATGGACAAATGTCCAGCAGACATTCACCAGCATGGACAAATGCTACACTATTATGAATTATAGCTTTCTTATTTTAGTTATGAAGAATATCTCCCTTCTTTTTTCCTATCTATGATGGTTTGCATCTCTCTCCTGCAGTTACATGTCAGAGTTCATTATTGTTGTTTGCCCCTCCATATTTAGTTATTTACCAGCGCTGAGAAGTGCACCACTGTCATGAATTATAGCTTTGTGATTGTAGTTATGAAGAGTATCTCTCTTCTTTTTTCTCATTGATGATGATTTGCATCTCTTCCACACTTACATTTCAGAGTTCCTAATTGCTGTTTGCTCCATGTTTCTGGATTAAATCTCACATCAATTCTTGGTACGGTGTGGTGACATTCTGATATTGGCGTTGTTTGGTCAGATGTAACAGTATTTCTTTGTCTCTGTTGTAATTTTCTCCTTTTTTCACTTAAAATTGAGGTTTGGTCCCAAAAATCAAGAGTTTGACTTTGAAGTCGTGGTTTTAACCTTTTCTGGAGCTGCAATCATTTGATAAATATTTTACAATTAAGCAGGGAACAATTGCATTGGACTAAAAGAACTGAAATACTAAACCAATTTGGACATCCAACTAAAGTATGCTTAGCATATTATACTTCTGTTAGTAGCTCTTCTTGTTCAGATAGGGTGGAACCTGTACCTCCTGGACAGGATAGCCGTTTAGAGTGGAGATATTTTATATATGTATATCCTTGTGCTCATCTTGTCTTAATATATTAGGTTGGTTCCACAAAGGGCTAATTTTTCAAGATGTCTTCTAGAATACAAGTGATCGACCTTGAATAATTTGTTCAGGATCAATTGCTGACCCCAAAAATTTGGGACTAAGCCTTGGTGGTTGTTGTGTTGATTTTGAATGGCTTGAAAGAAAACCATGCCAGATGGAGTGAAGTTTTGGCCTGGTTAAAGATGGCTCAGTGATGAAGATATTGAATTAGAAATGAATGCACTTGTGCTGTTACCAATCAAGGTCAAGGTGAGAGATAAAATCACTCAAGATAGTTGGTGATGTGGTCTCTGTTAACGGAAGCTGTTTGTAACAAGATCAAGATGACTCAAAGGAGCTATTAGGGCAAAAGTATGGGCAGGAAGAGCATCAAACGTCAAAAATGGTGCTAGTGGTGCTGTAAGATAGATTTTTGCATATGGTTGGTTTGGTCTTTAGGGCTGACAGGTTGCATTTTTGGGGTGTATTATGGTATTTAGAGATTGTAGCTGCAGCCAGCTTGAAAAGGTATGATATAAGAGGCCAATAGGGTTTATTTCTTGAAAGAATTAGGTTGCAGAAAATTTTAGCAACAGGGGAAATTAGGTGTTTTAGGGTTTGTTTCTATGATTAATCAGTGGTAAAAAAGCTAGAAATTACCAACGTGTTTTAGGATTTTGTTAGGGTTAATAAAAAAATATTTGAGGGGTTGTGAGGGGGTGAAAACAGGTTGTGGCTTGAATCTGTTCAGGAGTATGTGAGTGGTGCATGCGAATGGTATTGAAGTGGTATGCAGTGTGGAAACCAAATATGCCTATTGACTGGTTGGTGCTGATTGACTTTGTTGGACCTGAACGATTTTAATGCTGTTGACATTGATGGATGTTGACTGTTGAGAACATTGAAACTGATAAATGTTAAGAATTTTTAGGATTTAAATTTTTTTTTTTTTTTTTTAAGTAATGAAAATTTTATTGAAACCAGAAAACAGCCACCCGAGTATACATGATGTATACAAATGGGGACAATACAATCATGCACACAGATTACAATGATCAATCAAATCGAAAAAAATCGAACATAAAGAGTAACAACCCACAACAGACATCCAATCCAACAAGGTTAGCTTAATCATTAATGTCTGTCAAATGTAGTTCCAAATCCTTAAAAATTTGGGCATTCCGCTCCCTCCAATACACCAAATCAAACAATGAGAAACAGCTTTCCAAATAATTCCATTTCTATGATGACCAAACTGCCCTTGCCAAGAAGCAAATAACTCGATGACTGTCTTTGGCATAACCCAGTACACTCCAAACAAGCCAAACACCACTGGCCACAACTCCGTAGCAATAGGACAATGAAGTAATAAATTAATGAATTGGTTACAGGCTATTCATTTTCCTTAGTTGGTTATGAAGCTATTTCCTTTCCTTATTTTATGAAATTTGGGTTGTAGAGGCTTGATCATGGATTAATACAAAATTTTGGTTGGAATTTCCTTCCAGTGTCAAGATTTCTATCCTTCTTTATATGCTTGGTGTTGCCTCTAGGCAACCCAAGATGCTGACATCTAAGTTTTCTCTCTCTTTGTACCATGGTTTTAAAAACCTTTCTGTTCTGACCAAAATGGCCGGAATTTTCCGTCCCAGTGCAGGTAACCCCCTTATTCCGTTTCATCCTAAATGCCAGATTGTACCGGCATTCCGTTTCTGGATTCTGCTGCTTTGCTTTGAGTCACTGGGTGGGTTTTTTTTTGGATCTCATGGTGGGTTTACACATGGAGAAAACAAACTGAATTAGAAAAGGACAAGTGAAAAGCTAAAAGAAAAAAAATCAAATATGATGAAATAGTTGAATTGAGAATGTCATATGGGGTACGTTAAAAATACAAAAACAGATGAAAAAGGACGAGAAGTCAAACGAGGGAGTTACAGATCTGGAAGAAGAAGATAAGGAATAGGATTGGGAGAAGAGGAACAGTGAGAGAGAAATGAAAAAGTTGTATAAAAAGAAGGGTAAAAGAGATGAATTAGGTGATACTTACGTGAGAGGAGTAAATGGGAAGCTTCTAGGAAGGTGCTCCCCTTTTATAAATGTCATTATATTCTTTCTTATTTGCAAAAATGCCATTTCATCAATTCATTAGAAAAATTCTTTTAAAAAATTTACTTGATAATCAATTTGAAAATTTTAGTTTAACAATAATATAATAAGTAATAACCTTAGTATTATCTCTCTTTTAATAAAAAATAACTTTGTTATTATTATTATTACAATATATATATATATCTCCGGTGCATAATCCCGAAATGGTGTACCAGTACACACTGGGATCAAAATATTCCATTCCAGTAGCAAATCCAGAACAGTCACCAAAATGGAATTCAAAACCTTGCTATGTACTGCTTGATGTTGACTCTGAGCAACCCTAAGTGTTGATTCTGCCGATTCCTAGGTTTTATCCCTCCCATCTTGGTGCTAACTCCTAAGCTCTATCCATTTTTGTCGTTTTTGTTTCCTGTGCTGTAAATTCCTTTGAGAATTTTGTGTTGCATCATGAAGGCTTGGATTAAGATCCTATCATTCTAAAATCTATCCGTTGGTAGGAGAAAATTACCATTTTGTTATTGTCAAAAAGATAGGGTTTTACTTTTTAAGTATTTAGAATCTGGGATCATTATTTTGTATCTCTATGCATCAAAAGAATCTGAAAATTTGTAATCTCCTTTCCAAAAAAAAAGGGAAAAGAACCCAAAAGCATTAGAGCTTTCTTTCTTGCACTCAGCCCTTTTTACTCTGGTAGTAGATCTGAAGTATTAGCCTTTGGAAATATTTGCAAAGGGTGGTCTAAGTTTTCTCATACATATTGTATTTTATTTTTGTTTGTAGGTTGATGTGAATCGTGGTGTGTCTATGAAGCATAGATTATGTGGTCATCAGAAATCTGTCTGCTCTGTTTCATGGAGTCCCGATTGCAATGAGCTCCTTACCTGTGGAGTGGAGGAAGCTGTCAGGCGCTGGGATGTTTCTTCTGGTGAGTGCCTTCATATTTATGAGAAAGCTGGCGTTGGTCTAGTGTCTTGTGGATGGTCTCCAGATGGCAAGTGGATATTCTCTGGCGTCAATGACAAGAGTATTTGCATGTGGCACCTAGATGGGAGAGAGCTGGAGTGTTGGAAAGGGCAAAGAACTCTAAGGATATCTGATTTGGAAATAACAAGTGATGGGAAGCAGATTATAAGTATTTTTAAAGAAAATGCCATACTATTACTTGACAGGGAAGCAAAAGTCGAAAGATATATTGAAGAGGATCAAACAATAACATCGTTTTCATTATCGAGGGATAATAGGTTCTTACTGGTTAATCTTTTAAATCAAGAAATTCATCTGTGGAACATTGAAGGTGACCTCAAGCTTGTTGCCAAGTATGTAGGTCATAAACGTGCCCGGTTTGTGATTAGGTCTTGCTTTGGTGGACTTGCACAAGCTTTTATTGCCAGTGGTAGTGAGGACTCACAGGTATGGTTTTAATTTTATCCTTTTGGGTTATTTGGAGGAAGAATTTTCTTTGTTTACAAGGAAAAATTCTGCTCCATGTTCATTGGGTGTAACTGTTTCTATTTTCATTAAAACAAGGATATTATGCATAGTCATGCGTGTGCTTGCAAATGTTATATATAATTCAGGACATCGTGATCCCTGAACCGTATATATAGTAGGTCTTATCAGGACCCCTGAATTATTTGGACCTTTGAGGGGAGTCTTTGATATACATTGTAAGTTTGGGACAGATTTTGCACCGTGTAACTAATTTCATATTGTGATGCAGAGAATGAAGGTTACCTTCAAACTTCAAAAGTATATGTAACTCTTGATTTATAGGATTGGAAAAAAAAAAAAAAAAAAAAAATGTGATTGCAGGTTTATATTTGGCACAGAGGCTCAGGTGAGCTGATAGAGGCATTGCCAGGTCATTCTGGAGCTGTTAATTGTGTGAGCTGGAATCCTGTGAACCCCCACATGTTGGCATCAGCCAGTGATGACCGTACGATTCGGATATGGGGTCTAAATGAACTAAATATGAAGCGCAAGGATGCTCAGAGCAATGGCATCCACTATTGCAATGGGAGAACCTGAAAAACAGGCTGAAAGCATCATTGTTTGTTATTTCTTTCTCTGACCATTGGTTATGTGTAAATACTTTATCATCGTTGCAGTCAGACATTCAAGTCAAACTAGCATGTGAATTGTGCAACAAGTTTCTGATAATAAATCAACCATTTCAATTTAGCATTTAAATAATTGATTACTTGGTTATGATTAAGGGAATATGGAGCTAACTTATATCGAATAGGACGATGCTTTAATTATTATATAATAACTAGTTGCAGACCCATGCGATGCGTGGGAATAAATAATTATTTTGTAATTGTAATATAATGTATAATTTTTTTTCTCTAAAATTTGTTGAAGATAATTTTTCCTCTGTAAAAATTAGACAATTTCTATTTGGTCCAATTAAGCCTGCTTTGGTCCCATTCAATTCAATTTGGTCAACTTGTTCAATTTTGGTCCTCTTCAGTCCATTTTGGACTAATTGGGCCTTAATTGATTCTTTTTATAGGTTGCATTTTCATGTTTAGTTCAAAAATTCATTTTTCCCCTTAATTTTTGGGTAAGAAAGTATGAAATTTTATTATATTTGGGCTAAACTTTTTAGTTTTGAGTAAAACAATACAAATAAAATAGACATTAGAAATTAGAAATATGAGCCCTAAAAATAATAAATATTCAAAAGTCTTATTCGGTCCATTTTTTGGTCCTATTTGGTCAATTCTGTCCACATTGGTTTGACATTAGAAATTGGAAATATGAGCTCTAAAAATGCAATAAAAATAGTAAATATTCAAAAGTCCTATTCGGTCCCTTTTGGTTCTACTCTGTCAATTCGTCCACATTGGTCCTATTCTGTCCCTTTCAGTTTTATTCGGGCCATTTTGTTCACCTTGGTCCTATTTTGTCGACATTGGTCCTATTTGGTTAATTCGGTCCAAAATGGTCCTGTTTGGTTCTATTTGTTCCCATGCAATCCATTATGTCCACTTTGGCACCAATTTGTTTATTCGTTGTTATTCAGTCCGCTTCAGTCCCCTTAAATCCTTTTCGGTCCACATTGGTACACTCTTGTCCTTTTCAGTCCTATTCGGCTATTCGGTCCACCTTGTTCCCATTTGATCCTATTCTGTCTATTTGGTTCACTTCGGTCCATTTGTATCCACTTCAGTCCGTTCCACTTCGATCTGTTTTGGTCTACTTTGGTCCATTTTTGTGCACTTAAACATAGGGAAAAGACATGTTTGAGTTGAGAGCATCTATTCTAAATCAAAAATTATTTTGAAAAAAATATAAATCTCAAACTCATAATATCTAAAATCTTAAGTTTAGCATTTATTATTATTATACTTTTGTTGAGCTACATTAACATAGCATTTTTGTCTACTTCGATCCAGTTAAATTTAAGTGAAAGCCTTTCTAGACATGAAGACTATGAATATACAAATCTAATCTTTAGGGCATTTACTCATTTGTTTTAAAGTCATTACTTTTAAATGAATTGCAACTCAAACTAATATGGAAATTCGTTATATATAATATATATATATATATATAAAATTAATTTTTATTTAAATAAATTATTCTCTCTTAAAAGAGATTATTCTGATAATCAAAATTTTATTCTCTAATTATATGATAAGTTTTGGTTATCATACTAAATATGTATATTTTATTCTCTAAATTTTATTGTAGATAATTTGTTCTCCCTAAAATTAAATACTTTCAAAAAGTAATTTCCATCACTCTATTTTTACAAATATATAATTTTATTATTTTTGATGTTTTTGATTGATATATATTTTTTTATCTTCTAACTATTGTTATTATGCATTATATTTTCCTAGTTTTTTTTTTTGGTAGAATTAAAATTTCTAGGTTTTAGAATTATTATTCAAATTCTCATTCTCTTAAGGAGATTATTATGATAACAAAAACTTATTATATAATTACAATTGATATTTCTCAAATAATTGACTATACTCTCAACCCAAACTTGTATTTTCCCATTCTTAAGTTGGTACATTGAATTGGAATGAAGTGATATGAAATAGATTAAATTGACCGAATGGACTAAATAGACTATATTGACCGAATTGGACAGAATGGACCAAACTGAACTGAATTGGACGTAATGGACCAAATTGGACTGAATAAAACGAAATTGATCGAAGTAGACCGAATGGACAAAAATAGTCCGAAGTGAACCAAATGGGCCGAACTGGACCAAATAGACCGAATGGACCTAATTGAACTGAAGTGAAGTGGACTGAAATAGGCCGAATACTGATTTGTAATTAGCATAGCCAAGATTGTGTTTTGATATTAAAAGTTCAAAAACGTGTATAACACCTTTGAACGTTTGGACCCCCAATTACAAAATTACCAATTCAAGTTTTATATCAAACAGTTAAGGTGCGGAACATGATAACAAGCTTACAACAGAATTGATAAACAATCTAAGCCAAATATAAACACATCCATAGCAGTAAATATAAGGCAAAGATAAAGGAAGGAAATATGCAAACACACGGACAACACATGATGTGTTATCGAAGAGGAAACTGAAATCCTCGGCGTAAAACCTCTCTGCCGCCCTCCAAGCGGTAAATAATCCACTAAAGAATATAGTTGGGATACATGAACAGCAGAAGACCCTCCAAGCCTAATCTACCCAAGTACCTAAGCACTCCAAACTTCTTGCTCCAACGAGGTTACGCCGAACCTATTTCTTTTTTAACTTCCCGGATTCCGTTACTATACCATAGCATCAACCAATGTATCTTGGTTTCTTCCAAACTGCTTCCCTTAGTACCAAATGAACCTTCTTACAGACGTGGGTGTGGTGAGATAAGGATTTGGACAATGGCCTCTCAAGGATGTGACAATGGAGAGGAAGAGAGTAGAGGAATTTGTACAGTCTCTATGGTAAAGATTGGGGATGAGGCAATCTTGTTTTTCTCTAGGGTTTCTCTCACAAAATTCTCTCTGGAAGCTCTCTTAAAATCGTGGGTATAAGGGTCTATATATAGTGGGGTGAGAAAGGAATACGAATAGACAGTTTTTGCCAAACAGGGTAAATTGGCGGCTTGGTCTCGCTGCTTGTCCAAGTCGCGAGTTCAAGTCGCAATGTAACGGCCTGGCCAGCCTGGGACTTTTGTCCTGTAGTGCGACAGCTGGCGCGACCCTTCAGCTTCCCTGTGTGCATCTCACATGCCTGCATTTGGCGGCTTGTAGCCGCGAGCCACCCGCGAGTCCTATCCGCGAAGCTCTGCTTCTTTGTACATACTTGAGCTTTTCTTCACATCTTCTCACACACTTCCCTTACAATAATCCCACCTAAATACAGGGTTACTAAGTGCTAAATTACAAGTAAATTGGCACGGAATAAAGCCAACAAAATGGTTGATAAATTTCAACCTTACAATCTCCCCCTTTAGCTATTCCGTGACAAAACTCTAAAACAAACTCTAGACTTAACGCGTGAGTTGGGAATAGTTGGAAAACTCACTCACACCTAACTCTAGAATCTGTGAAACTTTTGAACTATAAGAATAAGTATCTCCTGAAATACAACAACACAATCAGTTCATTGTATATAGAAACTTGTAATGCATATGGAGCAAGCAAAATGCAATCATGCACAATGGAATCATGCACAATGGAGTAAAGTAATAAACCATGGCAAGACCAAAACATGCAATCACTATAACCAAGTGATCACAATGCTCATTCACACTTGGAACGAACATCCGGACATTCAAGTTGACAAACACAAGGTAAATCACTTGAATGACTAACACTCAACCAATGCACAATACATGAAATATGTGCATCTAAGAAAAATCCTACACGGGCACAAGAGTTACAGTACTTCACAAAGAATGCATAGCATTAGGTTAGAAGTACTGATTTAACAAAGCACAAAGGCTGCATAAAGCACGACACAAACCACAAAGGCCTACAAGAGTGCATGAAACCAAACCCTTAAAGCTTACATAAGCAACATGGGTACAAATCATCTTAACAGAACAGAACATATGCAGCTGAATAATATCAACATTATAAACATAAACCAAACATTCAGGAGTTATGAGTATACACCACATAAACAACTCACACCACAGAGTTTTTAAAATAGTAAAAACAGACAAAAAATTATCAAAGTTATGCATAAAACATCAAGTTATAAAGAAATCTCCCCCTTTCGCTATGCTTTCTATTTCCCTGTCTATCTCCCCCTTTTTGTCAAGAATAGCTAAAAGTTATCGTCAAGCTTCTGTTGTATAACATCTAGCTGAGTCTCGATGGTTGTGAGTTGCATCTGAGTTTGATTGTGAAAGGAGTTGAGAAGCCGCTCTAGATCAGAAATCCGATGAAACACATTCTCGATGAAGTAACTTTGCTTGGGCATATGAAATCCAGGAGGAACATACTGAGTCCCAGTTGGTTGAACAAAAGTAGCTATAGTTTGAGCAGTTGGAGATGCATGTGTGGATGGCTCACTCTTAGGTTTCTTGGAGGAGTGGCTCTTGCTTGCTTGGAGAGAGTACTGGGATATTGGTCAAGGACGGGGCAGGAGTCTCTCATCTGATGAAGGACTGACACCTTCACTAAGAACAATATTCATGACTAGACTGTAGAAAGGAAGAATTGTTCGTGTTGCTGAACGGGCCGATGTTTTCTCAATGGTTTGGAATATATGAGCACAGATGTTAATCGATGCACCAGTAATGAGGTCACACAGGAATTTAGCCCTTCCAAGATTGATGAGGTAGTATTTGAAAGTGGGTAGAGATTGGAGAACATGATCAGCTTTAAAGTTGTCAGTTCAGGTGAAAACAATGCAGTGTTTATAGATGATCCTGTGCTTCCCACTTCATGTTCATTCCCAAGAACATGAAGGATGTCTTGTGCCTGAAGTTCCCGGTCATCGTATGGAGTTCGATCCACATCTTTTGGTCTGGTGATGTGAAGAGCTTTAGCAATGTAATTTGTATTTATGTAAAATTCTTTTCCTCGTACCCAGCATTTCAACTCGACCCCTGTGTATCTGGCATTTGAAAAGAATTCCTTGACCAATTCTTTAGATGGATCCTCAAAATTTCCAAATAGATCAGCCAATCTCTTTCTTCAAAAATCTTAGGGATAAATGTTGCCCCCAGTGTGTTAAACTTGACAACTCTTTCCACAATGGGAGAGGATTCTTTGAAGATGTCTGTGTAGGTCTTTGAGTCAGTGGGAGTCCTAAATCTCTCAATGATAGGGTCCTTGGATGACTTAGACGATAATCGTGTCTATTTAGCAACCAGAGTTGAGGGTTCATCAGTTACAATGCCTTTCCCTCTGGATGAACAACGAGTTATTTGCAATAAAGTTGACACACAGAAAAGAACCAAAATACAGTACCACCAGAAGCAAACATCAGAGTGATTAGTTTCAGTGTGACAAGAGATTTTACAAAATCAAAACAATCAGTAACAACTTAGAGACAATAGGGAAATGTGAAACACAAAGACACAAATAACGAAAATATTAGGAACAAGATATGAATGGAGCAACACATTCATGAACCACATTAAAAAGCACAGTCTCTCAAAAGATAGAAACATGAACAACGCACTCATATAGTGAGAACTAAAGTAAAGGCAGGATAGGAACAACCAAACACCCTCAAACAAAGTTTAAACCCATAAAATCTTCAACAAAACAGAACACTATACAAAGCCATTCTCAACATTTTAGGCAAACCCATGTTAGAACACAATATATTGCAGAACACAGATGCAACATTCAAATCAAGAAACTAAAGGTCAAAATAGGAAGAATGAAGCAAAGGAAGTAAAACCCATACCTTTTTCTTGGTGTTTGATGAAGACATGATGCAAAAATGAAATCTTTTTCAGAAGACTCAAAGTGTTTGAGAGAGAGAAATAAAGAAGACAATGAACAATCACTGATATTTGAGGGAAAACTGAAAAACAATTTTAAAAATTGTCCATAAAACACAAAACACGCGTTTTTCGCGACTGGATCAAGTTGCCAGTAAGTCGCCAGGATAAGCCGCGAACCACTATGAAGCATGATTTTTGAAAAATCTTCTAAGTGTTTTTCACGACTGAAAGGTATACCCGCGAGGAAGTCGCGAGCTGAGCCCCAAAAATCTCTATATGTCCCTTGCGACTGGACCTTTCACCCGCGAACAAGTCGCCACAATGAGCCGCGAAATATGCAAAAACACAAATTTTGAAAAAAAAAATTCTAAGTCTTTTTCGCGACTGGGATGCTAACCCACCAGTGACTCACGAAAACTCTCATAGTGAGCTTCGTGACTGGAGCATGCAACTAGGCCTACCCACGACTGAGTCGCCAAAATAGGGCAACACTGTTTTTGAAGTTTTTGACATTTTTGTAAAAACAAAAGCACTTTCCAAAAACAAACTAAAACACTCAAAAATATTTTTGTGTTTGATCAACAAAGATTGAGTATGTGAAAACACATTTAATCAAGTACAATCACACAAATGAATATGACATTCATTGAACATAGACTTATGTGTTGTGTGTGGATATCAAAAGTGGGATAGTACTTAGTTTAATGTGAAGTTTCAATGATCAATTCAATCAAGGCATACACAACTAGCACTAGATAATGTGACCTATCTCAATTATAGAAACATGCATATATGACCTCCCACAAGCACTTAATAACAATTATTTGAAACTTTTCATTTGACTCCATATTCACATATCATTTGCATTTTTGAGCAAAGAGAATCTCATTTTGAGATAGATGTCTGAAATTTTTGATATTTCAATTGATGAGATAGTCTTTGACTTTTTGGGCATCAAACATTTTATATTGGTCGCTTTCTCTTTTTCTTAATTGAATACTAGTATGTGCGACGGGCTTTTGCAGCTCTATATCTCTTTTCATTTAGAGATTTACAATTAGAGAGCTCTTTTAAGTATAAAAATAAAAAGTGGGAAGATATATAGGCATGAGTCTATGCATGTCTCAAGATCAACAAAACCATTCACTAATCATTCATGACAAGGTTGAAGATCTATTTACAACAGTCACATAGATTTCAGAATTTCTTCCACAATGATATGAATGCATAAGAGATAAGCTACGCTCGTTAAATACACAAAGTCATTAGTACAAAGGTATAAGGCAAAACATGCTTTGAGACAAAACTCAACAAAACCGATCAAACTTTTTGGATTTTCTGCTTTTTATGTGTTTTTGGATTTTTGACATAAAAGCATTAAAAGATTGATCAAAAACATAACAAAAAAAGGGAAAAAATTTGAACCACACACAAAAAGACAACCTAAATACTAGTAAGAAGCACACAATCAAGCATATTCACAAACATGGAAAGTATTGATGCATGGACATGTTGTAATGCTTATGCATGAGTACCCTTTGTCACCCACACGCCACGTGCGTTTGGGGTGATATCCTTAACGGATTGGGTATGAGAATTAGGACTATCAAACCTTCATGTGAAGCTTTCCAGGCAGTTGGTGAAGGCACTGATCATCTTCATCACGTCCATCATTCCTGGATCACGGTTTTGACTTCTTAGTTGCTCACCACTCCAAGACCTATTGTCGTTTCTTCTTCCTCATGACCGAGAAGCACTTGCGTTGTTCACTGCTCTCAGCTTGTGACAATTGGATTGTGTATGTCCCTTTACTCCACAATAGTGATAGAGATAGTTCATTCTAGGACCCTGCTGAGATCTTGGAAGTGATCTTCCTCTAGCTCCATATCTGGAGTTTGAGTGACTGTGGGACTTATTGAACACCCGTTGATCAGCCACATTGTTCATCTTCTCAGCTTTAATTTTCTCAGGAATGGACTTATTCACAATTATCTCTTTAGCCTTTACAAGCTTCACTTCTTTGTCAGCCATGGCTGATGTGCTACTCCCTCCGGTGTACCCCAACCCGGACTTGTCTGAGGAAGGTTTTTGAGATGATATGACATCTTCTAACTTCTGAGAGGAGACTCTTTCTATCTTGGCATGAGCTTGCACTACCTATTGCTCAAGAAACCTCACCCTCGTATAGGCTTCAGACAACTCGCCATTTAATGTCTCAATCTCACACTAAGTCTCTTTATATTTGACCAAGAGACTTCGGTAATCTTTCTCAGCTTTCTTCATTTTCCTCACAGCTACCTTGGCTACCCTTGCATACTCTCCAGACTTCTCAAGTAGTAAGGAGTAATTTTCTTAAAGATTAGCTGTATTTTCTTCCTCTTTAGCATCTGATTCTTCCACAATCCCAATAGACTCTGAATCAGAATGCTCACCAAGCTCCTTCACAAGTGCACCCAAATCATCCGATGAGTCCACATGAGCAATGGTCATGCAGGCGGAGTAGTTTTCCTCTCCGTCACAACTCTCTTCCGAGTTAGAGTCAGAAGATTCTGAATCACTGAGCGTCGTGGCATAAGCCTTGCCTTTTCCCCTCAGAAGATTTGGACACTCCTTCTTTAGATGTCCATGGCCATTACACTCATAGCACACAATGTCTGAAGAAGGTTGAGAATCCTTCCCTTCTTTCCTCGTAAACTCTTTCCTATCACCTCTTGAAGATGAAAATTTCCCTCTGTTGAATGGTTTTCCACTGTTCTTCATCTTCAGAAATTTTGAGAAGTTTTTTACAAGATATACTACTTCTTTCTCCACTCCATCTTCTTCAGAAGGATCATTCATTCTTTCGATGATGGTTTTAAGAGCAAGCGATTTACTCGTCTTGTGGGAAGGTAGTCCAAGCTCATACGTTTGAAGTGATCCAATGAGCTCTTGGATCTTAATTTCATCCAAATCCTTGCTCTCCTCTATGGTTGTGAC
Organism: Quercus suber; assembly: GCF_002906115.3. Lineage (NCBI taxonomy): Eukaryota > Viridiplantae > Streptophyta > Magnoliopsida > Fagales > Fagaceae > Quercus > Quercus suber. Next base: position 1,354,708 of record NW_027069521.1, read on the forward strand.
TTTTGCCCGAAAGCTCTCCGGTAAGGACCTCAAAATTTTTCTCACCACCTTAGTATCTTCAATCTTCTCCCCAAGATTGAGTTTAGAAATTACAATTTCATTGAGCTTCCCATAGAATGAATCAAATACTTCATCATCCCCCATTTTGAGCTCTTCAAATTTGGTGGTAAGCATCTGAAACTTTGCGTCCTTAACTTTCTTCGTACCTTCATATGTCGTCTCCAAAATCTCCCAAGCTTTCTTGGCTACCGTCATATGAGAGATTCTGTGAAATTCATCAAGAGACACACCACAAAAAATAGCATTTAACGCTTTACTATTAGCATTGGCTGCTGTGAGAGCTGCCTTATCTCAAGTGGACTTAGGATCTATCAGCTTAGTCCAACCTATCTCAATCGCATCCCAAACGGTATCATCTATAGAGCATAAAAATGCTCTCATTCTGAATTTCCAGAAAGCATAATTGTTCCCATAAAAAAATAGTGGAACATTAAGCGATTGAGACCAGTCCATCTCAAATAGGGTCAAGAATCATACTCAGGTATTTAAACCACAACAAGTGTACCCGCTTTGATACCAATTGAAAGTTCAAAAACGTGTATAACACCTTTGAACATTTGGACCCCCAATTACAAAATTATCAATTCAAGCTTTATATCAAACAGTTAATGTGCGGAACATGATAACAATCTTACAACAGAATTGATAAACAATTTAAGTCAAATATAAACACATCCACAGCAGTAAATATAAGGCAAAGATAAAGGAAGGAAAGATGTAAACACACGGACAACACACAATTTGTTATCGAAGAGGAAACCGAAGTCCTCGGCGTAAAACCTCTCCGCCACCCTTCAAGCGGTAAATAATCCACTAAAGAATATAGTTGGGATACAGGAACAACAGAAGACTCTCCAAGCCTAATCTACCCAAGTACCTAAGCCCTCCAAGCTTCTTGATCCAACGGGGTTACGCCGAACCTATTTCTTTTTTAGCTTCTCGGATTTCGCTACTATACCATAGCATCAACTAATGTATATTGGTTCCTTCCAAACTGCTTCCCTTAGCACCAAATGAATCTTCTCACAAGCGTGGGTGTGGTGAGATAAGGAATTGGTCAATGGCCTCTCAAGGATGTGACAATGGAGATGAAAATAGTAGAAGAATTTGTAGAGTCTCTAAGGTAAAGATTGGAGATGAGGCAATCTTATTTTTCTCTAGGGTTTCTCTCACAAAATTCTCTCTAGAAGCTCTCTTAAAATCGTGGGTATAAGGGTCTATATATAGTGGGGTGAGAAAGGAATACGAAGAGACAGTTTTTGTCAAACAAGGTAAATTGGCGGCTTGGTCTCGCAGCTTGTCCAAGTCGCGAGTTCAAGTCGCAATGTAACGGCCTGGCCAGCCTAGGACTTTTGTCCTGTAGTGCGACAGCTGGCGCGACCCTTCAGCTTCCCTGTGTGCATCTCACGTGCCTGCATTTGGCGGCTTGTAGCCGCGAGCCACCCACGAGTCCTAGCCACCAAGCTCTGCTTCTTTGCACATACTTGAGCTTTTCTTCACATCTTCTCACACACTCCCCTTACAATAATCCCACCTAAATACAAAGTTACTAAGTGCTAAATTACAAGTAAATTGGCATAAAATAAAGCCAACAAGATGGTTGATAAATTTCAACCTTACAAATATAAACTCAAATTCTTACTTCCAAAATAATCTAGTATTAAATCAAACAAAAGTAAAACTGAAACTATGAGAGAGAGAGAGAGAGAGAGAGAGTACTTGTAAAGGGAAACTAAAAAATACAACACTAAAGCATATGAACCCAAAATAGAGTTTAAAAAATCACAATGATTCATCAATATAAAATAAAGTTGCAAAAAAGAATAAAAAATCAAGAGAGAGGGAGAGAGTAACCACTTTTTAAAGAGAGAATTGTAAGAAATTTATAGAAAATAACATGAGAAGAAAAAAGTAAAAATAAAAAATATAATTGTGGGGTTAGGATTTATGGCCCAAGCCCAAAACAATAGATTTGTAGAACGTGGATGATAGAGATAGGTTGATTATGGAATTAACAACGGTTAATTACAACCTCCAAGTATAAACCAGCATAAAGATATAAGTAAAGACGAAATGAATTGAAGTCCGAAGAGGCTTATAATAAATCGAATAGTGATTACAGTTCTTAGAGCTATATTAAAGCCTTTCTCTTCTCCTCTATCCTCCTCCTTTTCTTTTTCTCTCTCCCTCTTTTATCAGGAGCCCTTCTCCTTTATATAGCATCCTTCCCCATCATCCCCATCGTCTACTTGTTCTTCATCTGTGCACCTACTTGAATATATATCACGTCATGTATCTTCTTTAGCTCTTTGTGAGTGGCGGTAGCTGAAGTTATACTGTTCAGGGGTCTTCTCCACATAAATGCGGCCAAAAAAGTTGCTACAGTGCATTTAATACGGTGGTAGTAGCTTTTCCTTTAGATATTTCTCCATTCTTATCGTCTCCAAACATACCCAGAGCTTATCTTTATCATTGAGGTTGCCAGGAAGATCATTCAGACATTCCACACGTTTGATTAAACAAGTCTATTCGTATCCGAGGAGTTAGATCTCTTTGGACCACTAGTGACCTCTTCGGATTGTACTCCTCCTTCATTTCCAGGTATCTTTCTTCCAAACGAACTCCATCTCAACCGGTTCCTTCTCTTCAGACACACAGTAATCTTCAAATAAGGCCCTAGGCCCACTACGTAAGGTTGGACTTTTCTCCCCCACAATAATAATAAACACCAAATTATCCAAGTCATGTTATATTACGTAATAAAATAACATTATATTCTTATATACTATCTTTATAATGCAATAACATAACATCTATGGAATCAAAGAGGAAAAAAAAAAAATTACAACTTAAAAACATAACTTAATTATATCAACCCAAAGTAGAGTTCCAAATAATGCAAAAAATCATCAACCAAAGTAGAGATGTAAGAAAAATAAAATATTCCACCAAAAAAAAAAAAAAAAAAAAAAAAGAGAAAANTAATTTTTTTTACCGTTCTTATTTCTTATTGAGATATACTGCAATAGCCACATGGTCCACCAATTTTGATGGCTTACAAGTCATGTACAATAATACTCTATCAACCTACTTTTAATGCCACATTAGGAAGTGAGTGTGCCACATTATAAAAACACTAGTCATAGACCCACACGGTACGTGATAAATTTGACATCATATTCTTTTATAATAAGTAAAAAATGAAAATTGTGGTTAAGACTTATAAATAATAGTCCCAAACCCATCTCACAATAATGTGATTACACTATAATATCTAATATATATTCTATAATTAAAGAAGTCTATATCTTTTTTTTTTTTTTTTTTTTTGGCCAAGGAAACATGTTGTGTTTTATTTTTAATTATTATATATGACAAAATATTTTGTAATACGTTATAATATAGTGAGATATGCCCCAAAATGCAACACAATAAAAAAAGAATGTATAATTTTCATTAGAACATGAAAATAAATCTTGATGATTTCATATGAAAGCTAACATTATTTTGCATTTAATGAGCAATTTATCCAAACTTTTTTTTTCATTTTTTTGCATAAGAACTATTAAACAAAGTTATAACAGTTTATATTTCAATAATCACTAAACTCATATATGAGAATCAACTATTACAAAGAAATTTCTCCCCAAAACATATATTGATTTATATTTTTCCTTTACACAAAATTTAAAATTTTTGAAAAACTATGGAAGCTAAATGTGTAGTATTTTTTTTTTTCTTTTGAGAAGAAGCTAAATGTGTAGTTGATTTTAGTCTCAATCAATAAAAAACATAAAAGGGGTAGATAAAAGCAAACATATTCATGATATAATTGTTTATACATGTCCATATTTGTTTTTTTATACCATGGAATCACCTCATTATGTTAAGCTACTGAGAAATTTATACATTTAATACTCACGTTCTCTAAAAGATTCATGTAGTAGTTGTACAACTGTATCTTGTTTGATCTCTCCCAGGTCTTTAACTTTAGCCCAACTCATAGCATATAAACCAATGATCATGAAAAAAGAACCTAACAAGATGAAGCCAAACACAATTTCTAAATTCTAACAAATTAGCCAAGAAAATAGTAGGAAAAGATCTTGAATTATAAATTATCATGTGTCAACAAACAATGCAATAATCTATAATTATATTGCAAGGGTAATGCATTGATGATTGTAGTATTGCTAAGGAAATCATCCAAATAGATGACTATATATATATATGGTCAGGAAAACTTACTAAAAAGTGTGACCTATGTGAAAGTAAAAAAAAAAATTTAGTAATACGAAAAGTGAAATAATGTAAGAGAATTTTGATGATGCTATAAAATATCACCTTAAAAATTGTCCATATGGCTCGTCCTAGGAAAAAGAAAGAAGGACGGGTGCAGCCGTATTACCTCGTCCGTCATAAACTGGATGAGGACGGACGAGGCAAGAATTTTTATGCTGAGGCACGTCCGCCCTCAATTAGGGACGGATGAGCCAAACATTCATGACTTGGACCTAACCTATAAATCAAAACCTCCATTGCTCGTGATAAAGCACCGGTTCAGATAAAATAACTTCCATGGAAGTTATGGAAGTTACCTCCGATTTTGGTGAATTCCTCGACAATAGGAACGGTTATCAGAGCAAATAACCGTTCCATACACTATATAAACACTTCTCTGCATAGAGGTAAGGGATCCGGACTTTTTTTCTTTGGAGAGAGAAGGATAAACATTTAGAAACTTTTCTTCTTGATTCCAGCCCACTAACTTCACCATCGGAGGACCATAGGCCGATCTCCACCGGTTTTTTCTCTGATTAAATTTGGTTTTGCAGGATTTGACTCTGAAGATTGTCGAAGTCCGAAGATTTCTAACCCACTGATTTTCCAGAAATATCAAATTTGATTAGTAATACCAGCATATAGACAACCTAACAACCATTTATCATTTAAACTATGTTATTCAAATTGCTTTACTGACATAAAAAACTATTGTTATGTTGACAATACTTATCAATCTTCATATATTAACTTTCTCCATTCTAATTAATCCAAGAACTTCTAGAACTTGTAAAATGCCTATCATAAAGCATTAAAACAAATAGAATGTCAAGATTATAGAAAAATCTAAATGAGAGAGAGAGAGAGAGAGAGAGGTACCTTTGATATGTAGTAGATATAAAAAACAAACATGTATTGATAATTGAAATTTTTCCATCACAAATACTAAGTTTATTGGTTTTAAAAGAGATAAAAATAGAATATATATATATATATATATATATATATTTATATTTAAAATATGTAGGGGAGGGGGAAAAGGTATAAATGATACATAAGTGTTGTGGGAGGGGAAAGGTTAGGGAAGAGGAAGAGACTTTGTATATTTTGGTAATTAAAAATTGTATTTGTAACTGCTAAGTTGCATATATGGGTGTTTGTGTGTGTGTGTGTGTCTATATATATATATATATAAACTCATCGAATTAAATGTGGTAACACAATAGCAAGTCTGAATAGAGAACTTTTGGACTACCATATTGGTTTATGGAAAATTAGAGACTTTCCATATTCATTATATTTTTCCCAAAAATTTTTATGTGAGAATGAGATCACATCGAGATATATGCTTCAAGTAAGAGTAATGGATATTAGTATTATCATGGAAAATATAAAGCAATAGTTAAACATTGTAAGCGTCCCAGAGTTGTTTCTTTAAAAATTATAATTGGTAAGAATTTGTTTTTTTGAGATGATAAATAGTAAGAATTAGAGATTAGATCTTTAAAAAAAATAAAATACATTAGTATGTATGACTTGCCGTAAAGTTATTTACATCATAAAATTAATGAGAAAACAATACAAAGCTAAGTTATAATCTCAAACACAAAGAAAAAGAGGAACACCATATGCTCCATACCTATCGATCATAATATGTAGAAGATCTTGTTTCTTCTTCCAAAGTGTTGATGCTCATTTTGGGAAGCCCATATTTTAGCTTTTAACTACCTTTATCTGGTTTGGGTGTCCTTGCCGACCACTATTAGTTTGTCAGTCACCGAGCCATCACCACTTACCTGAACTGGCTGTGCCACTTCTCATCACCAAACAAAGAAGACTATTTTGTTTGTTTGCTTGCCGTGGCATTCTTACCTGCTATGGTGTGAATGCTCTCTCTCTCCCTATCCCTAATGGCATACACCTAGTGGTTCCAACTCGTCCTTACTTCTTTTGGGTGGTATGTCATCTCAGCAAGACATTTTCCCGAAAAAAGCCTGAGCAGGAACCTCAGAATAGGTTTTCCCCTCTCCCCACCACCAGACCATGCCTTCTTACCTCTAACCCATGACCCGTCACCTCCTGTATTGACTAGGTACAGGCTGGTGACGCTTGGGTACAGGCTAGTGACGCTTGGGCCTTGCATGTGCTTCACTTCTATGTATGCCAAAAACCTGCTTGCTGCTCATGCATTCGCTGTGGTTTGGAGGCCTGTTTGCACATTCTGCCATCCATCCTTTACCTCTTATGGCGTGAGCTGTTTTCTGATTTCCCATTTATTATGGCTTGCTCCCTTTAGGGGATGGGCTTTGTTTGATTATGGGCTTTTCTTCATTCAACCCACTCTTTTGCTCTTTCTACAATCTTGCTACCATTTCCTGTAGCACCACTCTGTCATTCCTGCTGTGATATCATTTAACCCAAGCCTGTTGGGCTTTTTTGGGCCTAGTGCTTATTCTTCTCTTAATGACTCAGTATGGTTGTTGGGCATTTTATTACATTACTTGTGGGCTCCTGTGTCCCATTTATTTCCTCTTGGGCATCCTTGGTCCATTTACTTTCCTTGGGCATTCTTGGCTCTTTCTAACTCTGCATTCTCATGGATTTTTACTAACTCGTTTGGGCTTCCATAGCCCAATTACTTTATCCTTCATCCTTGAGGCTCATGAACTTCCCATCAGCCCTTTACTTTTTTGCTTTCATTACTTCGGGCTTGCTGTGGCCCATTCTCACTTTTCTACATCATATACTGCTCATGGGTTTGCTACTTCTCTCTTTCTGGGCTCCTTTAGGCCCATTTGCTTCCTCAAGGCCTATTTGTTTATCTTATGGGCCTATGATTCATTATTCCTGTCGCTTGGGCTAATGGCTATTCTATCCAATCACTAACTCCTTTTTGCCCATGTTGTTGGGCTTTTTCCTTTCTATTGGGCTTCCCAAAATGAGCATCAACACTTTGGAAGAAGAAACAAGATCTTCTACATATTATGATCGATAGGTATGGAGCATATGGTGTTCCTCTTTTTCTTTGTGTTTGAGATTATAACTTAGCTTTGTATTGTTTTCTCATTAATTTTATGATGTAAATAACTTTACGGCAAGTCATACATACTAATGTATTTTATTTTTTTTTAAAGATCTAATCTCTAATTCTTACTATTTATCATCTCAAAAAAACAAATTCTTACCAATTATAATTTTTAAGGAAACAACTCTGGGATGCTTACAATGTTTAACTATTGCTTTATATTTTCCATGATAATACTAATATCCATTACTCTTACTTGAAGCATATACCTCGATGTGATCTCATTCTCACATAAAAAAATTTGGGAAAAATATAATGAATATGGAAAGTCTCTAATTTTCCATAAACCAATATGGTAGTCCAAAAGTTCTCTATTCAGACTTGCTATTGTNTTAAACATAAAAAATAAAAATAAAAAATAAAAAATAAAAAATAAAATTTGCATGGAACTCGAATATAAGAAAATCGAGTTCCATGAAAAAAAAAATTATAATTGGGAGCCCTATAGTGGCGTTTTTATGCCCTATAGTGACGTTTTAAAGCCCTATAACGGCGTTTTCCTGCAAAATTTTTATAGGTGGGATCGCGCCATAGTGGTCCAAGCACCCTATAGTGGCGTTTTTAAGCCCTATGGTGACGTTTTAAAGCCCTATAGCGGCATTTTTATGCAAAAATTTCTTATAACTGTGATTTTTCTTGCAAAAATTTTTTACAAGTGTGATACCATTTAGGAAGCCTTATAGTGGCGTTTTTAAGCCCTATAGTGACGTTTTAATGCTCTATAGCAGCGTTTTCCTGCAAAAAATTTTGTAAGTGTGATTACCCCATCAGTAAGTCCTATAGTGGCGTTTTTAAGCCCTATAGTGACATTTTAAAGCCTTATAGTGGCGTTTTTAAACTCGATTTCCCTAAAATCGAGTTCCATGCTCTTTTTTTTCTTTTAATTTTTAATTTTTAATTTGATCGGGCATAACTCGATTTTCTATAGATCGAGTATTTCATAGAAACTCGATTTTAAGATTATCGAGTATTGAAACAGGGGCATATTCCTATATAGTTTGCAAACAAGGGCAAATTGCTAAATAAAAAATAATAATAATAAGGGCAAAAGCCCAGATAGTCCTATATATATATATATAGCACAAACCATAAAATTTGCAACTGAAAAGAAAAGAAGTTGAGGAGGAAGAAAAGAAAAAACTAAACTCAAAGGGAGTTTCCAATTCTATATGAAATTTGGTGACTTATCGGGTGCAAAGAGAGCAATTCAAAATTTATATATAAAAAAATTAAATTAGTGAGTTTTAAATACAAAAGAAGGCAAATGAATGTTTTGATGGGGAGAGAAGCCGTTTTAAAATGGCTGCCATGTGTTAATTTATGACTCCCTTACCATAATCAATTATTAACTTCTTTATTTGCCTCTTCTCTTTTTTTTTTTAATTAAAAAAAAAAAAAAAACTCTTATTAGCTAGTCCGTAAGAAAGTTCCTTCAATTGGGCTAATATTGATAGAACAGATACCATAACATAACATCATGCATTAAATGATTTTATAGTGGAGGAGGCTAGGAGAAAGGTTTAGTTTGCCATAGATTAAAAAAAAAAATGGAACCATTAAAACTATACTCTTATTTTCTATCTATGGAATCCAGACATAGTAACAACAATACAAACCATTACCAAACCAAAAAAAAAAAAGAGTAATTGTTTCACATGTACTAAATCAATAAAATGCATTCCAATTTTTAGACACAAACAATTTCAATGGTTAAAATGCAATTATGTATAGAAAATTGTAAACATGAATATAAAGAAAAAAGACTAAAAATTTGAAAAGTGAAAAAAAAAAAAAAAAAAAAAAAAAAAAAAAAAAAAGGAACACTGTATTACAACATCGTTAAAAAAAATCTAGCACAAACCATAAAATAAGGAGATGACAAGTCAAAAAGAGAGAGAGAGTGAGAGGATTGATTGTTGAATTTAAGGCAATTGAGATTTAATGGTGAAGTCATTAATAAGAGAACATTTGCAATTTGTTTGGTGGGAAGATGATTTTTTTTTTTTTTGTTTGAGAAAAGGAAGATGATGAGTTGAGAGAGAGATATAGATAAGAATTGGGTTTTATGGTGTAGATAAGGAGATGATAGAGGGAGGGAGAAAAGGAGAGAGAGAGAGAGAGAGAGAAGAGAGAGAGAGAGAGAGAGAGAAGAGAGAGAGAGAGAGAGAGGTTGATTGAATTTAGGATTGAGATTTTGGTGAATGGTGAATTTAGGAATGAATTTAATGGTGAAAGTCATTAATTGGAGAAAATTAGCAATTTGGTTGGTGGAAGATGATGTGTTTTTTTTTTTTTTTTTTTTTTTTTTGGAGAAGAGGAAGATGATGAGTTGAGAGAGAGAGATATAGATAAGGAGTGGGCTTTATGGTGGAGATAGGGGTGGGATTTATTTTATATTTTTTAGTATTTTAAAATTTATAGAAATTATTTTTAAATTGTTGGACAAATACAAAAATATGATGAAAATGACATGCCCACTGGCGTGGCTCAACGTGAGCATAACAACATTAAATGTCATGCTTCAACTTTTAGTATTATATAGATAGATGACACCTTGTCAAATTTAAGAACCTTACTTGGATTACATTGTAATGGTTTACAACAATATATGAAAGCTTATTGAGGATAGTAAAATAAGCGTCAAATTGAAACCACTAGGCACTAGCAAATAAAAAGAAGCTAAAAGGTTATTTAATCCAACTATAATTAGGGTAGAGATAAAAAAAAATTAAAAATTAAAATTTTAGTTTCCCTAAAAAGTAAAAACTAAGGTTGTTAGTAATAGGTCAGACTACCTGAAAAATCCTTACATAGCTGAACTGGCCAAAAAATGGGAAAAATGTTTAGAGATTTTTTTTAGTTAACTTAAAAAAGAGAAATCAGTATTTTATAAAAGTGGTACAAATTTTTTAGCATCTTCTTTTTTTTTTCTAATTTTGAAATGACTACTTACATATAAATTGTTATTGCAATACTAAGATTCTTGTAGAAGAAACAATGTTCAACTATGGCGAATGAAAACTAGGCCTTGCTTTAGTGATTCACAGTTAATCTTTTATGGCTAACCTAATAATAGAAAATTTAAGTGTATTATTTTTCTATATATAAGAAAATTGATATGTATTTATTGTGTACCAAATTGAGTGACTTAGAAAAAAGATTTAGACCTATGAAATGGTCATGGTTGCTCAGAATAGTTTTTTTCTTTTTCTTTTTTTTCTTTTGTATGCACATTCTTGCAGGGAGAGAGAGTATATGATCAGTTTACCAAATCTAAATTCAGAGCTAGCTCTGGATTTTGCATATAATAGAAATCTCAATGTTGTTTGGCATACTCTCCATGATTTTTGGTTTGCTCTTCGTGCATTCCATGATGTTTCATATGTTCTTCATAACAAATTATGAATGAAACAAGCCTCCAAACGAAAAGGTTTTAAACGACTCTTATTGATGCAAGATTTTATGCACCCTATTGCTACATTGACCAGTGGGTGGTCAAAAGACAACTCGTGCTCATACTTGCAGTCCTCAAGTTTCCGATAAGCACAATCAATAAGGGGAAAACAAGTGTTCCCTCTAAAATTCATGACAATACTCAAATTTTAGTACAAGGCAATATATAAATGTTATTCGAACAATATCGAGTTTAGAGGGATGGCTATAGGTAATTGCAAGATTATTAGCATGCAATGCAACAAGAATAAGGATAACCAACTTTATCATCATCGCCATAAATTTTCTCAAAAAATCTCCTAAACATCAATTTTGTTCCGCATTAGAAAGTTTTTCATATTTAAGTTAAATTCAGAATAAAAATTTACGTTTAAACCCTTGTGCCTTATATAAAATTGAATGATTAGACACCTTTATAGTAAATATAATTCAATATATAAACTAATTTATTCTTAAAAACCTTCTTTTTTTTTTTTTTTCACAAAAGGTGTGGTTTAAGAATTGTCAATTTTTGAGGTATAAGAACATTTAAGTTACTTTAAGTAATGTCTTTTAGCTAAGGTCAGAAAGTTTCATTATAAATTTTATTTAAATGTGTGATTGTTCACAAAACTCAAGTATACTCAAAAGAGTTCAAAATGTGAACATATGAGGAAGGGTGATCTAATCGTCATAATAGTATGCTTTGAAAACCATGACAAACATGTTTTATTAGATTATATCCAGTTCAAATTGTCCTACTACTCATTTATGAAATTATAACATATATGATCAGAATATTATGTGGAATTTATTGTCCAAATTTTGATTTTATGGAGAAGACAAGTCATAGAACGAAAATAGATTCTAGCAAATAAAAATGAGACATTTTAAATGTAGCTTATATAATAATTATACTCAATCATATAACAATATGATTTAAGATGGAGGAAAATGCACTGGTTTAATTAAGGCAGGCAAAATGCTATATGATTCCCTAAAATAAGCTTTATTTAGTTGAAGAGTTGTTTATAATTGTAACTTAAAATAAGTCATATTAAGTTTTTTTTTTTTTTTTTTTTTTGGATTAATACCAATTACCACCTGTGGTTAGATAGGTATGTAATTTAAGGCACGCCAAGACAGTACAAGGCTTGCTTCAAGTCAAGTCGTTAACACCTAAAAATGGATGTCAAATGTAGACTTGTTGCTAGAAGGTTAAGAACTCCATTCAAAACAGAGATCTTTGTAGTCTTGCAGCTCGAGTTGCTTTTATTGACAAATGTGTTTCTTGTTCTTTGTTTTGAATGAAAGATCTAATTTATTGAAAAAAATGGAAAAACTCAAAAACTAGGAACTAAAGAACCACACATATAACTTTACTCAGTTGCAACTGCTATCATTTTCTTGGCAAAGAACATATATGGCTTTAGGTAATTAGGCTGCCCCGGAAATTGTCCATAAATCTGCTTCTATACCGAGAATCAACGGTACATTATTAAAATACCATATTGTTTTGAGACTTGTTTTGTTGAATGCTCTAGGATTGATAGTTTGATTCCCCAAAATCTGAAAAGAAAGCCAGGTGGCAAGTTCCTAAACTTGAGGAAGCCAACTAGGTTCTCACTAAATACAGAAACCAAATAATCCCAGTGATACATTATGATTTTTTTTTTTTTCCTCAAATGTTTATTGAGCAAAAACTAAAAAATTAAAGTGTAAGAACAGGCCCATAAAAATAGCAAACTGGAGATCTTGCAGGTAGATAAACAATAGTAGTAGTAATTTACTTCTGCTGCACGATCCCTCCTTACCTTTCATCCCTTGGAGGGTACACTTTATTAAGATTTATGTATATATTTCTAGTATTAGTAATAAAGGCAGCAAAATCAGATCAGCTTAATCTCCCAAATCTGAATACAATTATCTCATGGTTTCTAAGGTAAATTAATCAAACAAGAATAGATGACCAATTCATAAGCTCTCAATACACTCTTCAGCAGAACAAGAAGAATAAATTTATATAGTGTGGTATGTATTCCCTTCGGTTGCTAACTAATAGATACTGAATTTCTTTTGTTGCAGAGGCTTATTCATGCCAGAAAAGGTTCCACTTTGAAAACCCACATCCTGCACAAATTAACACAGCAACAATTCCAGTAGTCATAGGAAGATTCCAATCACATGGAAATCGCTCCTCATCCTCATTCAAACCAGTTAGTCAATAGACCTCAAAGATTTTGGATCATCTTGTAAACCTCCTCAACCAGTCATTCTTTCTGCACAAGATTCTCAGCATCTCCCATCTCCACTTCACTTCCTTGTTCTTTCTGCACAAGATTCTCAGCATCTCCCATCTCCACTTCACTTACTTGCCATTCATGTTTATCCTTAAATAGCAACTCAATCTGCTCCAATGATTTTCCTTTAGTTTCTGGAACACAAGTGTAGACAAAGAGAACAGCAAGAGAAGAAATTGCAGAAAAGATGAAGAAGACTCCGGCCACAGAAATTGCACGGGAAACAGAGAGGAAAGACATGGCAACCACGCCACTGCACACCCTATTTCCCACAGCCCCAAGTGCAGCTGCTTGGGAACGTAGTCTTAAAGGGAAGATTTCAGTTGTCAAAACCCAGCAAATAGGGCCAATTCCCACTGAAAAGAAAGCTACATTCCCACAAACAGACAAAATTGACAAGGCAATCCCAACCTGTCCTTGCCCCAGTAAAGAGAGAGAGAGTCCCAAACTAAACAAACAAATAGTCATTCCAATTGTGCTCACATAGAGCAGGGGCTTCCTACCAAGTTTGTCAATAAGAAAAATAGCAACCAATATAAAAAGAGTTTTTGTAACACCAACAGCAACAGTAGCAGCAAGGAGATTTGTGTTCCCATCAACTCCAGCATCTTTGAAGATTTCAGGACTGTAATACACAGTTGCATCAATTCCTGTGATTTGTTGGAAACACTGGATCCCAAAACCAGTGACCAGCATCCGGCAAACTGAAGGAGAAGGGCTCAACAGTTCACGCCATACAGCTTTCTCTTCAAGATTTTCTTCAGCAGTTCCAGCAGCTAGTTGTATTTCTGCAAGCCTCTCCTCCACCTCTTTCTCATTGTCATTAGTCTTTTGCAACACTGATCTTGCTTCTTCAACTCGGTTCTGAATCACCAACCACCTTGGTGACTCAGGAATTACGAAAAGTGCAAACCCAATGAAGACTGAAGGCAGGATTCCCACAGCAAGCATTATCCTCCAATTTATGTGTGCCGGAAGCCCAGAAAATGCATAGTTCGAGACATAACCAAGTAGAATTCCAAAGTTTATAAAAACCTCTGGGAATGAAGTTAGGGAGCCTCTAGCGATGGTGGGCGATATCTCAGCAATATAGACGGGGGCAATCATGACTCCAAAGCCAATCCCAATCCCAGCCAGGAGTCTTCCAATCATTAGTACTTCAAATGAAGGAGCAAGAGTCATTATGACCGCTCCAATTTGAAAGATGACAGCAGCTAAAGCCATTGTCCATTTTCTACCAATAGCATCTGATGTTCTACCACCAGCTAAACTTCCAAAAAGTGAAACAATGCTCAAAATTCCAACAAGTACTTCCTCCTGCACCTCAGTTATCTTTAGATCTTCTTGAATAAATATAATTGCTCCACTCATGACCCCTACATCTACATATTGACAAAAACAATGCATAAATACATGCCATCAATTGTATGAATGGGACAATACTATCTGCAAAGTCCCTAATTGCTTCTTGCACTTTACCACAAAATTGTAATCATCATGAAAAGCATAACATAACTTAAAGCAAAACTTGGATTGAATCTTATATTTATTTACCAAAAAAAGAATATATGCAAGTAATTTAATTGTATTGTCCTATATAAAATAAATTATATATATATATATATATATTTGGGCTTGATCATTTTCCACTCCTGTTATATCTAGTCACTTCAAAAGGTTCTTATTCCCATGGGCATCAAGGTCTATAAACATGCTGCAATTTATTTCTGAAATCCATAGAAAGCATGGCTCATGCAAAATACCAGATTAATTTTCACTACTCACCTATATAATATGTTCCAGATTATCACTAGTTAAAATGAAAAAATTTCAAGGGTTGGTGGTCAGTCGCATTCCACCACTAGCCCTGATTGAGAATTCTAAATGAATCCAAAAGCTAACGATTTTTTTTTTTTTTCATTTTGATGCACGCAGTTATGTTTAATTAAGAACAAAGAACCATCAAAAACAACCTTAATAATTTCAAATTTACACAAAACGTGATACAGAGCAAAACGTGATAAAGAGCCCTCTCAGTGTTCCTTAAATTGATTGGCAAAAGAGCAAAAGATATGATATAAACATTGGAATCATATAAAGATGTTATCTTTGGATTTATCATCGTAGGATACCAAAGTCAACGTTCTCTGCTAATCGATAATTTCTCTTTTAATAATCCAAAAATCAAAAGCGAAACGTTGAGCCAACCTCATCCACGCCACTAGCTGATTATCATTATCAACAGTCTACAACAGAAGCCAGATCTCCCTCCAAAAGGATTTGACAGCATTTAGAATTTTGTCATGTAATTCAAATACATTAGCATAGTTATCTCTTTTCTGTAAAACAAATCTTATCTGCACTGTCTGGATAGGAAGCAAAACCAAAACACAAAATCTTATTTATTCTCTTATGGTATCAGAGCCATAGATTCAAGTCAAATATGTCTTCTACTTCTGCAACAAATTCAACTATTATGTCTCATCCTTCCCCCATTCTTACTCCCTCAAATTATCTCTCCTGGATAACTGCCATTATCCCCTACATCAATGGCAATAAGATCTCCCACCACAAATATTATTTAATCTTTTACGAAATATATTAAAAAGAAAATCAAACAAAGCACATATGACTGATTCTAATTAAATTTACATGTTATAGACGAGTCTATGGCCAAATAAGAGAGACGGTCAACCAAAAATAGCAGATCATAGAGAGAATTCATAAAAGAAACAACAACAAAAACAATGTCAAACTAAACCTTACCAAAAGCGATGCTGCAAAGTTATGCGAAATTTTCACAGCAAAAAATGGTTGTGCTGAATTTCTAATAAAAATAAAAACTTGACTATATAAAGAACTGAGAACAAAAATAAAATATAAAATAAAAACTACTCAGAGTCAGAGATAAAGGCATATATACCATAGCCAAGAAGAACGGAGTTGAGAGAAGCAAAGACAGCACAAGCCAAAACATATTTCCTGGTACTGTTATTCCTGTCCTCTTGATGTTGTTGGTGTGAAGCATCATCGTAATCCTCTGTGAGCTCAGAGTTCATCCTCCTATACTTATTCTTACTCCCCAATGGAAGACCAGACAACCCCATTTCTCCATTCCCATTTTCTTGAACACCCACCAACCCCATCTCACTTTTATTTGTTTCTCTGCCTGTTTTTCAACCAGAAAACAGAAAAACAAGACAGACCCAGAAGCTGCTTTGGGTGGAGGTTTTTTACTGCTAAAACTATATAAGGTTAAACCATGGATTGCGTTTTAGATCTGAGAGAGAGCAAAGAGAAGAAGAACTAGAAGAAGACTAAAGAATGTGGGACCTTTCCTTTTGTCACGCAAGCAAACCCACTTGAAATATTATTTCCATATGTAAACGGTAAGCATCACCGAAACCTTGACGTCCTACTTGATAAGCTTTAATGGTTCTTTCAAGGTAACACCTGTTGTGTCTGATTATCAAAAAACAAAAAACACCTGCTGTGTCTAATTTTGTTGGTATCTTGCATCTTGGTCTTTAAAAATAGAAGTCAAAAATCACAACTTATGGCCAATAAATTCTTCTCCTTTTCTTTAGGAATGATTTGAGTTTTAATGACTTCTATTTTTTTTTTCTTTTTTTTTCTTTTTTTTTTTTTAGCATGAAAGGTTTGGAAACTTAATTGATAAAATCTTTTTTACTACATTTACTTCTAGAATATAATAAAATGATAATTTCACTTCTCACCGTGAATATGAGATAAAGAAACATTATTCACCGTGTTTCTCACACACACACACACACACACATATATATATATATTATTTACTATCCTTATCAAATATCCAAGTTATGATTGATAGAACATAAAATAAAATACAAAAAAAAAAAAAAAAATAGTACAAAAATTTGTATTTAATCGGTAAACTATAATGTGGTACACCAAAAAACCACAGAAGATTTGTATTGGTTAGTTAGTACTTTAGCATTATATAGTTGCTAGTTTTAACCTAGTACTCCCCATCAACAAGTCCTAGTTGATAATCGAAAATTACGAGTCTATGACAAAACTTGAAAGGAGGAGATAAATTTGGTGGGTTCAAGATGTGTTATTGTGTCACTTCTCTGACAATGAAATGAGCCTCTACTAATTTATATATATATACAAAGATAAAAATTTTATTCTAGAATAATATAAGTGTATATGTATGTAAAGCTCCTTCCTAGAGACTTGAACCTTGACCCTTACCCCCCACACTCCACAAATAGTTATACTTGTGAAGTAACCATCGCACCAAAGGTATGTGGCGATGAGCCTCTACTAATTTTTAAGATAATTAGATGCTTTTATTCTACTGAATCGATGAGATTTGAGTTACAAGAAAAGTTTTCGCTATGATAAGATCGAATCCAAAGATTCTATGTAATGCATTCAAAAAATGCCCAAACCTTTTCTATCTTTTCCTCCAAAAAAAAATAGAGCCCAAACTTTCAATACCCTCATAAACACTAATTTTGCTCATCATAATTAAAAAGACTATAGGACTTTTCATATAAATGGTAAACAACCGTAATAAAAAAATATATAATGAAATTTGGGTACAAGAAGAGAACGGAAAGATGAAGCCTAGAAGATATTATGTGTGTGTGTGTGAGATTATCAGATTATCCCCTTTTTTTATTTTCATTATCTATTTTTTATTTTTTGAAGTTTCATTTTGTCCTTGTGTTCTAACATAAAAAATCCCTTTATACCAAAGATTAGCGTGGAGTTCAAGCCTTTTTTTTTTTTTTTTTGGAGATAAACACACTTTATTTTCTCCCTCCTCCTCATTTTGGCTTTTCTTTCCCCATTTCTTAGTGCTGGATAAAAAAATAATAATAATAATAATAAAATAAAAAGAAAATTAGAATTAGGATAAAATTATCTGACTCTGCCACCACACCAAATGACATTGACAACTAATATGAATTTATTAAATCATATTACAAAGTAATATTTTGTAACTTTGAAATTGTTAACAGAAATTAGTAGTAACCAACCACTCCATTTGAAAACTCCTATAGGCAAACGTCATGAAATCTAACCACAAATTCAACCAAATTTGATGAAAAATACAATGTAAATTAATAAGTTTAAAGAATCCACAACATTAACCTTAATTAGTCTCATCACACGCGCTCCACACGTGAGATGATGCTCTTTTTTATTTTGAGTTTAATGTAATTTTTCAATTTAAATTTACCTATTGTTTGTGAGATTATACAGGAAGAGATTTGTAAGAAACTAAAATTTAGGATTTGAAATAAAGTAAACTGCTAGGTTTAGTATGTGCTAGTTTTTAGGAAAAAACATATCAAACGTGAGATATATTGGTTCAAATTTGAATTTAGCACTGAGATTATTTTTTTAATCCAATAATAACAACTTGCCATTTAGAATTTGTTGTAAAAATGATATGAAAATGTTGTGGACATATCATTTATCATATTTAAATAGAGAGTATGCTAATTTTTAGGAAAAAAGTTCTCAGGTAGTTTTTTTTTTTTTTTTAATTTTATTGAATTACAATTTTAACCCTATTTTTTATTTTTTAAGAATAAGAATTATCCAATTAGCTTAGGGGTATTTTTGACATTTTCTAAAGGCATAACTAACTATTTGAATCCCCTTAATATATAGAGAAGAGATAACACATAATCAAATTATGCATTGCCCATTTTGTGACTAAAATGCATATCATGTCCAGCCTTGCAAAAAGCTTCAGAATCTTTTAATTTGAAGGATCAAACTTAAAAGATTTTTAAATTTAGGGTAGTTTCCCAGAAATTTTGTTGCTATAAAACTTATGGGCTAATTTTTAGGGGCAGAAAAACCTGAGAGAATTCGGTTTTTTTAATTAAAAAGATAAGAGAAAAGAATGATAATTGTACTTGTGTTATTTTTTTGTAACTGCCTAAGCAAATGTGGTTTAGTGGGTGGTTAAAGTTTAGGGGTTTTATTTTTAAATATTTATCCCTATTAGTTGAAAATTTGTAAGTGAGTAGAATGAGAATATTTTAAACATCCAAAAGTTATAGTCCAAACAGGAAAGCTCTTTAAATAGTAATATAAATGTTATGTCATTCAAGCATTAGTTCCTTCAATAGGTAGATGTTGCAATGATTAATGCCCTTCACGGATTAATCGTCCCCCTGCCCTTTTTTACTTGAGGAATATATAAAAGCATATTTGAATCAACAATTTTATAAACACAATAAAGCTCACAACTATTGAGGAAACAAATTGTGATTAGCGCAATATAGTTTTCGTATGAGACTACGATTGACATTACTCTTATTACATCAATTACAACCTACCAATTTAACAATTGCAAAATTTTTGTGACTTTAAATTTAATGTTATCAAATCTCAAGCTCAGCATCCACGAAGTAGGGGAACACATTAACTAGACAATAATTGCTAAATTTGCAACAGAAACTCAATTGCCATTGAGAGCAATAAACATTGGTTTTGGGAACGCATGGTGGAACCGTCAACTCGTCCAAATTTGAAGGTCAAAACTCAAAAGTGATTAAGAGTAGATGAGTTTTTTTGACCCATGGAAGAATGGGTTATAACCCAAAACCTGACCCATGAAAAACAATTAGGGTATTTTTTTTTTAATAGAAAATAGTAATATTTATTATCACACACAAATACAAAAATAATATATATAATTCCAAACTTAAAAAATTTGGGTATTAGTTGATTTGATGAGTTAAAAACTTAAAACACTACATTATAGTATGAGCAACTTCATCATATACCAGTTAGTAAAAGCTCTTTTTGTGAATATTTAAGCATCTTTCCCGTTTAATCATAATAATTAAAAAATATATATATATATATATATTCGACTTTTTTCTTCTGAGAAGCAAATTATATTTGACTTGAATAGTAGTAAGTTATAGTATTAATTTCACTGTAGACTACCCAACAATAGGGATGTTTTCTGGTGCATGGTTATTAGTATGTGATACATAGAAGATACAACCATACAATCGAAACATAACCTTTTAATGTCATCAAATTTTTATTTATTTATTTATTTATTTGTAGATATTATAAAGTCACTTTAAATTGATATATTTAGTTAGATGATGATGATGGTAAAATTTTTATTTATTTCATAAACTTTTTAGAGTGTCATTTATCATAAAATATATATGTCCTTGTTATGTTGATGATATCAGACTCAATTGTGTCTCAAGTGTATACTCTTTTTTCTTTCATCTTTGCATAATCTTGTTCTAAGCTTGCCTTTTGCTACATATATCATCTGAGAAGGGTTCAAGGCATGTTATATTGCACAGCACCCCCTCAATTTTTAAAATTGAATTTGATCCTGATTCTATATTATGATTCCGATAGAATATTTTACCATGGAGTTGGTTGGTACTGTACTGACTAGGCTTGAGTCTTATAAATGTACTTATGCATACCTCTTTGTGCACCGGAAATGTCAGGTATATGATTTGATTCATTTGAAAATGGTTTTTGCGTAAACACAATATTTTGATTAGAGATCTCCAAATTTAATTTTTACTATCAAATTGTGGATCTTCATACTTCTATGTATAGAAAGAGGGTCATTTTTTTAACCAAACAATAACCTCCTCATTTTCTTTTGCAGCACTAGCAAAAGCTCTCATAAGATTACATTTTAAAGAAACGGTAACAAAGGATATCCTCCGAAATCCAAGCCACTTCCAAAGAGAAACTCCTATCCAAGTTCAAGAGATTTACCAATAACTTGAGCAAACTGACTATAAATTCCCCTAATGGCAACATCTATAACTTCAACAAACTAAGTATGCAAAGGAAACCGGAATGAATTCCAAAAAGGAGGTTGAAGTCAAATGGCTTGAGCAAAGGAACATCTTGAACCACCTCTAAGATCCCAAGGCCACGGCAACAAGGCTTAGAATTTTCATGGAGGAAAAGCCTCTTAAATCAAAAGGTCCAATATCTTCAGTGAAAATGATAAATTTTTAGTCAGTTAAGAATAAACGGAGTATTTAATTTCATAAGAATAAAATAGACAAAGTACACTTTTTTTGTGACAGATGGAATAAGGAGATAGGAAGATGAAGACTATATAAGGAAAGCAAGTAAAGTAAAAAACG
>NW_027069521.1:1376109-1398469 GCF_002906115.3 Quercus suber
GTTAAAGTTAAAGTTCTTTTTATTTTGGCTCTTTAGATTTCAAAATTTTTATACTAACCCTTTATATTTGATTTCATTTTCAAATTGACCCTTCCATCCATTTATATTACTAATATGATTTGTTAAATGACAAATAAATGTCATCCATATTAAGATCCGTCACTCATATAATCATATCAAGTATCGCTAGATTACTAATGGAAATGGACAATAAGTTCAATATCAAAACGAAATCAAACAAGAAAAGTAAAAATGAAAATTTTGAATATAAAAGACAAAATAATAATAATACAAAATTTTAAGGGTCAGGATAATACTTTAATGATTAAAATCGATAAAATACATTTCCAACTAAAATATCCTCTTCTCTTCAACACTAAAAGTCAAGCAAACCCAGTCCTAAGAATATTCTTTTATGCCTTCTTCAATCTATGCTATTCATCAATTATTATTTTTAAGGGGAATTATTCATGTCTAAGGAAATGTCGTGGTGTTGAAGAAATATTCAGATTGCGTACGAGTAGAATTTAGAATTGGAGCCGACTGTATTGAATGGACATCAACAATGACTTTGTCCATACAACCATATTGAAAATTTGTGTTGATTTTTATACAACAACGTGATTTGACTTTTGAGTGAAGAGCTTTAGAGGAGGTTACGTGACATGCACTCCCGTTCGGGACTTTTGGACTCCAATTACAATTTACACCACGGCTAAGTGAAATTTGTTGTATGAAACTCCACTCTCTTGAGGTTGAGCACCATGCTCTTCAAGAACTCTGGGTGGGAAATGACCACATTAATAATCAACTCTGTAATCTGTATTATATCATTTTAATCACCTAATTTACTTTCACTTCCTCAGTCTCAAATCGTTTTATCTAATTAAAAATTTTCACAAGAAAACATCGCATTATTGCATGGTCTTCTAAATTACTCTTTATTCGAACACAAATAAAACAAATGACAAGTAATTATTGAATTTTCAAATAAATAATTGATTTTCAAGTGATCAAACATTCATGCATGCCGCAAGTTGCATGAATTGTTACAGAGAAATGAAATTATTTATTTATGCAGATATAACTCAAACCACATTTTTTTTAATCTTTGAGTTAGTTACATTCTTTTAAATAAATAATTGGGGGGGGGGGGGAAGAGAAGCAAAAGGCCTCCTCGGCCCATGGCCGAGGAGCATCCTCCCAGTTATAAAGAAACTCTAAGTATCTTTTTATAAATGAGAGTTCATGCTTGATAAACGACGGCCAGCGCCTAAACCTTTAACCCACTCTCTATAAATTTATTGTTTGGGCTTGATTGGGCTGAAAACTCATTCATACTCAGGGTCAATCCAAACTGAGTCCCTACAGTTTTTTTTTTTAATTTTATTGAATTACAATTTTAACCCTATTTTTTATTTTTTAAGAATAAGAATTATCCAATTAGCTTAGGGGTATTTTTGACATTTTCTAAAGGCATAACTAACTATTTGAATCCTCTTAATATATAGAGAAGAGATAACACATAATCAAATTATGCATTGCCCATTTTGTGACTAAAATGCATATCATGTCCAGCCTTGCAAAAAGCTTCAGAATCTTTTAATTTGAAGGATCAAACTTAAAAGATTTTTAAATTTAGGGTAGTTTCCCAAAAATTTTGGTGCTATAAAACTTATGGGCTAATTTTTAGGGGCAGAAAAACCTGAGAGAATTTGGTTTTTTCAATTAAAAAGAGAAGAGAAAAGAATGATAATTGTACTTGTGTTATTTTTTTGTAACAGCCTAAGCAAATGTGGTTTAGTGGGTGGTTAAAGTTTAGGGGTTTTATTTTTAAATATTTATCCCTATTAGTTGAAAAATTGTAAGTGAGTAGAATGAGAATATTTTAAACATTCAAAAGTTATAGTCCAAATAGGAAGCCCTTTAAATAGTAATATAAATGCTATGTCATTCAAGCATTAGTTCCTTCAATAGGTAGATGTTGCAATGACTAATGCCCTTCACGGATTAATCGTCCCCCTGCCCTTTTTTACTTGAGGAATATATATAAAAGCATAATTGAATCAACAATTTTATAAACACAATAAAGCTCACAACTATTGAGGAAACAAATTGTGATTAGTGCAATATAGTTTTCGTATGAGACTACAATTAACATTACTCTTATTATATCAATTACAACCTACCAAGTTAACAATTGCAAAATTTTTGTGACTTTAAATTTAATGTTATCAAATCTCAAGCTCAGCAATGCTATAGTATTAATTTTGGGGAACACATTAACTAGACAATAATTGCTAAGTTTGCAACAAAAACTCAATTGCCATTGAGAGCAATAAACATTGGTTTTGGGAACGCATGGTGGGACCGTCAACTCGTCCAAATTTGAAGGTCAAAACTCAAAAGTGATTATGAGTAGATGAGTTTTTTTGACCCACAGAAGAATGGGTTATAACTTATAACCCAAAACCTGACCCATGAAAAACAATTAGGGTATTTTCTTTTAATAGAAAATAGTAATATTTATTAGCACACACAAATACAAAAATAATATATATAATTCCAAACTTAAAAAATTTGGGTATTAGTTGATTTGATGAGTTAAAAACTTAAAACATTACGTTATAGTATGAGCAACTTCATCATATACCAGTTAGTAAAGCTCTTTTTGTGAATATTTAAGCATCTTTCCCGTTTAATCATAATAATTAAAAAAAAAATATATTCGACTTTTTTCTTCTGAGAAGCAAATTATATTTGACTTGAATAGTAGTAAGTTATAGTATTAATTTCACTGTAGACTACCCAACAATAGGGATGTTTTCTGGTGCATGGTTATTAGTATGTGATACATACAAGATACAACCATACAATCGCAACATAACCTTTTAATGTCATCAAATTTTTATTTATTTATTTATTTGTAGATATTATTAATTCACTTTAAATTGATATATTTAGTTAGATGATGATGATGGTAAAATTTTTATTTATTTCATAAACTTTTTAGAGTGTCATTTATCATAAAATATATATGTCCTTGTTATGTTGATGATATCAGACTCAATTGTGTCTCAAGTGTATACTCTTTTTTCTTTCATCTTTGCATAATCTTGTTCTAAGCTTGCCTTTTGCTACATATATCATCTGAGAAGGGTTCAAGAATATATTCGACTTTTTTCTTCTGAGAAGCAAATTATATTTGACTTGAATAGTAGTAAGTTATAGTATTAATTTCACTGTAGACTACCCAACAATAGGGATGTTTTCTGGTGCATGGTTATTAGTATGTGATACATACAAGATACAACCATACAATCGCAACATAACCTTTTAATGTCATCAAATTTTTATTTATTTATTTATTTGTAGATATTATTAATTCACTTTAAATTGATATATTTAGTTAGATGATGATGATGGTAAAATTTTTATTTATTTCATAAACTTTTTAGAGTGTCATTTATCATAAAATATATATGTCCTTGTTATGTTGATGATATCAGACTCAATTGTGTCTCAAGTGTATACTCTTTTTTCTTTCATCTTTGCATAATCTTGTTCTAAGCTTGCCTTTTGCTACATATATCATCTGAGAAGGGTTCAAGACATGTTATATTGCACAGCACCCCCTCAATTTTTAAAATTGAATTTGATCCTGATTCTATATTATGATTCCGATAGAATATTTTACCATGGAGTTGGTTGGTACTGTACTGACTAGGCTTGAGTCTTATAAATGTACTTATGCATGCCTCTTTGTGCACCGGAAATGTCAGGTATATGATTTGAAAATGGTTTTTGCGTAAACACAATATTTTGATTAGAGATCTCCAAATTTAATTTTTATTATCAAATTGTGGATCTTCATACTTCTATGTATAGGAAGAGGGTCATTCTTTTAACCAAACAATAACTTCCTCATTTTCTTTTGCAACACTAGCAAAAGTTCTCATAAGATTACATTTTAAAGAAACAGTAACAAAGGATATCCTCCGAAATCCAAGCCACTTCCAAAGAGAAACTCCTATCCAAGTTCAAGAGATTTACCAATAACTTGAACAAACTGACTATAAATTCCCCTAATGGCAACATCTATAACTTCAACAAACTAAGTATGCAAAGGAAACCGGAATGAATTCCAAAAAGGAGGTTGAAGTCAAATGGCTTGAGCAAAGGAACATCTTGAACCACCTCTAAGATCCCAAGGCCACGGCAACAAGGCTTAGAATTTTCATGGAGGAAAAGCCTCTTAAATCAAAAGGTCCAATATCTTCAGTGAAAATGATAAATTTTTAGTCAGTTAAGAATAAACGGAGTATTTAATTTCATAAGAATAAAATAGACAAAGTACACTTTTTTTGTGGTTAAAGTTTAAAGTTCTTTTTATTTTGGCTCTTTAGATTTCAAAATTTTTATACTAACCCTTTATATTTGACTTCATTTTCAATTTGACCCTTTCAATCCATTTATGTTACTAATATGATTTGTTAAATGACAAATAAATGTCATCCATATTAAGATTCGTCACTCATATAATCATATCAAGTATCGCTAGATTACTAACGAAAATGGACAATAAGGTCAATATCAAAACCAAATCAAACAAGAAAAGTAAAAATGAAAATTTTGAAATATAAAAAGGCAAAATAATAATAATACAAAATTTTAAGGGTCAGGATAATACTTTAATGATTAAAATCAATAAAATACATTTCCAACTAAAATATCCTCTTCTCTTCAACACTAAAAGTCAAGCAAACCCAGTCCTAAGAATATTCTTTTATGCCTTCTTCAATCTATGCTATTCATCAATTATTATTTTTAAGGGGAATTATTCATGTCTAAGGAAATGTGTCGTGGTGTTGAAGAAATATTCAGATTGCGTACGAGTAGAATTTAGAATTGGAGCCGACTGTATTGAACGGACATCAACAATGACTTTGTCCATACAAACCATATTGAAAATTTGTGTTGATTTTTATACAATAACGTGATTTGACTTTTGAGTGAAGACGGCTTTAGAGGAGGTTACGTGATATGCACTCCCGTTCGGGACTTTTGGGCTCCAATTACACATTTACACCACGGTTAGGTGAAATTTGTTGTATGAAACTCCACTCTCTTGAGGTTGAGCACCATGCTCTTCATGAACTCCGGGTGGGAAATGACCACGTTAATAATCAACTCTGTAATCTGTATTATATCATTTTAATCACCTAATTTACTTTCACTTCCTCAGTCTCAAATCGTTTATCTAATTAAAAAAATTTCACAAGAAAACATCGTTCATTATTGCATGGTCTTCTAAATTACCTTCTTTTATTCGAACACAAATAAAACAAATGACAAGTAATTATTGAATTTTCAAATAAAATAATTGAATTTTCAAGTGATCAAACATTCATGCATGCCACAGTTGCATGAATTGTTACAGAAAATGAAATTATATTATTTATAGCAGATATAACTCAAACCACTTTTTTTTTTTTTTTTAATCTTTGAGTTAGACTACATTCTTTTAAATAAATAGATTCCTGAACTTGATACTCAGGAGGGGTTTGGATACACATTACGTTTTGCGTCAAGCATTCCCCTGCCCCCCCCCCCCTTTTTTTTGGCTATAGCATGCATTTCAGGAGGATAACGGCTACTGTTCATAAATAGTAGTCGTATATTTCTAACTTTTCAGTCAATTTTCATCAGTTTGTGGGTCCATACACTGTTCACAAGACTCACAAAATTTACTTTTCAACAATTTTTTCATTAAAAATAGGTCTCACAATACTATTTATATATTTAAAAATTATTTTACTATAATATTTTCGATTTTCAGTTTCACAAAATAAATTCTATACAAACTGCCTTCAATCCATTAAATTTACGGTAGTTGTGCTTAAAGCTTCAATGTTGTAAAATTATATATGATGCACCGACATTCCAAGGTGTGGACACTTCTAGCTGTAAAGGCCTACATCGGTGCCTTTAATGTTGTTGGCTTGTCGCTTGCTTCTTGCTCATATTCAGTACTAGTAGTAGGTCCCATGTATGTGCACTATGGCGATGGAATCTATAATGACTGGCATATTGGATATAATTTTTTTTTTTTTGAGAATTTATCGGACATGATATTAATTAGAGAAATAATATATTTATAATATTTTATAATAAATTTTAAATGGTAGATTGTTACTAATTGTTACTAATTGTTACTGTTGGAGAAAAAAAGTAATCTTAGTATTAGGTTTAAATTTAAACCTATAACAATTAATCACTTATAATTTATTATAAAAATGTTATAAAAATGTTATGGACATAGCATCTCTATTAATTAATCTGAAATTATAATAAAAGATTACCATATCTTGAAAGAAAGATTAATCAACATGTAACATATATAGTCTTTGAAAACTCATCCCAACTATGTTGACCTCAAAATTTACAAATTTTCTAGTAATTATCATTATTACAAAGAGAATAACGAAATGAATTTTAATAAAAAATTATGCACCAAATAATACCATACATCACGGGGAAAAGGAGTACATAAAAGTCTACGCTTGTCGTACTCCTTACATTATGTCCAGTTAATCTGTGATTTGAAAATATATGTTTCAAATACTATAATGCTCTAGAGATTTATTAGTGTAATAAAAGCCAAAAAGAAAGAATGGTAGGTGGTAACAATGACAACATCCCCTCCATTTTATTTTATTTATTTTATGTTATTTTATAATTCAACGGTTACAATGAAAAGAGAGATTTGAACATTAGATGTCTTAAAAACATCTTCTCCATTTTCCAGTGCTCTTCATTATATGGTTAAAATTTTATTTTCTAAAGCTTACAATATATAAATTACATTGTCATTTACATCATTATATGTCATGGCAGTTTGTATATATTTAGATCTGTAAAAAATGGTTTGTTGATTAAGGAGGAAAAAATGTGGAGACAAAGGGCAAGGGCTTTGTGGCTTAAAGAGGGGGACCAAAATACAAAATTTTTTCATAACCGAGCATCCCACAGATACAAGAGAAATAGGATTGAGGAGTTGAAAAATGAAGCAGGTGTAGTGTGCAACAATGAAGGGGAGATATCAAATATTTTGACTGATTACTATCAACAATTATTCACAACGGCTTCTCCAACATGTGTGGAGGAAGTGCTAAGGGTAATACCTTCTATCATTACGGAGGAACAAAATGTCATGCTAGCAGCAGAATTTGTCAAGGCTGAAATTGATGAAGCTTTACAACAGATGGAACCATTAAAGGCACCTGGACCCGATGGTCTACCCCCATTGTTCTACCAAAAATTCTAGAGCACTATTGGTGAGGATGTCTCCTCTCCTATCCTAAATTGCTTAAACTCAGGTTTTATTCCTCCCTCCATTAACCGCACTTTTATTACTTTAATCCCCAAAGTAAAAAACCTTTCTGTTGTTTCTGATTTTCGCCCTATAGCCCTTTGCAATGTCATATATAGATTAGCTTCTAAGGTTATTGCAAATAGACTTAAAAAAGTCTTGCCATACCTGATTTCTAAGTCACAAAGTGCATTTCAATCCGCTAAGGCTATTTCTGATAATATTCTGGTGGCCTTTGAACTATTGCATCATATGAAGACTCAAAAATAAAAATAAAAAAAAGCAGATTTCATGACCCTAAAGCTTGATATGAGCAAAGCTTATGATAGAGTGGAATGACCTTTTTTGATTGAAATCATGAAGAAAATGGTTTTTTGTGATGCTTGGTTGTCCCTCATTTATGAATGTCTCAGTACGGTGTCCTACTCAATCTTGGTTAATGGAGAACCCAAAGGCGAAATCTCTCCTACTAGGGGAATCCGTCAGGGGGATCCATTATCACCATATCTTTTCTTATTGTGCTCGGAGGGGTTGAATAGAATGGTCCAACAAGCTGCAAGAGATAATCACATTCGGGGTTTTCCTTATGTAAAGATGGCCCAAAGATTACTAACCTACTTTTTGCAGATGATACTTTGCTGTTTTGCCGTGCAAGAAGGGAGGAATTGCAAGTCATCCAACCAATTCTTGCATTGTATGAAGGGGCATCCGGTCAGCAAATAAACCAAGGGAAGACAACCCTTTTCTTTAGCAAAGCTGTGTCCGAGGAGAAGAAGGGAGAAATCATAAATTTCCTTGGGGTTCCAGAAATCAAGGAGTATGAAAAATATCTTGGTTTGCCGGTGGTGGTTGGGAAAAATAAAAAAGTAAGCCTAAATTATATCAAGGAGAGAGTATGGGCAAAGCTTTAAGGGTGGAAAGAAAAGCTTTTATCTCAAGCAGGGAAAGAGATTTTACTCAAGGCGGTGGTACAAGCTATTCCTACATTTGCAATGAGTTGCTTCAAGTTGCCGGTGGGTTTGTGCAAGGACATTGAAATGCAAATCAGGAAATTTTGGTGGGGTGAACATGGTGGCCAAAGAAAAATTCATTGGAAGAGTTGGGAAGTGTTGTGTAAACTGAAAGAGGAAGGAGGAATGGGTTTCAAGGATTTGGTTAGATTCAATGAGGCTATGCTAGCAAAACAAATTTGGAGGTTGCAAACAGATAAGAATTCTCTCTTGTTTAAGGTTTTCAGCACTAAGTATTTTCCTACGGGGTCGGTGATGGAGGCAAAAAGCAGGAAAGGATCCTTCGCTTGGCAAAGCATACTCAAGGCAAGGCATGTAATTGAAAAGGGGAGTTTATGGAGGGTTGGTCATGGGTTACAAATTCGGATATTCAAGGATAATTGGATTCCTGGCTGTCCTCCTACCAAGGCTGTACCACGTATACAAGAATGTGAAGATGAATCCACAGTTAATTCGCTTATGGACCAGACAACAATAGAGTGGAATGGGCACATGATTGATCAGAAAGTTGCTTCCTATTTGACACAGAGAATTAAGGCTATCCCTCTATGTAGAACACCACAAGAAGACTGCCTGGTATGGCCACGGAATCGGGACGAAAACTACTCTGTGAAGACTGGATATCAGCTATTATGCGAACTGAAAAATAGAGAGACAGCCTCGGTTTCAAATGGTGATGATTCAAGGAATTTCTAGAGAGGAATATGGAGCTTGCGAATCCTAAACAAGATAAAACACTTTGGCTGGCGAGCTTGCACTGAGTCATTACCAACGTTGGCGAACTTATATCGGCGCAAAGTGGTGTCTTCTCCGTTCTGCTACAGCTGTGACAGAGCATGTGAAACGACCATCCATGCTCTATGGGAGTGTGATAAGGTGCTAGGCTGCTGGGGTCACGTTTTTAAAAATTTAAGAAGCCAAGAACTGGGTGTGGGATCTTTTGCAAACCTGGTATTCACGGTAAGGAAGCAGGGAGAAAATATGGAGCTTTTCATAGTTGTTGCGTGGTTTATATGGAGTAGACGCAATAAAATGCACTTCAATGAGCAGCACTTGCCACCTGATAAAATCCTTGATACAGCAACAGCCTTGCTTGCTGACTTCCACGAGAAACCTGATAGCAAACCTGGGAGAAATCTTATTCGGACTCAACGTTGGGTTCCACCAGCTGAAGGAATGTATAAGGTGAACTATGATGGGGCGGTTTTTATGGATGAAGAAAAGGCAGGGATTGGGGTTGTGGTGCAAAATGATGTGGGCCAAGTTATGGGTTCACTAGCTGAAAAAATAGACATGCCAACGACTGTTGAAGTGCTGGAGGCAATGGCAGCAAGGAGAGCAATGTTATTCATGGAGGAGTTGGGCTTGAGGCACGCTATCTTTGAAGGAGACTCAGAGCTTGTTGTAAAAGCACTAGTGGGTCATTGTTCAGACCGGTCTAGTATTGGTCATATTATAAAAGACTGTAAGTCTTTAAGGAGTTTGTTCCAAACTTGTTCTTTCTCTCATGTCAGGCGGCAGGGCAATGAAGTTGCTCATGCTTTAGCTAGGAGAGCTAGGAAGTC
Source organism: Quercus suber (assembly GCF_002906115.3). Taxonomy (NCBI): domain Eukaryota; kingdom Viridiplantae; phylum Streptophyta; class Magnoliopsida; order Fagales; family Fagaceae; genus Quercus; species Quercus suber. Next base: position 1,386,057 of record NW_027069521.1, read on the forward strand.
TTGTCCGTTAGCTGTTTGGATGGAGCCGGTTCCATTAGACATTACTTATCTTGTTTACGTTGATGTAACTTCATAATTTTCCAACACATTAATAAAGTGAACCTTTTCTTCTCCAAAAAAAAAAAAAAAGATCTGTAAAATTTAAACTGAACCATAAAATAAAAAATATATATTAATTAATTAATGATTTTTTTTAAATGATTTTTTTTTTTAATGAAGAAAAAAAAAAGAAAAAAGGAAATGGACAATAACAACAAAAGGACCAACCTTACTTCAACCTAGTGCAATTTTGCTAGAGTTGAGAGTTGAGAGTTGTTTGAGAGTCGAATGAGAAGTAGAACTGCCAAATTCTGATGTTGTAGGCCTCAAGTGCTTTTGTTGATGCAATGTATAAGTATATATAACTCACGAAATCAAGCCCAACAGAATTTTTCGATTTTGGGCTCCCTTTTTCTTTTTTTGACAGGCTCTCCCTTTTTCTTTAGTCTCAATAATCACTTGACCCAAATCTTAATTTTACAATTTTGGGCTCAACAAAAGCACTTGAGGCCTACAACATAAGAACTTATTCATTTCATACTTATACCTGGCCTAGCCTACCCAAATCTTAATTTTTCGATTTTGGGCTCAAAATGGCCATTGCCAACTAAACCCACTAGTAAATGGCCTAGCACATTCCCACAAACTTAACTACTGCTGTTGTAACAAAAATAAATAATAAAATAACTTGTTAAGCTTTTTCTTTTTCTTACAAAAACAGAATTGTTCACAAAATAGAAAATGGAAAGATTCAAAGTTTTGAGATCGATCTAGAGATCTTTAGAGGAAAAACCATATTGGTGTTATAATTAATTTAATAATTAATTAGAATAAAAAGAAATAGAATAAATCTATGAAAAATGGAAACCCGAATTAAAAAATATCTACAAATAAATTTTAGGTAATGAATAAATCTAACAAAAGATTATTCTTAGATGATATTTCGATAATTACAATGGAGTGAGTTTTGAACCCTAATCCTAACTAACTAAGTGACTAACTCCAAAAATGCAAAAAACTATCCCACAACTCCTAAGCAATAATGAAATTTAACAAAAGATAATCACAGAGACCCCATTAGATCCCCACATGCAACATCAATCCGCAATTTATTTCATTTTCTCAAATTATTCGAAGTAAGAAAGTTCCTCAAATGCTACAATTCAAGTGAAAAAAGCAACTCTAGGTGGAGCTCACTTTTCAAGTGCCCCTACAAGGGAAAGAGCTAGGCACTCCCATCTTCATACGTGCTTTTGTACCTTTGTGCCATGAAAGCTCTTCCATATGTGATTTTCGTCCGTGCTAACTCCTCCAGGATTTTCATAAAATATATTTTGCTTTTCTTTATTGCTATGTATTGTTCTCTTTCAAAAATCATTAGGCAGAAAACACATAACCCCTTCCACCATGACAACTTCTCAGGATTTGGATTTAATTTTAAGGCAAGGAATGGTAATTATAGATGCCTTGGGTCCATAACAACCTAATGCAAATAAAAACGTATTCAAACAATAATGGGTAAGTTGAGTGGAGGTTTCTCTGTATCTAAGAAAGCTTTCTCTATAGTTTCTCTTATACAGTAGAATAGCGGTCCCTTCCTTAGGAAGGAGTGATAGTATTCCTTGGAATAACACTGTTATTCCGAGGCTTGTTGGGTTTCTTCCAGGGGTTATTGGGAAACAATGTAGGTTTTTTTATTTTTACTTTGTCTCTCACCGCCATGGAGGATTTGACCACTAATTGGAATCGCCTTACTCTGTCAGACAAAGAAGGTCCAAGTTGATCCCTAGACGAGGAACTAAGCTCTCCGGAGTTTATCATTGCCACAAAATTCCTCACAAAGAGAGCACTGAACATTAATGCTATTGCAAAAACGTTCACTCCCCTTTGGCATTCTAAAAACGGGTTCAGGGTGCATAATTTGGGTGATCATAAGGTACTATTTGTATTTGATAACAAAGCGGAGGTTGACAAAGTGATCCAGAGTGAACCATGGACATTTAATAAGCATCTGATAGTAATGGAGAGGTATGATACTACTTCATCCATTGACAACCTCACATTGGACAAGACTACTTTTTGGGTGCAAGTGCACGGTCTTCCCATAAAGTTCATGAATGTGGAGGCAGCGGAGAAGATTTGTGAGGTTATAGGGACGGTCATACCTATTGCAAACCCGATTGAATTGGAAGGAGAGAATTTTATTTAGGTCTGTGTCTCAATGGATATTACAGGTCCTCTTTGCCATGAACGTTTGGTGTCAGTAGGGCAAGGGAAACAGATTTGGATAAGTTTTAAGTATGAAAGACTACCAAATATTTGCTATTGGTGTGGCTGCTTTGACCATGATAGCTAACTTTAAAGACCCGAAAAAATCGGGTATAAGCGTGGTGATCCAAGATGAAAGCGGTATGGTTTTGGCTTCAATGGCTAAACAGTTACCACAGCTATACACGACTTTGGAGATAGAGGCCATGGCAGCTTCAACAGCATTGACCTTTGCAACACAGGTGGGATTTCACAGCGGCATCTTAGAGTCAGATTCACTGGTGTTGACTACGGTGTTGATCAATAACAGCACCTATCTCTCCACAGATGGTTTGTTAATAGAGGATATTAGATTTAATGCTAGTTTTTTTAATTAATTACTTTACTCTCATGTAAAGAGAGAGGGTAATAAGGTTGCGCATAAGTTAGTAAGACATGCTTTTTGTATCTCAGAATTTTCGGTGTGGATGGAGGATGTTCCACCACCCTCTAAAAAAAACAATAGTGGGTAATTTACATAATTCCCAAATAGTTTGGGATGGTCATACATTAAAAAAAAAAAAAAAAAGCCTTGAATTTCAAAATTTTTTCAATTTACCCTCTAGACTAGTGAGTCACTATTAACTCAAAGAAACAAAATCTCAATTATTTTGCACGTGAGACTTAACTAGACATTAAAAGACCCATCCTATGAGCATCAAGCTGAATTTTAGTGCAAAAATCTCACAAAAGAATGACATCTTCATTAAACTATGCCAAAATACCTCCTATGGTTCACATTCGATGGGATTTTTGGTATCCATATTGGTTTTAAGGTTGTGTTTGGATGACACATTTGGATTTGGATTTGGATTTGAAATCCATTGATTTAAAATGCCTTGATTTGAAATCCCTTAATTTTAAAATTCCTTATTTGGGTCTTTTTAAACAAATAATGATTTAAAATTCATCATTTGAAATTGCTGTGTATTCAAGAGTTAGGCTTTTTTGGATATACACCACTATCAGTTTCTTTAATGTGGTGTTTGGTAGGGAATAATGTTTTAGGATTCCCAAGAATGTTTAAAGATTCCCATGTTTAGTTGCAAATTACGCTAGAAAATCAAATGCCAAGGGAATCTGAATTCCCCCCTTAAACTCATCTCAGTAGGAATGTGGATTCCCTTTGAAACAAGTGGGAATCCAGATTCCCAAGTTTAAAGAAAATTGTATTTTTTATAAATTGACAATTTTAACAATTTTTCCTTTTCATTTAAGCAATTAAGATAAAATATAAAACAAATCATCAATATATTTTCTCTTGTCTTTATCTTTACCTGCCAAAATAACACAAACAAGATAAACAACTCTGTTGATATATTCTTTAACAATTATTATTAAGAATAAAGCATTTGAGAATTTAAATAGTTATTTTTGTATTGTATTTGTCATTTTGAAATGTTAGACTACAATTTTAATGAATTTGTTATAATTAATAGTTTATATTTGATTTTTCATTATTTAGAGCAAGATTTTTTATTTTTTTAAAGGACTTGGTTGTTCACATTCAAATCCAATGATAAAATGGGAAAAATAAATAATTCATTTAAGATTTCTAGGAATAAACTAAACATTATCATCTCACATTCCTAGGAATTTTAAGAGATTCCCAATGAAATCAAACATAGAAATAACTACATTTCTAGGAATGTGATTCTTAGGAATCTAGATGCTAGGAGTAACGTGGATTCTCCAGTACCAAACGCCACCTAAGACTTTCTCCCTTCTCCCCGTGTGTGTGTGTTAAAAATATTTAGTATTCTAAAAAGAAAAAAAAATCATTTGGAATTCCATTGTTTGAATACCTAAATTTGGATTTAAGATCAATAAAATATATTGTTGGTGCAAACACAATAATAATGAAAATAACACAAAAAGAAACTAAATAGTACCTCCACCCTTCACCTCCTCCTTGTGCATGTATCTAGCACAATATCTAAGACAACTCATGTTAGCCCATTAGTCACTACAATTAAAAATAATAAAATGGTCTCTCTTCTTTTCAATGTGGGATTAAATATTTTTACTAACTCCTCAGCTTCCATATTCATTCCCACATCTTTATATTTATGTTGTAATATTTATTCTTTTGAATTAATTAATATTAAAATGCTCCGACATATATTTTTTAATTATTATTTTTCTTAATCCTTCTACATTTTAATTTTAGTAACGTTTTTAATAAATACATGAGTTAATATTAATAATTAAATTGACAAGATAATAACTAAATATCTTTAGTCATAAACAACTAAAAAAATATCTTGCCAATTATTGACAACCAAAATTTTTATATCAACTAGAGAGGAAACCCAAATGCATGGATTTTTTTTTCATAACATTCAAAATCTCAAACTAAAAAATTATTTTAAAGTTCATAACAAATAAAAAGTTAGTATATATCAAGAGAGACAAATTAAATACCAAAAAAATGTGTATTTTCTTTCCATCTCTATTATGTTTTTCAAATAATGCAAAATTCAAAATAAGAAAATTACAATATATAAATATAAATATAAAGTCTCAAGACAATGCCGAGATTGATATTCCTCAAACATTTCATTTGCCAAAGCATTTCTAGTTGTCGAGAGCGACAAATCTAAAAGTTGTGTATGGTGACTCGAACCAAAAATTGTGAAGGAGGTGTAGATAGATGGTTTGAGAGCAGGTTTGGCCATGGGTCTACGTTTATCACAAAGCGTGTGTGACGAGGTTACTCTTTAAAAAAATAAAAAAATACTAATAGTAAAACTAATAACTCTCTATGATAAAGTCATAATCGTATAGTCATATACTGAAGTAATTCTGAAGCATTTAAGAAAGGGAAAAAAACACAGAGAGAGAAAGATGACTCGGAGAAAGCAGAAGATCGAAATGTAGAAATGAAATGTGGAGAAGAATTTGAAGGCAAAAGGGTCTCAATTTAAGGCTAGAGCTGTTTCTCTCAAAGTCACCTGTCCAATCTGTAATGTATCCTCTCTCCTCTTTTCTCTCTTTGATGAGCCAGATTTGGCTTAATTAACTATTGTTATTGTTATTATTATTTTATTTTTTGGATACAAGAAAGAAATTCTATTCTAACTTAATCTAAACATATATATGTGTGAAGTTTCGATGAGCCAGATCTGGCTTAATCAACTATTGTTATTTAGTATTATTATTTTTTGATATAAAACAAAAATTATTTTCTACTCTAATCTAAGTGTATATATGTGTGAAGCTTCTTCCTAGATACTTGAATTTCGACCCCTACCCCCCATACTCTACAAGTACTTGTACTTATAGAGTGACCATTGCACCAAGGGTGTGTGGTGATATTGTTATTATTATGCTTATGTTTGTTATATTTGAGATTATTTATGATGAATATCATAAAGGAAGTAGAACTTGGCGTGCGTTTGGGAAAGGATGTTTGCGTGTTTTGCATTTGGAAGAGGCACTATTCATGGTCCAACCATGAAGTGAAAAACACAATAAGTTTTCAATAATGGAGTTTTGCCATTTTAAAATTATTTTATTATAATATTTTCAATTTATAATAAAATAAACGGTATTCAAATATAGAGGGCGTTTGGCCTTTGCGTTTTTAGTGTACGTCCACGTTTGAGTTTTTCCATTTTTTTTTTTCCCGGCCAGTGAACAGTAAAATCACATGATTTTACTGTTTAAAGACAAAAAACACTGTTTATACACTGTTTAGCACTGTTCACAGCACTGTTCAAGTACAAAAAAAATTAAAAATGGGTCCCACGGTACTATTTACACATTTAAAAATTATTTTGCTACAGTGTTTTTAATTTTCAGTTTTCAATTTTCAGTTTCAGCAATAATAAGTTTAATTCAAACGGGCCCATAATGATCGGAGTATTATTTTCACTTCTGCCCCCAAACAGCATTGTACTTACAGATTCGGCAGTCTTATTTCGAAAACGTGTCTTATTTGAAATAAGTAAACGTGTCTTATTTTTATTGGGCAGTCTCACCAACTATATATACTGACGTGGGTGAGTGTCGTATTATATATACAATCCTTCCTCCATTCACCAGAGTCGGTTAACTCTCTCTTTTCCTTTCCCTTCCCCCGAATCCAAATCCCATACGAACGGTACACAAACAAAACAACACCCCCCAGACTCTTTCAATTCAATTCATTGTCACTTAACTGTTCTCTCGATCCATCTCTGCTCTCCCAAATCTCAAAATTCAAACCATGGTGTTCATCACAATCCCAAACCACAAAACCCTATCCCTAACCCTAGACCCAAACACCACCACTCTCCACTCCCTCAAACTCTCTCTCCACCACCACACTCACATCCCAATCCACCACCTCCACCGGCTCTACCTCTCCCAATCCCAACCTCTCCCATCTCAAAACGACGCCGTCCTCCTCTCCCGCCTCCGCGTCACCCCTTACTCCACTCTCTCCCTCCACCTCCCTCTCCTCGGTGGGTCCCAGGCCCAAACCCCAACCCCAGCCCTAACTCCAACTCCAATCCCTCCTCCGTCGAAGCCCAAACTCGACTTCCTCAACTCCAAGCCTCCGCCCAACTACGTCGCCGGGCTCGGCCGTGGTGCCACTGGATTCACTACCCGTTCCGATATCGGTCCGGCCCGTGCTGCCCCTGACCTCCCTGACCGCACCGCCACTACCATCGGCGGGCCCTCCGGCGCGGGCCGGGGCCGCGGAAAGCCCGATGAAGATGAAGATGGCGACGAGGCGGATGAGAAAGGATATGATGAGAATCAGAAGTTTGACGAGTTTGAAGGTAATGACGTTGGTCTGTTTGCTAATGGTGAGTATGATGAAGATGACAAGGAGGCTGATGCTGTTTGGGAAGCGATTGATAAGCGAATGGATTCGCGGCGGAAGGATAGGAGAGAAGCTAGGTTGAAGCAGGAAATCGAGAAGTACCGTGCGTCGAATCCGAAAATTACAGAGCAATTTGCCGATTTGAAGAGGAAATTGTATACTTTGTCGACTCAGGAGTGGGATAGCATTCCCGAAATTGGAGATTATTCGCTTCGAAACAAGAAGAAGCGGTTTGAGAGCTTCGTGCCTGTGCCGGATACGCTATTGGAAAAAGCTAGGCAAGAGCAAGAGCATGTTACGGCATTGGACCCCAAGAGTAGAGCTGTTGGTGGTACTGAGACGCCGTGGGCGCAAACTCCGGTCACGGATTTGACTGCTGTGGGTGAAGGAAGAGGTACTGTGTTGTCATTGAAGTTGGATAGGTTATCGGATTCGGTTTCGGGACAAACTGTGGTGGATCCAAAAGGTTATCTCACTGATTTGAAGAGTATGAAGATCACGAGTGATGCGGAGATTTCTGATATTAAGAAGGCGAGACTGTTGTTGAAGAGTGTGACTCAAACGAATCCGAAGCATCCACCGGGTTGGATTGCTGCGGCAAGGCTGGAAGAGGTGGCTGGAAAGATTCAGGCAGCTAGACAGTTGATTCAAAAGGGTTGTGAAGAATGCCCGAAGAGCGAGGATGTGTGGTTGGAGGCTTGTAGATTAGCAAGCCCGGATGAGGCCAAGGCGGTTATTGCAAAAGGTGTGAAATCCATACCGAATTCGGTTAAGCTGTGGTTACAGGCAGCGAAATTGGAGCATGATGAGATGAACAAGAGCAGAGTGTTAAGGAAAGGGTTAGAGCATATTCCAGATTCGGTTCGGCTTTGGAAGGCGGTTGTAGAGTTGGCCAATGAGGAGGATGCCAGACTGTTACTGCACAGGGCTGTGGAGTGTTGTCCGTTGCACGTTGAATTGTGGTTGGCATTGGCAAGACTAGAGACATATGATCATGCAAAGAAAGTGTTGAATAGGGCGAGGGAGAGGCTGCCAAAGGAACCGGCTATTTGGATAACTGCTGCGAAGTTGGAAGAAGCAAATGGGAATACGGGAATGGTGGTGAAGATTATTGAGAGGGGTATAAGGGCCTTGCAGAGAGAGGGTTTGGCAATTGATAGGGAGGCATGGATGAGAGAGGCAGAAGCCGCAGAACGGGCAGGTTCTGTGGTGACTTGTCAAGCCATTGTTAAGAATACAATTGGGATTGGTGTGGAGGAAGAGGATAGGAAGAGGACATGGGTGGCAGATGCGGAGGAGTGTAAGAAGAGGGGTTCAATTGAGACGGCCAGAGCTATTTATGCTCATGCATTGAGTGTGTTCTTGACAAAGAAGAGCATATGGCTTAAGGCAGCACAGCTGGAGAAGAGTCATGGGACTAGGGAGTCTCTTGATGCTTTGCTTCGTAAGGCAGTTACTTACAGGCCACAAGCTGAGGTTTTGTGGCTTATGGGTGCTAAAGAGAAGTGGCTTGCAGGGGATGTGCCTGCTGCACGAGCAATCCTTCAAGAAGCTTATGCTGCCATTCCTAACTCTGAAGAGATTTGGCTCGCAGCATTTAAGCTTGAATTCGAGAATCATGAGCCCGAGAGAGCTAGAATGCTTCTTGCTAAGGCTAGAGAGAGAGGTGGCACCGAAAGAGTATGGATGAAATCTGCTATTGTTGAGAGGGAATTGGGGAATACCGATGAGGAGAGGATGTTGTTGGATGAAGGTTTGAAACTCTTCCCTGCATTCTTTAAACTGTGGTTGATGCTTGGACAGCTAGAGGAGAGGCTTGGTCACTTGGAGAAAGCCAAGGAAACTTACGAGTTGGGTTTGAAGCGTTGCCCTCATTGTATACACCTTTGGCTTTCACTTGCTAATCTGGAAGAGAAGATGAATGGATTGAGTAAAGCTCGAGCTGTCCTCACCATGGCAAGGAAGAAAAATCCTCAGAACCCTGAGCTCTGGCTTGCTGCTGTCCGAGCTGAAATGAGGCATGGTAATAAGAAGGAATCTGATATTTTGATGGCAAAGGCATTGCAGGAGTGTCCCAACAGTGGTATATTATGGGCAGCATCAATTGAGATGGTCCCCCGTCCGCAACGAAAATCCAAGAGTATGGATGCTCTCAAGAAATGTGATCATGATCCCCATGTGATTGCTGCTGTGGCTAAGTTATTCTGGCATGATAGGAAGGTAGATAAAGCTCGAACTTGGCTTAACAGGGCAGTCACACTTGCCCCGGATATTGGAGATTTCTGGGCATTATATTATAAATTCGAACTTCAGCATGGGAGTGAAGAGAGCCAGAAAGATGTGTTAAAGAGATGCATTGCTGCAGAACCTAAGCATGGTGAGAAATGGCAGGCAATATCCAAGGCTGTAGAGAATTCACACCAGCCAACTGAAGCCATCCTGAAAAAATTAGTGGTTGCACTTGGGAAGGAAGAGAGTGCAGCTGAGAATAGCAAACACTAGTTATAAGTCAGCTTGTAGTCGTGCAAGCTTCTCTTCTTGTTTTGGTGGTAAAATAAGTGTATTAATCCTGAGATAGACTTGCACAGCCTGCCTCTTATTTTTTTTAGCATATGTCTCTTACTTAGTGGCTCTGATGATAATATCCTTTTTATTTCCTCACAAGAATGTTTTAGTGTACTGATTTGATGATTAATCCCTAGATTTTGTTTATTACTGAACCACTATTTTTCTCTATATTTTAATTCCCTGTTTCTCTATGTTTCTTTGCCTCAGTTTGTAGATTAGGTATGACTGGCATTTATTATCATTCATCTCAATGCCATATCACTTTCCTGCTACTCCATTGTATGGTTAGTTATTATCATTTACTTTGCTTATTTTAATCAGGGGCTTTATTTATTTATTGCGGAGCTTAAAGGATAGGTTTTGGGCAGCTGACAGTCATTATAACTCTTTATTGTCAGACCCTAAGTTGTGATTCTACTTAAGCTAATAGTTTCTCGTCATCTTTACCCCCCATCTCCCAAACCAAAACAAAGTAAAGAGTTTGTCTTGATTCAAGTTTTTGGATGCCAACCTGGTCTAGAATTCTAAAATTTTCACAAACCAGAGCTTGTAGGGAAGAAACCAACAAATTATAAGGCAAAGGGGTTGAGGATGGGATGCCTTTTATTTGTTTTTCCTCCGAAGTGCTTCACTAGCCAGCTAGCAGACATTAGCCAAAAATATGCATCAGCATCTTATTGGTACCTTGCAATTTAATTAGAGTTTCATGTGAAATGAATTTTGTTTTTGAATTTGAATTTTTGGTTTTTTTAATGTTGAGGGTTTTAAGGGATTTAATTAAGTACTTCCCCATATTGGTGTAATCCCTAAACCGTATTAAAGTAGTGCTCTTGTAATTGTGAAAGGCAGTACAATTTGAATTAGAATAATTTGATGATTTTCTCTTTGTTTGGTGGTGATGCCTAGGGCTTGCAGGCAGATTCTAGGTGGTGAAGCCTAGGCGTTGTCCTGTTTATCTTTTTAATCTTCTTTTATCTTTATTTTCCTATGCTGTTCTACATCATAATGCTTCCAAATATTTGGTGTTCTTTTTCAGATTTTAAAGCACCGTGCATCTTTTGATGATCTATTCCTGATTAAGCCTTTTCTCTTATTTTTCTTTGGATTGAACTTGATACTTAATCAGTTCATGATTATTTATGATTCATGTGTACATGCTCCAACCGCCTCAGATATATTCTTTCAGGTTCGTGGACTGGCTTTGTTTTCTCTTCTTTTGGTTTGTTGTTGTTGCTGCTGCTGGTTTGTTTTTTTCCCTCTCTCTATCTGGGTAATGGCTCAGAGCAAACTAATATTGTGATTGATGGGGCTCATTGATTTATATTTGTTGTGTCAAAATTGTTGTTTTTGGGTTCAATAGGTGTAAATACTACCAAACTGGATGCAGATAAGCTTGACAGGCCTATATATTTAGGAAAAGTTGTGTGGGTTATTGCTGTTGCTCCTCTTGCCCCATATAGAGAGGTGGACATTATATTGGTGAATATGCCTTTTATATTATCTACCACAGGAGAAAGTGGAATTTATTTTCTCAAATTTGGTTGTAGGATATCCTACATGGGACATGAATCTCTTACCTTCAGATAGTATACTTGCTGTGTACTTGTTGATTTCATTTTGAATAAATTTTATTACTTTAAAAAAAAAAAATTTTGTCATTAAGATAAACAAGTACATAGGTTCATCAATAGAATGTCCTAATGTCAACAAATGAAGACAGTCATTAGGTTCTTAAACATACATTTTGTTTTAAGTATAAATGTTTAGCATCCAAAATTGAAGAACTACCACAGTAGCAGACATAACAAACTTTTTAACTAATATCATATCAAGATCCATTGTTTTTAATGATATCATTAGGTCATACAGCAATTATTAGTGTTTTCTGTTTTACAGATTTTCTTTTCATTGCTTTAGATATTAGTGTCTGCAAGATTGTGTTTTAGATAGTGTCAATGGTCTTTTACCCAACTGGCACATCAACCCCAGCAGTGGGACATGTCTGAGAGTTGAATCTCCTCAAAACCTTTACCTAGCCAAAAAAAGAAAAAGAAAATTGTGGTTTAGATAGTACACCGTTGTGTACTTGTGCCAGGTCCCACTGATGCTTCTATGGACACTAGTTGAGAATGATATACCGGTATGAGTTGTTCTAGCTACTTTCTCAAGCATTTTTCTTGCATTAGCCATTAGCAGGTATTGCTTTCCTACATATCTGCTTTGTGAGAAATGAGATATTCAGTTTTTTCATGGACTTTTTCTTCTTTAAAGTAGAAACTGTTTTGTGCAAAGGGTTTCTTTCTCTCCCTTGATTGCAGCAATGCTAGATAACGCCTCAAATGTTCTTCACTTGGTCATGACTTATACATTGTTATTTTCTTGGTCGTCAATTATCTATCTATCTCTATATATATATATATATATATGTATATGTATATATATTGCTTCAAAAAAGAAAATATATATATATATATATTTATTTATTTATTTACAAGTATTTATATACTATGGGTATTAGCTTTCACTTTATTAAAAATATTAATAAAAGAAAAGAGTAGATAAATGCTATAATTCGCCAACTATAGACCCCAAAGTGCTCCCCATAATCTGAAAATCCATAACCACAATTGCTGGGATAATGGAAATACTGTTTAGTTGACCTGTGCCGGTTTGAACAGCCTCATTT
>NW_027069521.1:1401183-1441983 GCF_002906115.3 Quercus suber
GGGGGGGGGGGGGGGGGGGGGGGGGGGGGGGGGGGGGGGGGGGGGGGGGGGGGGGGGGGGGGGGGGGGGGGGGGGGGGGGGGGGGGGGGGGGGGGGGGGGGGGGGGGGGGGGGGGGGGGGGGGGGGGGGGGGGGGGGGGTGGGGGGGGGAGGGGGGGGGGGGGGGGGGGGAATTAAAGGGGTCTTACAGTGACATTATCAAAGTTTATGGACTAAATTGGTGAAAGATAAAATTAAGGGGGTATATTTGCTGCAGCACAAAATTTTATGTACCAAATTGGCTAAAATATAAGTTCAGGGGGGTATAAATGCAACTACTGCAAAGTTTATGGGGGTGTCAGGGCATTTTTCCCTGTTATGTGACTTAGTGTATTATGCTCTGTTGTTATTGCTCTTCTCCCTTGTTTTGTTCGTAAAATCTGATCATAATAGCATATAGGTGTGGTGAGTTTATACAATACTTGCCCCATTGGTTTCCCTGTCTATGATAGTAATGAGTAGTTTAAATTTCCCATCCATTGAACAATAATCACTTCTTTTAGTCAATCAAATTCACCTATAACCTAATAAATTGTTTGAAATCATCAGTTTTGATGGTTGCTAATTTTCTGCACCTGGTTCACTTTCTTGAAGTAATTAATTTTAGAAGGATAATTCAGTTTTATATACACACACATATGGTTACTTAGTTTCACCTTTTTTTTCCCCTGTTGTATTGGGTGCTTCTTGAATTTTTAGGTATTGGTTTCAATACACAGGTTTTTTTAGTGCATCACTTGATTTATTCTTTATTCTATGGCCTTCTTCATTAGCTGGATATTCCACATCCAAATTGAAGGTAAGATTAGAATCTCATGATAATTGCTTTATGATTGCTTGCTCACTCCGTAAATTTGATTCAATTTTCATCCTACACTAATTTGCTCTCTCTCTCTCTCTCTCTCTTTTGTCCTTGTCTAGGGTTCATTGGCTACATCCTCTACTTCAAGGAAGGAACAAAAGGTTGATGTTAACCCAGCCGATTCTACATATTCTGCAGAATGGGATAACCATGGATGGTTTTACATGTTAGTGAGAGTTGCACTCTTCCTTTGGGTATGGAATTAATCCTTTATTTAAGGTCTATTTGTTATTTGTTTTGACTATTAGGTATTTTTAAGTATTTCTAAAATGTAGGTCTTGATGGGAATTTTCACTTCTTTGAAGGTTTCTCTGCTTAATCTAATAAAAATCTCTTAAGCTCAGGCAAGAAAAAGTGATATAATAGATGGAGAGGTCTGTTGAGATTTTGGTACATATTTAACTTGTTTTGTATCAGTCAGGTCCTAGATTGTAGTTCATTGTGCTGGTGCCACACTCGGCCAGCTTTTTGGGTCATTGTTTGTCACTGGAATGGCTTAGTTGGGGCTATGCAAGATTGCTTGTTCAGTTCCTTATTGATAGGACCTTGTCCTAATATGAGGTAGACCATCGATGCTTTAATTGTCCAGGTTATCATCCTGCAACTATTACTATGCTTCTGCTCACCAAAAGAGAGAGAAAATAAAAATCACTATCCTTCCTCTCTTGCTCTCTAGAAAAATGTGGTAGATTGTGTGCTGTGTCTGAATAATTGTCCAGGTTATAATCCCTCAACTATTACTTTGCTTCCACTCAACAAAAAAAACAAGGGGAAAAAAATCACTATCTTTTCTTATTTCAGCAATATGTGGTACCCAGATGTTTGGATTTGTGTACTTCAGACTTAGGTTTGGCTATTTATGCATCGGGAGGCAATTGCTTCTCAAGCTTTGGCTGTTCAAGGCCACTCAATGCATGCCTCGCATGCCAATCAAAGTAAAAATCTGTCCTGAGAAATGGTGTATTTAAAAAAAGTAACAGAATTTTAGTCTCAGTTTTGGACCATATTGAGGTTTATATTGCTGGTTTTAAAATTTTGAGCTCCATATAGTTACTTATCTTCTTGCATAGTTGAAGAGTATATAAAGGGGAGAACTTTTACCATCTTATGCAACTAAAACTTTCTACAAGGGTAAAACATTTCCCGGGTATTTCCAAATTAGAGACAAAGGCACATTGTTTAGGAAATTTTTTTTTGTTTTGATGCTTATTTATGCCAATCCAACTAGCTTCTCACTAATCTCCCAAACTTTTCGTGCTTTCTCAGCATCACTGGCTTCTTTGGAGAGCTGGTTTTCAAATGAAGCCGAATTCTTGTTCCAACTCCAGTAAACACCTGATTTTGTCAGGCTTGGATCACTTACAACCTGAATGACCAAGGTTTCATTTAGTTTATGTTCAACATAGAACTTCATTTTTCACACACATACAAGTAAATAGATATTTATGTATGCATATGTATTTATGCATTCATTCTTGCATTTTATAGAATTCAACTGACCTGTGCAAGTCTTTCCCCAGCTTCCTCTTCAGAAACATAGCCTTTAGTGATGTACTTCTGGAAGGGTGGAAATAGAAGCCTGAACAAGGGTATGTGCTCCCTAAACAAGCCTGTTGTAGCAATGCAACCAGGGTAGAGAGAAGCAAAGGTAATTCCTGTCTCTTCATGGTAGCGCCTGTGGAATTCTTGCATGGTGAGCATGTTGCATACTTTGCTGTCTTTGTAGGCCTTGGCACCATCGAAATCTCCTCCATCTATCATGGGTGATCCGTTTAGCCCATTCAACCCTCCTGAAAGACCTCTCAGGTCCCCAAGGTTTGCCTTTGGTGGTACATTCCCAGCCAAGGTGTTTGTATTACCTAGAATCAAATTCATTGCAAAACCACATTTATAATATGTATCTTGTCATTGTAACAATTAATTCTAGATTGCTTTTATCATACATGTAGACTATTATGGGCCTTCTTTTTTAAGGTACACTTCTTATATAATCAGTTATATTTCATTAGTTAACTTGTCACTTAAGGATGCTGCAAGTTATATCCTTTGCCAATACACACACACACACACTCACACACTGACAATGCCACAAAAGGTAATGCTTTCTGCATATGCTGCTTCTTCTTCTTCTTTTTTCAGGAACCTTTTTCAATCTTTAAAAAATTTTTTCCAGATTTTGATATTAAGACTACCTAAGAAGCTTCTAAATACTCTCCCATTTATAACATGTAGGTCCACAATTGGTTACCGAGGTTTGATTGAGAAATGCTGAAGGGAACATATTTGGAATTCGAATTGTGGTGGGACGTTAGTACCTGTGATGGAACCAACAATGATGACACGCTTGGAAGTGAAATCTGATTGCTTCATGTCATCAAGCAGTAACCGAGAGAGGAGGAAGTGGCCTAGATGGTTTGTCCCAACACTCAGTTCAAACCCCTCGGCTGTGAAAGATGGCTCCTTAGCTGTGGGTAAGTAGACAGCAGCATTGCAAACGAGCACATCAAGTGGCCTACCCAATCGATGGAAATTCTCTACAAATTGCCGGACACTGTCCAGGGAGGCAAGATCAAGATGCATAACTGTATAGTTCTCTTTGGCAATGCCAGCTGCTTTAGCTGCTCTCTCAGCCTTGAGGAAATTCCTACATGCCATAATTATATGCCATTTCCCTGTATCAGCTAAAGCCTTGGCTGTGGCCAGTCCTAACCCAGAGGAGGCTCCAGTAATTATGACATTGCCCTTTCTCAAGGTTTTCTTTGCTTCTGGTGCTGCCTGGCCAATTGTTGGACTTGTAGTTGCTGTTTGGGCTCTAATGGTTCCAACAAGTTGTTTCCTTTTTCCAACTTTCTGCAAATGGAGCCAATTGATTATTCAATACGAACTACATCTTGAAAATGTTGAGAATTCATCTGTTTAAATCAGGAGCACCTAGGAAATCACATATTTCCTTTGACCAGAAGTTCATCTTATTATGTACTGCACAGCATTTGTGTATCTTGTAATTAGCATTTTGAAACGGGTATATTCTTCAATGCACAATGTCATTATTTGGAATTTATGAAGTCATTTTAGCTTTTAGGAAGTGGCATTAAAATCATCCAGACAAAGTGTTTATTTGCCATTAGCCTTTTTGTTTAGTAGCTTATTTACTTAGGGTTCATTTGAGATCTGCTTATTTTACTGAAATTGAAAACTTTTTGTTGAAAGTACTGTAGATAAAGATAAAAATTAGTTGAAATAGTATAGTGACATCCATAAATAGTACTAAAAAGTATATTTCTTTTGACCAGAAGTTCATCTTATTATGTACTGCACAACATTTGTGTATCTTGTAATTAGCATTTTGAAACAAGTATATTCTGCAATGCACAATGTCATTATTTGGATTTTATGAAGTCATTTTAGCTTTTAGGAAGTGGCATTAAGATCATCCAGGCAAAGTGTTTATTTGCCATTAGCCTTTTTGTTTAGTAGCTTATTTACTTAGGTTTCATTTGGGATCTGTTTATTTTACTGAAATTGAAATTTTTTTACTAAAAGTACTTTAGATAAAAATAAAAATTAGTTAAAATAGTACAGTGAGATTCATAAATAGTGAGATTCATAAATAGTATTAAAAAGTGTAGTAAAATTCATAAATAATAGTAAAAAAAGCTAAATAGTAAAATAAGTTGGCAAATTTGACTTTTCAACCAATTTTCAACCACATCAGTGGGTCCCATATATTGTTTACAGGACTCACAAATTTCAATTTTTAGCAATTTTTTCATTAAAAATGGGTCTCATAGCACTATTTACATGTTTAAAAATTATTTTGCTACAGTGTTTTCAGTCAAATGGACTCCTAATACAACTTTTGTAAGTATCACTTTTTTTCTTTATTACTAACTACATTTTATAACTTTAAGTAAAAGGTAATCAGTGTACAACTTCGAATTCAAACCTATGTTATTCATACACAATCCCCACTTTTTGATGCCATACTTGGAGATTAGTGAAAATGAAAAAACTTATAATAGTTTAGAACTTTAGATAGTCATTTAAAATGAGAAGAAAATCATTTTATGAAATCTACAGTTCTTGTCATCTTTGTTGTCTTTTTAATAAGTTTTTATTTAAATTCAATCTAAGAATTGTTTCTGTCTAACATTTTTCAGCAAGAATTGTTTCAGCCTAACATTTTTCATTATCTGAAACAAGGGAATAGCTTGAATTCCCATGGTTCAACAATAAGAATTAGACAGCCATTTTCAGCTTAATCTTAGAAGTGCAACAGGAAAAGAAGGTATGAAAATTTTAGGAAGAGTGATGAATTTAGCACCTGCTTCCTTATCAGAGGACACTTGATTTCGGCTTTGAGGGGGTCTGAGACTGAAACTCCAAATAGACCTGTCTCCTTGAGAGAAACATTAGACTTCACCTGTTATGGAAGAGAACAAGAAAATCTCATTGCATGAAACATGAATTAAAAGTAGAAGAAAACAAGGCAAGACCCAAAAGCTATAAAATAGTACCCACAAGATTTGCCAAAAAGTAAGGCAAAACAGAAGAGTGTACCTCTTTGTGGATGGAGATAGCAGGAGCTGAAAGTGCTGCTTGCAGAGCCATGAGACACTAGAATTGTTAAAACAATGTAATTTGCTAACTGGAACTTAAACGTTGTAAGAGGAACATTTATTTCTCTCTCTTTCCTGTTAGGAGAGATAAGGTGGTAAGGGTGTTGCTGACTAACCTGCCACGTGGACTTATATCAACCTATCATGTGTTTGAGATTTGGATTCTCTTCAAAACGTTTAGCTTGGGTTTTGTATGCAGAGCCATGAGACACTAGAATTGTTAAAACAATGTAATTTGCTAACTGGAACTTAAATGCTGTAAGAGGAACATTTATTTCTCTCTCTTTCCTGTTAGGAGAGATAAGGTGGTAAGGGTGTTGCTGACTAACCTGCCACGTGGACTTATATCAACCTATCATGTGTTTGAGATTTGGATTCTCTTCAAAACGTTTAGCTTGGGTTTTGTGCAATTTGGTGGGTGATTTTTGGGTTATCCGGAGCCTTCTAGCAAAAACCTATGGGCTGGCCCTCCAAGTATTGTCATAGAAGAGAGTAAATAATAATTATTTTGTATAAAAAAAGAATCAATTAAAATAACCAAGGAAATTTGATTTTAATGAAATAGAATTTAAAATAAATAATCTCACATTCCCATAATTTTTTTTTGACATGATTCTTTTTATGTTAAAAGAAATAGAAAAAAAAAAATTCGCAAGATGATGTGAATCTTAATGCATAGTAATTACTATATATTTTTTTTCCTTAGAAAAAGGAAAAAATAAATAGAAAAAAAAAAAAGAAAACGTTTGGTCCAACAATTCTTATGTCCTTAAGAAAAAGAGAAGAGAAGAGAAGAATTAGGCTATGTTTGGTAAAAAATTTTGTTTTCTATTTTCAAAAACTTGTTTTTGGGAATATGAAGAAAACCAATTTTTAGGTATTTTTTGAAATAAAAAACATGTTTGGTTAGTTGAAATTTAAAAGCTAGTTTTTTTTTTTAAAAAAAAATACTAAAATAAGTTGTTACTAGGATTTGAACTCTAATGCTAACTCATTAAATGAGACAGATTCATTAAATTAAATATATGTTTTCATTAAATTAAATGCATTGAAATTATGTGCTTCACTTATCCAAAAAAAAAAAAAAAACTGAAATTATGTGCTCCATTTCTAGATTGGCCTTCTGATAGCACCTTTTGCTGTAAAGATGCAAATGTGTTTCACTTATCCATAAGTCATGTAAACGAATGAATAAGACTTAAGCTCTAATAAATAAATAAAAGAAAAAGAATAAGACTTAAGAAATATTGTTTAAGTGTGTGTTTGGGTGAGGGTGAAAAATGAAAATTATTTCACTATTTAGCTTATTTTTTCTATTATATATCATATATGGGCTCCACTGTACTTTTTTGCATTATTCATGAGCCCACTGTATTATTTTAACTAACTTTTACCTTTATTTACAATTCTTTTAGTAATAATTTTTCAGTTTTACATATATATACACTTAGATTAGGTTAGAGTAGAATTCTATCTTGTATATATATATAAAAAAGTAATAATTTTTTAGTTTCAGTAAAATAAGCGGTATCTAAACATACTCTAAATGTAAATTTTTTAATAAAATATTTCTTTACTAGTTGCTGCAAGGTAATATTTATATATGATTTCTCTTTTTTCGGGCCATGGACAAGGTTGCAATCTCCATGAAACAGGATGTTGTCTCCACATAAAATATTGTTATGTGGTGGTGTTTATGCATTTTAAATTGATAAGGTATCTGTATATTTAGATCATTGTTATCATATGATAGAAATTAGTATGTAATAGTTTTGGGATGCAATTTCCATGAAACGCAATGTTAACGTTGTTATGTGGTGGTGTTTATGCATTTTAAATTGATATTGTCTTGAGAATGTATCTATTTGTTTAGATCATTGGGAAGCTAATCCGATGGTGGAGGCGATGTTTGTGTGTAGAAGCTAAATAAATTATTAAAATGTTATAATTAGATTATTAAAATTTTCATTGTTAATTATGTAAGATTTTCTAAAATTAATACATTATTTATTTATAATATTAAAGTTGCTTCAGAAGTATTAAATAATATATTTCATGTAGGACCATGCGATAAGTATTTTCATAAAAAAATTTATTATATATTTTTGTAAGTTAATGGAAGAGTGGAAGATAACTAAGAAAGAAATGGGAAAAAAAAATTGTCATTTTTGTGATGCTATTATTTTCAAGGTTTAAATGAAATTAGGCTACCTATGTGCTATGAAATCGACTTTTTAAGATCTTTGTAGTACATAAAATAATGCACTTGACCCTTGCGTTAATTAGTTTTATGTTATTTTCGTTAGACAATTACATGACCATGTCTGCGTCACGAGAGTCAAAATACATTCACACTAATTGATATTCCCACTTAATACATATCTCCGAGTGGTCATTTCGTCCAATAAAAGTGATGATGATGAAAATCTAATAAAAGGGTTAATTGCATCATTTTAAATACTACAATGATTTAAAAGTTTTTTTTTTTGGTAGTATAGGAGATATGTTTGATAATGACCCATATCACGTGGGGTATCTTTGCATTTAAGATTTAACCCTATTTTCAATAAGTATTGTGATGTTATCATTATTAATTCAAATGATAAACCCTAAAACTAGTTTAGGAAGTGCTTATGTAATATTCTTATTCTAGAATTAATGTAATATTCTTATATTTTTAAAATTATAACAATTCTAGATTTTCTTTAAATTGATTATAATAAGTTTGACAGGAAAAAAGAAAGAAATGAAATCTGACGCTATAAAAAAAGAAATAAGAGATATTAAAAATAATGAGTGAGGGTAAATTTTTTTAAAAAAATAATCCTGTTTATCATAAGAAACAAAAAATTTTGAAAGAAAAAAAAACTNAAAAAATTTTGAAAGAAAAAAAAAACTTTTTTTTTATAATTAAAAGTATAAAGCACATATAAATTTTTTTTTTCCAAATTATTATTTTATAAATATACTTTCATTTTACTAACTTTTACTACTCTAATTGTAGTTTGATATACGTGTGAGTGAAATTTGTTGGTTTGATACGTATGTGATTTAAAAATTATTGAACAAAATATAAAACATAATTTTTATATTTTATAAAATAATGAAAAATAAATTAGTGACAAGAAGGAGTACACATACACTTGGAGCAACCATATCATGTAAAACATATACTTTATTTTGTGGTATCACAAATTATAATATGATGTGATTTAGATATGAGCTTATATAATTATATTTTATTATAAATGGCTTTTGTGACAATAATTTGATAATTGATTATCATATAAAGTCACAATTTTCATATACCATCCTTAAGGCCTTATAGTTTCACATAAAAGATTTTGTGTGTGTGTGTGTGTTTAGATAAGTTTTAGTCACAACAAATGTAAAATTTTATTATTTTTAGTTAGTAGAGACTTTTTTTAGATAGGTAGATTTTTGGTAGATAGGAAGATGGTGGGAGGGGGTGTTACCACTTACCACAATAGACATGGAACATAGACATGGAGCATAAAAAAAAGAAGAATATGTCATCAGAATCATTTATAAAATGCTATAAATTATGGGGGACGGTAGTACAAAAACGCATAAATACACACTATTTATTTATATATAAAATTTCATAATTACAATAAGGGAGAAGGGAATTGAAACTTTTTTGAGAGTTGCAATCTATAACGTCTATTCTCGATGATAGCTTATTATTAACATACTAAAACATCAATCGGTTTTTGGTGTAGGCGAGATTGAATCCTGAATTTCTTATTTAACTATTAGAAATTTTACCAGTTGAGCTAATTAGAACTCATCAAATTTCTTTATTAGAAACACTAAAAGGTACCAATAAATTGAGTTACAAGGCTCTTGGTGATACAAACATATAAATAGATATGAATGAATGAATTATATCTCTATTTATGGTGTATCGAATAAAAATAATACATGCATTCAAGTATTTAGAAATCAAATTTGAGTATCAACAAAGAAATGAAGCCAAAATAAATCAAAATTTTTTTTAGAAACAAATTAAATCAATATATATTAACAAAGCATCCATAAAATTTCTCTCAAAAAAAAAAAAAAACTCTCAAAAAGACTAGAAAAATATGACACAATAGAGTGAAAGAGATAGTGGTCGAACTTAGAACCTCATAGTATGTTAAATTACTAATTGTCCCAAAACTTTAAACTATTAGAATTTGATAAATTTAATCATGGAATCACATCATTCTAACAACTAAAGTTGCTCTACACAGATATCAAACCTAGGATCGTTTGGCAACTCCCGCAGCTCCTCAAAGTCACTGAGCTGCCCCTAAGACGAGAATTTCATTCCTATGTTATCATAGCACTTCTCTATACCAGTAGAAAACGCTTAACGACAACCATATGACACAAAGAAAGCTTTCATGCCATAGAGTTTAGGAATATATTGATGCAACAACGTACCAGCTTTACTTTTTGTCATATTTCCTAGTACTTGGATTTGCCTGCATGGATCTTTCTTCGCCGTCCCTATAATAAGAAATCATACGTTAGGTAGATAAGATCTTGAGAAGCCTCTAATTTTTTTTTTTTAATCTACTAAAAGTGATTATCATTTTGAATAAGAGTAATTTTGAGAATCATTACGTGATAGCGGAAAAATTATTTTACCTTTATAGTAGTATAGATATATAATCATACAAATAACGAGTAACAAAACAAACTAATAAGAATCTTGTAACTTAGCCTACTCTTCTTATTGAGATGGTAAAATTTAGGCATTGGATGATCATCAATCACTGCCATTAGTACCTCCAAAACAATTTGATAATATTTAAGAGTTTTCTTATAATCCAAATACCTCCAAAGCAATCTAATAGTATCTAGGAGTTTTCATGTATTCCAAATATAATAACATAGTTATCTGTTATCTTATAAACAAACTTTTATCTGTATATGTAGTTTGATTATATATAAAAATAAAAGTAGCCGCTCTTAAAATATTTTTGTCTTATAGGTCATAAGCCAAGTTTCTTTTTGTATAATGTTTTCCCTTTTCTTTATTAATATACTAATATTATGCCCGTGTGATGCACGGCTTAATTAAAAAAATATATGTATAAAATTAAAACAATAATAATAATTAGTAAGCCACATGATAAAAACCCATTAATATTATGACATATATACATATATAAAGTTACTTTTGTATAAACATAGTTTGTAATATATAAATTTTACATATTAAAACATCAAATAATGATATATAATCAGAACAATCAAAATAAATGTTACTTAAAACTCTTGCTAATCTAATTTTAAGTGAAGTAGAGTTCTAAATTTCTCATAACTTAGAAAAAATATATATTTATTTATAGTAAATGCTTGATTAAAGAGTTTGATTTACGATAACCTTACGTGTGAAGGGAAGTTGCTTGAGATAATATTAAATATGAGATCTTCACAAGCTTTAGTTAAAAAAAAAAAAAAAAAATCCACTTGATCCCCTCTGAAACTGATGAAGACATCGTGTTTCGATCCACGGGCAGAAGAAGAAGAAGAAGAAGGAGAAGGAATTGAAGCCATGAAGGAATTGGATGTGCTTGAACTGTGACGAGTGATTTAGGAAATTGAGGTGTGACTGAAAAAGCTCAAAGAGCCTCTTGAAATAACGCTGGGCATGCAGTGGAGTCTAAAGTGAGACCAGCCGTCATGGGTCAAAGAATTCATATAGAAAGACCGGCAAAAGTTTGCCTGCCAAGGGCAATTACATAATTTAGTTTTTATCTTTTTTTTTTTTTTGATAGGATACATTTTATCTATTGCTTTTGCCGGGAATAAATTATTTGAAATGCTAAACTAGTGTTATTTATTTATTTATAGGTAATTGAAATATATATTAAGAACTAAGAATCAATGTTATGTATAATGTTTCAGATTCTATTTTAATTTATCTATTAAAATGAAATATTTTCGTAGCGTTAATATAAATAAATATATAATTATAATAATAAACGTTTTAATATAGTTTTTTTTTAAATCATAATTCATAAATATAGTAAGATTATTATTATAATACAATTATTAATAGTTAAAAAATAAATCACATTTTGGGAGTAACTTTCCAGGAAGGTTCCCGCTACCTACTTTTTCTCATTTCCCAATGAAATGGTGTAAAGTGAAATGAAAGCACCTGCCACCTTATACTTTTTAATGATTCTGGGGAACGTTCGAAGGGGCAATTTCGTCCAAAATATGGTCGGACATTTTCAATTCAGTTTTCTCTCCGAATGAGGAAGATTGAGGGGCGGTTTTATAATGTTGATCCTTGTATTTTTTGAAAATATGTTTAGGTAAAAGAGAAAAAAAAAATATGAATAATATTTTTTAAATATTAAAAACTGTTACTCAAAACACCTTACCGAATAGCTACTAAATTTTGGTCAGCCAAAGAAAAAATTATTAGATCCCACCATTTTCTTTATCTATCTCCTCTTCCAACTAAACATACTTATTACTCGTTTTCATTCCAATTTTATCTCATTTCTTTCCTATCTTTCTTATTTAATCTCCTACCAAACACACCCTTATGCTTTATTTGGTTATAAACGAGGGAAGAGAAGAGAAAAAAAAAGAATAGTAGAAAGAAAATTAAAAGAAAAATTTAAATCTCTCGTGTATTTCTAGAAATAAAAAGAGAAGGGGAAAAGAAAAGATTTTTTTTTTTTTTTTATTTCCTTTGTTTGGTTTGCAATAAGAAAAGAATTGAAAAGAAATTAAAAAAAAAAAAAACTTTTATGCCCATATAAATGTGAAAGATGCATAAAATTTATGGACAAATATGTAACATCATAAAATTTTAATGGGGGCATTTTTATATTTAAATATCACTTAAATGATATTTGTAGGGATAAATGCCCAAATTCATGTGTAGTTGGGCCTTGGCCAAGAACTTTGGTTTGTCCGAGGACGGATAAACGGTAGTGAGGGTGTCAAGCTCAGAACCCTATAAGTAAAATACATGTAGGAGGGTTGAGAAAGTCGATCCGAGGAGGGTTATAAGGCAAGGGTGGGAGGCGTCTCTCTCCGATGTGGGATTGAGCAAACTCTTGAGGATAGACTCAACGCTGTTTTTAAAGAAAACAATACTTGATTGGGGGCCGAGGCGAAAGTCCTCCCACAAAAATTATGTTTTTTTCCCCTTCTGTAAATTAGAGAATATATATTTCATTAGAAATAATATTTCCACTAATTTAATTAAACAATGAGTGTATAAAATAAAAATAATAATTTTGTAGGGACCGGGTTTGGGCACTTCTGCGGGCTGAGAGAGTGGACCCAAGCCCAGCTTGCCCTGCAATGAATTTACAGAGAGTGGGCTCAAGAACTAGGCCCTAGTAAAGAATGCAACTGCCCTGCATGGTTGTATGTGGGCTTAACAACCTAAACATGAATTGGGGTACACAATGATGCTCCTCGGACTTGCCTTCCGGAGCTTAGAGTTCTTATTATTTCTTTGAAGATTGATTACAAGGATTGAGAGAATACAAGTTGCTACAGTACTTCTTAATGCAGATTTTTCATTTTTTCTTTCAAGAGAGACTCCTTACATTATATACACCTCTCTCAACTGATCCTAACCCTACATTCATTGATCAGCCAGGCCACCACTTGAGAGCCTGTCCCATTAGCCGCATTCCCATTCCTCCTGTGGGTTACAGCACCCAAGACAGTACTGTTCAGGAGTCCTATCCTCATTAATACGGCCAGGACGTTAGTTGAGGGCATTTAATGTGGAGGTGACAGCTCGCCTTAGACTTGCTCCTTCACCGTGCTCCCGTCGCCTACGCGTGGCGCTTGCCCTTTCCTCCTTGGATATTCAAGAAGACCCCTCTTTGGTGGAGTGGTGCTCGTGTACTTCTAAGGTCTCGGATGTCCGAGGACGGGGTCGTCCTCGGATATGTTCCTTGGGGGCCGGACACCGTACTTTCATCCTCGGACCCCATATGCATCCTCGGCACGGGCCTCTGGACCTGGTTTGAGGTGGACCGAGGCTGCTTGATTTTCTGGCTCCACAATTTAGCCCCTCAAAATCTTGCTGCACGCATCCTCGGGCGGGGAGAAGGATTTTGACATCCTCGGGCCTGCTCCGTGCCCAGTCGAGCCTTACCCCCCGTCAGTACTGGGGTCTATTCATCTGCCTAAGGCATGTTGCTGACGTTTCGGAGCGCGTAACGTGCCCTTCATTAAATTCAGGCAGCTCTGTGCTCCCCACGTTCAACGAGGCGTTACCAATCTAATGCTGGAGGTTCGTCTTGCATTTATGGGCGGGAAAACCCACACGGTTCTTCGATTTGGGGTATAAATACCCATTTGAACTGCTTTTTCCTGTTTCTTATTTGTAATTAAGAATTCTCGCGTGTCCATCCTGAGTTCAACCACACTTTCACTTACATCTCCAGCACAAAAAGCCTGTCCGAGGAGCTCCTCCTCTTTCCAGTAAGTTGCTCTATCCCTCTCTGAGCTTTCTTCCTCTTTACCCCTTTTTCTCCTTCATTTGTTCTTTCTTAGTTCCTTTAGGCATCAATTAGGATGGGTAGATTTAAGAAATACGTCTACACTGAGGAGGCGATGGAGAAATTCATCGCCGACTATGGGATACCTAGCAATGTAGGTCTGAGGTACTGTGAGGATGGGGATTGGCTCTTTCAAAGACAGGAGGGCGAAGTGGTGATTCCCATTATCGCC
The DNA here is from genome assembly GCF_002906115.3 of Quercus suber. Classification (NCBI taxonomy): domain Eukaryota; kingdom Viridiplantae; phylum Streptophyta; class Magnoliopsida; order Fagales; family Fagaceae; genus Quercus; species Quercus suber. The sequence goes on from NW_027069521.1 coordinate 1,415,439, forward strand.
TTCCTCGAAGGGGGTATGAGGATCCCCATGGGGCTGGTGATGAGGGGCTACCTTATGCACTTCCGGCTAGCCCCCACCCAGTGCGCAATAAATGTCTTCAGGATTTTGGGCTGTGTGGACGCCCTGAATGAGAAGATGGGGCTGAGGTTGACCCATCATGACGTGAACTGGTGTTACAACCTTCAGCTCCTTAAGGGCAAGTCCTATTACCTGAAGACAAGGGATGACAGGGTACGGCTCATCCAGTGCCTCCCTGAGTCTAGCAAGGGGCTGAACGAGGATTTCCTTATCGTGTCCGGAGAGTGGCACGATGGCCTTCACTGCCCAACGACGGAGGGAATACTAGGTGGGGCAGTGGGAATAGGAGGGGGTTCAAGTTCACTTGTCTTTTTTCCCTTTTTTTTTTTTTTTTTTTGCTTTGTTTGGTTACTAATGTGAATGTGTTTTCTCCCTGCAGACTCGCACGCCTTTGAGCGCCACTTCCACCTGGTCAACAGGGAGGATTTACAGAAAGTACTGAGGGTGTCAGTTTTTGTAAATGAGGACGACCATCAAGTTAGAGCCGCCCACAAAATCTTAGGGTACACTCCTGTTCAGAAATCATTCTTAGTTCCGAAGCACGTGATCCGAGCGAACGATCCTCAGCTACAAAAAATTACTGTGACCGAGGACTGGTTTCTGTTCCTCGAGGAGCCTTCTGATCCAGAAGTTGTCACCTTGGCCGTCCCCTCTTCCTCCCACATATTCGCCGAGGCTACAGAGGAGGATCCAGAGCGGGAAGAGGAAGAGTTTGACATTTTCGACCAGTTCGATCAGTCCGAGGATCCTCCTGGAGACTTGGGCGACCCTTGTCTGACCGAAGCAGACCTTCTTGCTTCAGAAACCTCTCCTCCGCCAATGATGGGTTACAAGAGGAAGCCCCACATCAGCCTGTTGGACCTGATCAAGGGCCAACCGGGGAAGTCCCAACAAAAGCTTCCCCTTCCTCCTCCCAAGACTCAGTCTGTTCAGACTAGGTTGACTTCTGCCCAGCAGAAGCTTCCCCCTCCTCCTCCTCAGACGAGCCTGCCTTCTGGGTCCGTGCCCGCCGACCCCAAGAAGAAGAAGGATAAGGGTAAGAGGCTTATGGAGGATAAGCCAGTGTCCTCGCAAGATGATGACAACACTCTGCGGCCTTTCAAGCAGATAAGGATAGGCGGCAAAAGCTAGGATAGGCAGGTCGTCACCACCCCGTTTGAGGCTCAGGCCTGGTTTCCAGCCCCAATGCTCCATGGGGAGCCCTTGAGGGATGACGCCTCCCTCAGAGACTTCAATGAGGGCGAAGGTGCGCGCGTGGCCGACGCGCTGGAGAGGTGCCTGCTGCTCCTGGAGGATATGGCAGAGCTGGATTCTTTGAGGAGCAAGCAGGTCTTCCTCAGCCTCAAGCGTTATCTGGGGATGGTAAGAAATCTGATTTCAACTTTTCCCCCTTTTTCCCCTTTTTTTTTTGGGTTGGGCTTATAGTGCATTGGTTACTCTGGCAGGCTGTCTAGGCTACCTATAGGTTGGAGGCGGCAGCCAACGACCAGTGGAAGGCCCTCGACCTAGAGCGTGAGAGGTGCTTCCAGGCCACCCGGACCCTCAAGACCTCCGAGGCTGACCTCGCCAAGGCCAAGGAGGAGTTGAAAGCGATGACCAGGGCTCGGGACAGCGCAGAGTCGGGTCTCGCTGGCGCCCAGAACTAGGCCAGGGATCAGACGAGGCGTCTGGGCGAGGCGGAAGAGCAGCTGAGGATCGCGAAGGAGCTGATCGCAGATCTACAAGCTAAGGTGGCTGCTGCCGAGGGAGCCCAGAGGGAGGCAGAGTGGGCTAAAGACGAGGCCCTGCGGGCTAAGTCTGAGGCGGATTTTGGCAGGGAGGAGGCCCTGGCTGCCAAAGAGGAAGCTGAGGATGCAGCCTATGCAGAGGGGGTGGCCGAGATAGAGGCTGCTTATAAAGCTCAAGTTCCGGGGGTATGTAGGCACTATTGCTCCCAGGTCTGGGCTGAGGCCCTCAAACAAGCCGGGGTGGAGGCCTCATCCGACCTGTGGAAGGCGGAGAGCGTATACTACCCCCCTGCCATCTGCGAGGCCGCCCCTGATGGCGCCGAGGTTGGGGAGGTTGTTGAGGAGGTAGGGGCTACTGAACCAAGGGAAGACTCGAGCGAGGAGGCGCCCTAAGAGGTAGCGGACGTCCCTTCTGATGCCCAGATCCCTGCCACGGAGGAAGCAGCCATACTTGCCATACCTCTGCAGGTTATCCCCTTAGGCCAGAGCTCAAAGGACCTTGAGGTTGCCTCTATCCAGCCATCTACTGGGGGTGAGACTGAGTAGAAGGAATAGATACCTTGGCGTCTCGATCCAATCTGCCTTTGCCGTTTGCTTGATCTTTTCCTATCTTTTTTTTTTAAAATTTTTTATTTTGTTGTTCTTCTTCCTTTTTTTTATTTATTTATTTTTTTTTTTTTATGTAATGTGGCTCTTGCCACGCAACTTCTATGGACTTATCATTGTAATGTGAGTTTAATTTCCCTTTTTATCTATTTTGGTTGCTTATCTGCTTGCATGCTACCCGTTTCCTCTCTTTTCTTTTTACTTGCATAATTTTAACTTGAATTGTATCTTGGCCAATCACGTCAGTAATAATGATAATGGGAGGGAATGTATGCTTGGGTGGTCCCTTTATGTCTCGTGGGCTAGGTAGGGTTTTGGTCCTTCCTAACATAGGTCCCCCGCAGGGTAGTTGTTCTTTCGTGGGCTTTGGTCTGAGCCCCATGCAAAGCCTCGGTTAGATCTGACACTTAGGATATTTTTGAAGTAGTTAGTTTCCCCACAGGCTTGAGTCCGAGGACCATGCAATACCTTGGTTCTGTCTAATACTTAGTCTTTTGAAGTAGTTAGTTTCCCCACAGGCTTGAGTCCAAGGATCATGCAATACCTTGGTTCTGTCTAACACTTAGGATATTTTGAAGTAGTTAGTTTCCCCATAGGCTTGAGTCCGAGGACCATGCAATACCTTGGTTCTGTCTAACACTTAGTCTTTTGAAGTAGTTAGTTTCCCCATAGGCTTGAGTCCGAGGACCATGCAAGGCCTTGGTTTTGTCTAAGACTTAGTTTTTTGAAGTAGTTAGTTTCCCCATAGGCTTGAGTCCGAGGACCATGCAATGCCTTGGTTCTGTCTAACACTTAGGATATTTTGAAGTAATTAGTTTCCCCATAGGCTTGAGTCCGAGGACCATGCAATGCCTTAGTTCTGTCTAACACTTAAGATATTTTGAAGTAGTTAGTTTCCCCATAGGCTTGAATCCGAGGACCATGCAATGCCTTGGTTCTGTCTAACACTTAGGATATTTTGAAATAGTTAGTTTCCCCATAGGCTTGAGTCCGAGGACCATGCAATGCCTTGGTTCTGTCTAACATTTAAGATATTTTGAAGTAATTAGTTTCCCTATAGGCTTGAGTCCGAGAACCATGCAATGCCTTGGTTCTGTCTAACACTTAGGATATTTTGAAGTAGTTAGTTTCCCCATAGGCTTGAGTCCGAGGACCATGCAATGCCTTGGTTCTGTCTAACACTTANGGAATATAAAATGCTGTAATGTACTATATATTACGATTCATTTGTTTGGTAATAGCACAATAATAAAACACTGAAAACAATGAAATGAAAGTATTTTAATCAAACTTACCACCGTACATCTTTGGTACGATGATCACTGTACAAATATAAATGTTTTGTGGGATGTAGGGTAAGGGTTAGGATTCAAGTTTTTAGGAAGGAGTTTCACACACATATATACTTAGATTAGGCTATAGTAGAATTTATATATTGTATCCAAAAAAAAAAAAAATCAAACTCAAGATATATTTTATGAAATATCTTATTCATATAATTATATTTCCTAATTTTTTTTAAAAAAAATTTGAACGAGAGATTAGTTATTTTTTATGATTTTTTATATTCATAATTTTTATATGCATATGAAAAGTTTGTTTATTTGGAAATATATTAATTTTAGAAATTAATATACCTACTAAGGAATACTTATTGTATGGACCAGGTTCAGGCCTCCCAGTGTATTACGGGAATGGACCCAAGCCCAGCTAGCCCTGCAATTAATTTGTAGAGAGTGGGGTCATGAACTAGGCCCTAATAAGGGATGCAACGACCACACGTGGTAGTTCTCAGGTGGACGTGAACAATGATGCTTCTCGACCTTTCTCCCGCGAGCTTCCTGTTCTTATGACTTCCTCTCAAAAGAAAAGAACCCCCTGCTCCCTTAAGAGGGATCCCTTACATTATATACTCCTTTCCCCATTGATCACGGCCCTACACTTGTTGAGTAACCAGGCCACCACTTGAGTACCTGTCCCATCAGCCCCCTTCCCGTTCTTCCAGTGGGTTGCGGCAACCAAGGCAACACTGTTCTGTAATCCCCTCCTCATTAATGCGGCCAGGACATTAGTTAGGGGCATTTAATGTGGAGGTGACAGCTCGCCTTAAACTTGCTCCTTCACCGTGCTCCCGTCGCCGACGCGTGGCGCTTGCCCTTTTCTTCTCGGATATTCAAGAAGACCCCTCTTTGTTGGAGTGGTGCTCGTGTACTTCTAAGGTCTCGGATGTCCGAGGACGGGATCATCCTCGGATATGTTCCTTGGGGGATGGACGCCGTACTTTTATCCTCGAATCTCACATGCATCCTCGGCATGGGCCTCTGGGCCTGGTTTGAGGTGGGCTGAGGCTGCTTGATTTTCTGGCCCCATACTTATTATAACCTTTTTAGAGATGAATAGTTATTTCTCATTTTAAAGAATAGTTATTCATAATGAATGACGATTCCCTGTAAAAAAAACATAACCAAATTACTGAATAACTAAACCTTAAGAAAAATCATTATATTACAGTACCTATTATAATCTATCAAACATATCCTTATTGTCTTGTTTTGGATCTGTTTTGGCTTGTTTCAATTCTTTATAATATATGTTATATGATCATTCCATTCTTTTTCAAAAGATTTTTGAGACTTGATGAATAACATCCTANCCCCAAATTGCCCCATGAAATCTCTCCTCGGATGGGTGTTGTTATATCGGTCCGACCTGGAATCCCTCATCTCCTGAGGGATAGCTTTCTCCTTCCCTTTGCCTTGTAGTAAGTCCTCCTCCACCCGTTTGTATTTGTCGATTCTATCCATTAACTGCTGCACGTTGGTGGTGGGCTTACAGTTAAGGACTTCCTCAGGCCGTGCCCCATCGGGAGCCCGTTCTTGAATGTGTTGATGGCGACATCGTCGTACTTGCCATCAAGCTCGTTGTAAATCTCCCAATACATGTCCGAGTAAGCCTTGAGGGTCTCGTCGTTGCGCATAGTCAGGGACAGCAACACACTCATGGGATGAGGAGGTCTGCTATTCGTGACAAAATGGGAACCAAAGGCCTGGGTCAGCTGTTGTATGAGTCTACGGAATTCGTCCTCAAGCCGTTGAACCACCTCATTGCCACAGGTCCCAAGCTGGATGGGAAGACTTTGCACATCAGCGCCTCGTTCTTAGAGTGAACGGCCATCCTCTGGTTGAACTGGCTCACGTGCTCCACGGGGTCCGTTTTGCCATTGTAAATGGTGAAGGTTGGCTGCTAGAACCTCCAAGGGAGCACCGCCTCTTCTATGTGACACGTAAAGGGCGACCTAGAGAGCCGGTCCAGCGCCCTGCTCATGGCGTCACTTCTTAAGCCCCTAGGGTTGGGCTGCCAGCCTACGCCTCTGGTAGCGCTCATCCTCGTGGGAGAAAGTTTCACTCGGGGGTGTTGTCGACCTTTGCCTGTAGTCGCCATCACTTTGTCATCAGAGGGTAGGCCAGGGCTGGGCTCAGATCGCCTTCGTTATGCATGGCACAACTTTCTCTTCAGATCATCTATATCTCGCTGCATGGCCACCTTATCGTCCTGTCTCTGGGAGGCGTGACTCTTATCCTCTCGCGATTGCGTGGCTGGGCCATTATTGCCCCTCTGGGGCACGCGGCCGCTTCTATGCGTGTGGCTTTGGCTAGTTTGTGAGGTATGCACGCTTCCTTCTCAGAATCGTTCTCGTTCTAGCCATGCCAGTGTTGCCATAGTCATTCGGACGTTGGGATCTAACTGGTTCGTGCGATGGGAACTCACTTGATGAAGGTCTGACCCTACCATGCCTAGCTGTTGTCCTTACTGATGCACGAGTTCTTCCCACAGACGGCGCTAATTGTAGGGACCAGGTTCAGGCCTTCCTGTGTATTACGGGAATGGGCCCAAGCCCAGCTAGCCCTGCAATTAATTTGTAGAGAGTGGGTCAAGAACTAGGCCCTAATAAGGGTGCAACGACCACGCGTGGTAGTTCTCAGGTGGACGTGAATAATGATGCTCCTCGACCTTTCTCCGGCGAGCTTCCTGTTCTTATGACTTCCTCCCCCAAAGAAAAGAACTCCCCCCTTCCCTTAAGAGGTATCCCTTACATTATATACTCCTTTCCCCATTGATCACGGCCCTACACTTGTTGAGTAACCAGGCCACCACTTGAGTACCTGTCCTATCAGCCCCCTTCCCGTTCTTCCAGTGGGTTGCGGCAACCAAGGCAACACTATTCTGTAATCCCCTCCTCATTAATGCGGCTAGGACATTAGTTGGGGGCATTTAATATGGAAGTGACAGCTCGCCTTAGACTTGCTCCTTCACCGTGCTCCCGTCGCCGACGCGTGACGCTTGCCCTTTCCTCATCGGATATTCAAGAAGACCCCTCTTTGGTGGAGTTTGGTGGTGGTGTTCGTGTACTTCTAAGGTCTCGGATGTCCGAGGACGGGGTCGTCCTCGGATATGTTCCTTGGGGGCCAGACGCCATACTTTTATCCTCGGACCTCACATGCATCCTCGGCATGGGCCTCTGGGCCTGGTTTGAGGTGGGCCTAGGCTGCCTTATTTTCTGGCCCCACACTACTATAAATTAAATATTAAACATTATTAATACCAATATATCATTTAGAGTCCTAATAATTAAAGTGTATTTTTTTTTTGCAATCTAATTAAAATTTTAATGCTCATATAGAAGTTATCTACATAAATTCTAATGTTCATATAGAAGTTTTCTTCACCTTAAATTCTATCTTCTTCCCTCTACAATCCTACCAACATTTATAATTTTAAGAAATTTTTGCCATGTCGAATGGGTGTCAGCAACGTTTTTTACCCCATAAAAATGGGGAAAAGCCTTTATGCATGTTTGGTTTCGTACAACCCTTTTATAAATAATTTTCAAAATTAAATATTTATAAATCTCAATAAATTGATGAACTAAATAAATGACAAAAAAGAAAGAATGATAAAAAATTTGAGGCATAAATGTGAGATCCACATACAAAAATAAATAAATAAATAAATAAAATAAGAGTAGCATCCAGACCTGAAGTCACTTGAAGTTTCAATGGAATAGATATAATTTCAATGGAATCAATATAAACATATAATGATTATAGAATTGCAAGAAGTTGCAGGAAGATCTTTTTTTTTTTTCTTTTACGTTTTTTTTATCACTCTTTTTTATTTAAATTCTGTGTAATTCTATTCCATTGATTTTAGGTTTTGTTGATAACATTTTAGATAAACACAACTGTTATAGTTGTTAATCAAATACTACTTTTTTTTCATTACTTAATTTGTTATATTTATCCAAAAAATATGTATATATCTATTCTTAAAATCTAAAATTTATTAAAGTTTCTGCATATGTAATTCTATTCCACTGATTTTAGGCTTTGTTAATAACATTTTAGATAAACACAACTGTTATAGTTGTAAATCAAATACTACTTTTTTTTTTTTTTTTACTTAATTTGTTATATTTATCCAAAAAATATGTATATATCTATTCTTAAAATTTAAAAATTTATTAAAATTTCTGTAATTTGGTGAAGCCACTTGGTGCAACCACAGCGTCTAAGCCCAACTTTTATTATATATAATATAATTTCTATCATTGACGTCCAAAATATATATATATATATATATATATTGAAGCAAACCAAAACAAAAACTCTTATTATTCTCTCTTTATAGTATTCTCTCTTTATAGTATCAGAGCAATAGACTCAAGTTAAACCATGTCATCTTATTCTACTACTTTCTACAACCGATCCAATTACCCATCCTCATCCATCCCCCGTTCTTACTCCCTCAAATCATCTCCAAATTAAATTTACAAAGGACAATTATCTCTCTTGGAAAACTGCAATTACTCCCTACATCAATGGCAATAAGCTCTCCCACCACATTGCTGGTGCAACAACTGCTCCTCCCCAATACATTGCTTCATTTTATTCCCCCACCACTATTCCAGTTCCCAACCCAGCCTATGACCCTTGGTTTGAAATTGATCAATTGCTCCTTAGTGTATTTTTGTGTTCACTAATACTATTTCTGAAAATTTTATCCCCCATCCCTTGATTCTAACTATCAAATTATTAATAAATAAAAAGAATTTATTTGACTTAAAATTATGAATCAAATTGTGACTTCGCCTTTTGTTAGTTTTGGTATACTTGGTCCAAATTTTTACAAGTTTCATTAGGTTTCGACTGAACATTGGCTGGATATTCTGTTTATGCCCTAAGTACTTGGAAAGCGGCTGAATTGCATTATTATAAAACTTTGAATTAGAAAGTAGTCATGTTCAGCTTGAATTTTATATACTCACCCATACCAAATCCAAATTTTTCTATAACTATAGCATAAATTTTATAATCAAAACATCCATGCCCATCCAAGACAATTAGCTACTAAGTTACAAGTTTAATGATTATTTTAATGCACAAGAAAATGATAGCAGCCACACTGTGACATCAAATATTGGGTTTGGTTTAAAGAAATGATCAATTAATTAATCCATTACACTACTTCACCATCATCTTAGATATTTAAATTTTTTAATCAACTGTATCATTTATAAGTATATCATCTTTGATCATTTCTAATTATGCCCATTTTCTTATCACTAGTTATTGTTATCGTGCCGTCACAAATAAGAAATATAGATGATCTCATGGGCCGGCGACTGACCCCACCTTCCTTGTCATGCAGTCAATGTGCTGTGATCAAAATATTAGTAGCTCACATTAGTTAATGTGGAAAGTTTGTCCCTTAAGTATGTGCTTGATTACTCTTTCCACTGGAATATAAATAGTTATATCTTGGAGATGTGATAAACAATTCTTTAGACTTCCACAAGACATAATTTTTACAAATAAAATAGTAATGCTTATCACATTCCCAATTATGAAGATTCCAGCAAACGATGCAAATTTTTATTGTTATCACATTGAGCAGAACATGGGAATTGATTAATTATCTACACTTTGAATTCTGTTGCTGGTCAATTTGAGGAATTCAACTTATGTTTCTGCGGAGAAAGTATACCATGTTTCGGTAATATTAACTCAGCATTTGGTTTGGTATTTCCTACCCAATAAATGAGTGGCACCTATTTTAAAAAACCACACCAGACTACTCCAATAAATTAATCACAATCTTCTATCTTCTATACTATCGGGAAGATAAATTAATTATTTATTGGAGTAGTCTGATGTGGTTTTTTGAAACAGGCGTCACTCATTTATTAGGTAGGAAATACTAAAACATATACTGAGTTGGTATTACGGAAATATAATATATTTTCTCGTTTTTGTGACAGGTGCCTCTCACATAACATTATCTGGGGAATAGGATTGGTGGAAACTACAAATTCTGTTAAACCATATGTGCAATTGAGTGGACGGTTCATTTTCCTATTTGTTTTTGGCATTTGACTTATAAAATTAAAAAAAAAAAAAAAAAAAAACATTGTGGTACAGAAATATATATAATATCCCCAAGTCTAGGTCATTTTTAATTATGCAGTTATTGCTTTTGTCCTTCTTTGACAATGAAAAGACTATCAAATTTACCGGTTCTTGTACATATTTCAAAATAGAAAATTATTTGGTAAGTATGACACAGATTAATGTGGAGTATGGCGTCAAACTACCATTGCCACATCGTCATTTAGGGATGCTAGTGAAGAATGATTACACTGACTTAACCTTGCCATGCTATGCTATCTTGCTTTTGAGGGTCAAGCAAAACTAGTTTGTTGGTGCAGATATTGATCCGAGAAGTTGAGGCTACTCCTAATTCTTGTTCTGCAACAACACTGTCTGCATTAGATTTTTCTAATCTCAAAGCAGACTTGATAGACAAAAATGCTGTCTTTCATAGGTGGAAGTGTGGAACAAGAAAATATCTAAGGCAACTCAAGTTTCTTATTGTTAAGAAAGAAAGTAATAAAAGAATACAAGTGCACTAAAACACCTTTACAGGAAAAAGTTATTCACTGTCATTGATCTAAGCTATTTTTTATCAAGTGGGAAAATCACTGCTACAAGCTTGATATTTAACAAGCCCATAACTCATTCTCAATTGCACTGCATGTTAGTTTGAATTAAGAAGCTTATGGATAAGTAGTAAACAACATTAAGTAGAGCATCGCCAGTAGATAATAATAAAAATGAGAATGCTGCCCATTGCTTGATCTATCATTACAACTACAACTGAAAAAAAAAAAAAAAGGATAACACTACAATGGTACCATAAAGAAAACTGCACAATGTACAAAATCACAAATTGCTTCCATCATGAGAGCTGAAAAACAAGGCTCTTAACGGACGGACGGACCATTGAAGGAGATCACAAAACCGTCTCCTCCTGTGCTGGTCCTGCAAATGATCAACTCCAACTACTGCATGTCCATAACAGCATCAAAAGCTAAGAGGTTCTTGTAGACATATAATGACACTACCTATAGTCTAAAGACATACATGATACTACTATAACTAGGAGCAAAAGGCATGGTCCACCAGGAATAAGACTTCCACTGCTGAAAGGTCTTGTAATATGCAGCCTTTTGTAGCAGATGGAATGGAGGAGAATCTAAGGAATAATTGGGGTTGGGAAGTGTTTATAAGTTCAGAAGAAGTCAAAGCAAAAGAGAGTTTGAAGTATGAAGCTTCAAAGATCCTAATAAACTCATGAAAGCTCCAAATGGAATCACAGGTTGTTTGTGAAAAATGTGCAACCAGTGACAAGGATATGTAAACTCTCCTAATACGCAAATTGGAAAGTGTAAAAATGATTTTGAGGGGTTATTGGAAACTTCTTCTAGAACCTAGAGTGAAAAACGTTTTGGTTTTTTTAGATAGAGAAGAGGGGGAGGGAGGATTGGAAGGACCAATTGCAAAGTCAAATCCAACGAATGACTTTTCAATCTTGATCCTTCCAGAAGAAGGGTTTCATAGGACAAGATGATAAGGAGGAGGAGCAGGCTGAGCCTAAGTTCTCTTGCTGCCTTTGAAGATTAGAGTCATTGAATTCCTGCTGATTTGGATTACCAAAGGGAAGTTGTGACTGCAGCAGAAGATTATTGGTGGTATCCAAATCATCCCATACAGGACTACCAGGCCCCCAACCCGATGCAATTGCATTGAACCAGGTATCTTGCATTTCTCCCCAAACCAGTTCCTGTGACTGTGAAACACCTTCCCCTGCATCACCATCCCCTGCAATAGCCTGAACTTCGTCGCCTGTCAGAGCCTCACTCGACCCCAATCCCGAATCACTATCAGGATTATCTTCTTGAGTCTGTGGCAGTGGCAGAAGCGTTGGTGGTGGTGGCATAGTTTCCATATTTAAATCCTGCAAATTAAACACTTCTGGAGCTTGTTCAGGTTGCTTTGAGTACTGACTTGGCCCTGAACTTTCATGTGGAGTTGGGGAAGAAGAGGTAGTTGAACTAGGAGCTGTGGAAACTGCTTTATCCTTATTGAGAAAAAGCTCAGGGAAATTGAGCCTAGCATTCTCCCCTCTCAACTTGAAGGCCTCGCGATCATATGCCATGGCAGCGTCTTCAGCTGTGTCGAAGGTGCCTAGCCAAAGGCGAGTCCTATTGCGAGGTAGACGGATTTCAGCGACCCATTTGCCCCAATGTCGTTGCCTCACTCCCCTGTAAAGCTTTGTAGTATTTATAGGCTGAACCGTAGGCCTAAACAATGGCCGACCATCAGGTCCCAACCTATTCATCATCATCATCCTTCCTCTTGGACTTAAATTCAGTGCATCACTCCAATACTGAAAAACCTGCTGCTGTTGCTGTTGTTGTGTTAAGGCCATGTCTCCGCCCAATAATGGTGGTGGATAAGCATTGCTATGTTGTTGCTGTTGTAGTTGTTGGCTTGTACCAAAAGAAATCATCTGCTGCTGATTAATTTGTGGTACCTGCAGCGGTGGACGGTACATAGGCAAAGTTGCGGTTCCATATTGTTGAGTAAATGGAAAAGATTGTTGAGAACCATCAAAAGCAAAAGGAAACACAATTCTTGAAGAAGGTGTAGAAGGAGTTAGAGGGCTAGGAATTGAGAAAGGAGGTGTTTGGTGAGCAAAAGAAGCAGAGGACTGAATTGGGTCTTGACGTTCAGGGCTTCGGATCTTCTTGAGAGGCCTATTGGACATGGAAGCTTCATCAAAAAACGGCTTCCATTGCCGCCCCTCGGTGCCAAAATCATGATCCTTGCCTTTGCCAATATCCCAATTTTGTATCATACTATGTGATACATCAACACCCTTCTTGGATTTCCCACTATTCTTAGCTGCAGCCATCGGATACTACTCGCTCTCTCAAGCTCCCAATAAATAAATCCTGGTGATAATTCTATATGCAAACCGATTGAAGAGAATTTGAGATGGGTCACTAAAGCAAATAGGTATCAGAACAGTATTTTTTTAATATTCGAATCAAATGAATAGATATCCCAAATCCAAAAAAAAAGCAAGGAAAATTCAATGCGCGGATCCAAAACTAGTCAAAGAATATATATTTCTTGTAAGAAAGGAAAGAAAAAAAAAGAAGGAATTTTGGAATCTGGGTTTGATTTCAAAAGCTAATCGGATTGAATTAAAAAAAGCAGAATCGGATACCAAAAGCATTTAAGTGCAAGTAACCCATCCCAAAATCTCTGAATATGGAGCAGAGGAGTGGAAGAGAGAGCGAGCCCTTGACGAAGAAATACGAAATACCAATTGGGGTGTTGATTATATTTGATGAGATTGGTGTTGTGCGAATATGAGAGAGCTTTGGGAGCAGAACGAGGAGGTGAGAGCAGAGAGCAGAGCAGGGGAGATAAAAGTTTTTTTTTTTTTTTTTTTTTTTAGAGAAATTTAGAGAATATTTACAAGCCTTGTGGTTGGTTGGCTCTGTTTGGGACCCACACGGCTTGGTTTTCTTTCTTTGTTTCGTTGCTTCCACTCCAATTCCTCTGTCTCTCTCTCTCTCTTTTGGCTGATTGAAAATATCTGTGTGTCTGTCTAATAAGTAACTTTAAACTGTGGCAAAATCAGAGGGTTTTGTTGTCTCTCTGATTTTGAGTGGGGTTTAAGAATAAAAAATCTGTTATGCAACTGTTTATTTAACTGTGAAAGGCTTTGATTGGTTCCTACAACAATTTGCTTCTCTGCTCTCTCTCTTCTCTACCAATCAGGTAATAACAAATGAAATGTTCTTCTTAATTATTCGGCAAAAAAAGAAAAACAAATGAAAGGATCTGGGGAGCTTTAGCAGTAAAAACACAGATGGGCATGTTATGGTATAAATTATATTAAATATATTTCGTGCGTACTAGGTTCTTTTATAACTGACAAAATGACAATAGCGGCAGGTACCCTACAACTGCAAAGTCTTACCTAATGCTCGAGATAATTGACCACTTCTTCATGTTTTATTTACTTGAGGGGGAGGGTACCCCTTGATTCCTATACCATTAATGTTCACATTGGTTTGTTCCAAATGGCTCTCACTGTTTCAACCACAAACACATAAAAGAAATGTTAATCATATCAATTAATGCCAATGCACTTTCACTGCGTCCAGTGATACCCTACTTCCTTCCCTAACCCTATGTTGCGGTTCAATCCTTTTTTCTCTATTAAAAAAATTACAAAACAAACAATTGATTAATCATATAATTTAATTGTTCTGAAAATTCTTAAATGCTTTGTAATTCAATTGGCATCTCCATGTTTCTAACAAAAATATTTAAGTTTAATTTTATTTTTGGAATTATTGAATTATAAAAATAAAATAAAATTGTGGAAATAATATTTTTATGCACATTTGTATTTTACTACATAAGAATACACACACAAAAAGAGCTTTATAATTCAATGGGTACCTTTTGGTGCTTCGATCTAAAATGTTCAGAGTTCATATATATATATATATATATAAATAATTTAATGGCTACAATAAGTGAGGAGGGGAATTTGAACTCTAGTTTATATATTTAATTAGAGTCTAATTTTGTACCATTTGTCCCATCTAATTTAAGTTTTTAAAATTTTTGTGCCAAGTGAGTTAACTCAATGTAAAAAACGAGGAGTCCAATTTAAATAAACCATAAAAATCTAATTATATAGCTAACTTTATATATAAAATAGAGGAAGAGAGAGTTTGAATGATTTTACTTTTATAATTCATTTTTTTTGTGTAACTAAAAATAATTCAAATTTATAAGTCATTTTATGTAATATACTATGATTATATACAATCTATTACTAAGTAGAAATATATTATATATTATATATGTGTGTGTAGGTGTATTGTACCCGTGCATGCACAAGTGATAAAAAATAGTTCTTATAATAAAGGAGGTTAAACAATGTTGTTTTACAAGACTAGAGACTAACCCATATATCTAAGGTGATACTGTAGAATAGAGTATTATAAAATTGTGTCATCTTATATACATTGAGAGAAGCAATCAGTGTGTTGAAAGATTGAACAAGAGATAACATAGTTAAATTGATGAGGCCATTAATGACCCTGGCTTGAGACACACCAAGTGCATGTAGGTCTATCATCGATGTAGATCCAAAAAGCATTTTATTCAATTGTTTATTTAAATATCAATTGCTAATGGTTTATAGTTTTTCTAGATGTTGATTATAAAAAGAAAAGAAAAGAAAAGAATTTTTCTATATATTGCAATATTCAATTGTTTATTTAAATATCATTTAGAAATATATTAACACACACACACACACACACACACATATATATATATATATATATATTATTTATTGATAAAATATTGATGAAAAATAAAAAAATAAAACAGAAAGAAAAAAAAATGACCTCCTCAAACACATTGCGATTCTTGGCCAATTTATTGAAATTTATATATGAAAAAAAAGTTATGGAAAAATATAAAACTAATGAAATAATCATATTTCAGTCATCAGGAAAATAATCCCGGTAGCACCCATAAATTCAAAAAATGTTAAACCCTTGTTTTCCTATCATTTAGCAAAAAGCAGATAAAGATAAAAATAATAAAAATGGGCAGAAATGAAAATTTTTTGTTTCTTGTAAGTCTTCTAATGTATGCTCTCTTATGCAAGGTTTAGTTTTATAAATAACTTCTTACTTTATATGATGTAGATTGTCTTCTGAATTTATAATCATTAAATTCCTCATCGTTATCCTATCAATAAAAAAAATCCTCATCGTTATGGTAATGAAATTAAAAGTGGGATAAGAATATGAAGCACAATTTTGATAAGCTAGAAAATGTCATGGAAGGTATCTTCTTTCTTTGTTAGGGAAATTTTGGCTCTCTTTTATTATTGCGTTTTATCTGTAAAAATGATCTCCTTGCCTACTGTAAAATTTTAAAAAGATGAATTTAATTACAAGTACCACAAAATTTTAAACATTTTTAGGGTTCGGATGCATTAATGAACTCAGAATGGGAGTATCAATATTATGAACTTGTTTTCAAAATTGTTAGGGCTTGTTTTAAAAAACAGCTGACTTATTCAAAAAAAGAGTCTTTTTATTTTTTTAAAAAAAAAAAAAAAAACTTGTGTTTCCACATGTAGATGTCTAAAGTGCCGGATCAGGAAGAACTTTGGGATTATTTATGGTGTAGGTGTGTAGCTAACTAAGTTCTTTTACTGACCGTACCTTGTTGGCTAGGATTAGAGTTAATTCAATTAGGGGTTGGAAACAACGTGCTTGACCTGGCTTGAGAACCGACCAAATTCCATTTGGGTCAAAGTGGAAATGTCAAACCAAGGCCGACCCTAGATTGTCCTTTTGACTTTGTACTGGCAAACAGGGAAGAAGCTTGCAAACTAGCAATAAGAACACCTATTATAAATGATGAAGCATGAAGTCATGAACCTTATCATCGAGTTGGAAATATAAACATAGCTTCAAAAATAACAATCTAAATGCATTAGCATCGAGTTCTTAGAAAATTTGTTATTCTGCATTTTAAAAAGTTAATTAATATATTTTATTATATCATTTCACAACTCACACAACATCTTATTTTTTATTTTAAAATAAAACTCATTAAAATAATATAAACTGTCAACTCAAATAATATAAACTATAAGCATAATCATTTGTCTCTCTTCTCTCCCATCTCTCACTTCCCTCTCTTCCTCTCTGTCTCTCTCTCTCTCTCCAACAAACCCACATACCCAACAATCACCACCAAATCTAGTAAACCTACTACCGCTAGCAATTACCTACCAACGGAACTCAGCCTAACCACCGAAACTTAGCCATCACCACCACAATTAAAACATCAAAATCAAACCAACCAACCATTGAAACACTAAACCGTGACCAACAATCACCATTGAAAACACCAAACCATAACTAACCACCACCAGTACCACCACCAATCTGAAAACAAAAAAAAAAAAAAAAAAAAAATCAACCACCAACAAACATAGAAACTGAGCCACCACCAAGGAAACCCAGGTCAAGGCAATCACCACCGCTGAAATCCCAATCCAATGCCACCCAAAATCACAACCGACTCACCCACCCAAATGCGGATCCATGTTAAGGATAGAAGAGAGAGTTAGAAAGTGAGAGGGGGAGAGAAGAGAGAGAGATTGAGAGTGAGAGGGACTGAGACCCGGTTTGGATAACACTTTAAATTACTCAAAGTCGCATTGCGTTTTTTTCTTTTTTTTTTTTTTTTTAGCAACCGGATTTATTGACTTTTGTGAGAAAAAAACACTGTGCATGTACTATGCGTGCACTGTTCACGCACTGTTCATGCACTATTTACACATTAAAAATATTAAAAGTGGGTCCCACGGTACTATTCATATATTTAAAAATTATTTTGCTACAGTGTTTTTAGCAACAATCAGTTTTTAGCAACTTTCAGCAACAATAAATGCTATCCAAACAAACCCTGAGAAAGAAAAAGTAAATAAAATAATAAGTTTTAAGTTTCACCAAACTACATTAAATTTTAAAAGTAAAAACTTTTACTCTAGCAAGTGTTCAAATTTTTTTAGCAATACATGCCCGAATAAAGTTGGTTTTAGTTGTGCTGTTGTATAATAACAATTTGGGGGTTTTACACCCCAATACTAATATTCTAAGACCCTTTTTTTTTTTTTTTTTTTTTTTTTTGAGAAAGCTAATATTCTAAGACCTAGTTTGTCATGTAAAATTTCCATTCCAAAAAAGAAAAAAAAAAGTTTGTTAAGTAAAACTGCTTAGTGGTATGTACACATGTGCATGGTTTTTTTTCCTTTCTCCTTTGGCCACAGTGTGATAAGGTTTTTCAAGCTTGAGTCTCACTGGTAAAGCTTGGCGTGTCATGGGGTTTGGGCTTGCACCCTTTACCAAGATATTGGTTATTTAATATTTTCTTTTTCCAAAGCTTAGATAGAGTGGTAAAGAGTTGTGTGTGATTGGTGTGTCACAGAAGTGATCCACGTTAGGTTCTCTCACTTTCACTTTCGGTGGATGGTTTCACAAAATGTCAGATCCGTTTGTCGTTGCAAAAGTCAAAAACATAACGGTGTCGGTGGGAATCGGCACGTGTCGGTGGACCACATTTAACTCTCATCATCATTTTTATTCTTTCTTTAATATTTTGTTCAAATCCATCGCAGAAAGTTCATTAGCTTTGAGTACAAAATATCAAGCTAGCCCCTCCCCCTATAAGCAAAGCTACGCTATCATACGGACACCCTCATGAGTTTTATCACGGTCCCTTCTTTTACTAACACAACATTTCAAGCATGTAAAATTAAAGTATGATGTCCTGTAGAACAATTTAACATACTTCATTATGGAGTGTCAAAAGACCAGAAAACAATGAGATTCAATTGTATGTATGTGTTCATTGTGTTGGTTTGAGTTGATAGATTAAACTATTTTAAAAAAGTTTTTATATGAAAAGAAAAAAGTAGTTAATTTTGATTTTTTAACAATTTTATTTATTTATTATTTTTCATAAAGTGATATCAAAATTTTTCAAAAATAATTTATTAACAAATGTCATAAAGGTATCTGTTAATTGAATCTATTTTCTATCATTCAATCAAGAATTTTACTTGAAATTAATATTATGGTGTTAAACTATAAGACAATTCTCAGTCTATTGATTTAGGCCTGTAAATAAATCATGATGCATGCAAGATTTAACACAAGATATAGGAAGGCTCACAAGCTTATACTAAGACAAGCTCATTGTAACATTTTCCCTTCTTGCTTATGGGAGGATTATAATATCAGTCCACCATAGAGTTAAGAGCAAAAACAAACCTTTCCTTTGAAGTTTGGGGGGCCAAGTGATAGACACGTGGCTTCTATTCCTGTGTTGTGGTTGCCGCAATATCTATCTAGAAAATTGGAAAAATCTCCAGTGGCTGTCAGAGCCATTCAAGTATATGGGACAAACCTTCTCTAAAAAAAAAAAAAAAAAAAAAATATGGGACAAAAATAAGGTCCTCTGCTTAATTTGACCCCCAATACAAATTCACCAACTTCTCTGGCTTTTTCTTCCCAAGTTCAGAGACTAAATGCATGAATATATCAATATATTTTGGGACTCAAATTTGACAACGATGATATAGTATATGGGACAAAAATAAGGTCCTCTGCTTAATTTGACCCCCAATACAAATTCACCAACTTCTCTGGCTTTTTCTTCCCAAGTTCAGAGACTAAATGCATGAATATATCAATATATTTTGGGACTCAAATTTGACAACGATGATATTGTTCTTGGCAGATGGAAAACATGCGTGAGTAGTGATGAGTCATAATTGTGTATCACATGTTATAGGACTCTCTAGTCTCTTCACATCTGCAATTCAAACTAACTATCATTTCTGATCTGACGGGGTATTGAAGCAGCTATTTTTTATTTATTAAATCATTTCAAATCATGAACATGGAATTAGACATAAACATTCAAGCACTACAAGAGAGTATAATTTGTTTTGGTAAAAGTGTAATTTACTAATTTCGCTTCAACGAGAGATACTTCAAGAAGGTTATGAGTTTTACATATATGACCTTTTTAAGAAGAAAAAAAAAAAGGTAATTCTAGGAGTAATACAACTTTTATTATATGCAATTATAAATTGATATGTTACCGATTAACAAAGACATTTCAAATATTTATTTATTAGGCGATTAAAGTTTACTATTTATTTATTACTATAAACATTCATTTATAGTAAAATTAACATATATTTTATCTCATAATCTTTGCCCCGATAAAGGTTGCAAGATTTGAGTCAACTTGCAGGATTTTATCATTAACCTTATTTGACTTTAAATTGAATAAAATTTTGAGATATCAGCTTTAGATTATTATTTACTTTTGAAATAATTTTTGATTTTTTTTTTCATGTTTGGTAGATTTTAGAACCCCTTTCCATTGATTCAATTTATTTCATTTAGAAATGAAATACATTTTTATATTTAGATAGACACCAAGTATAACTTAGGTAAATTTATACCATTATGTAATTGAAATTAATTTTTTCATGAAGGAGAATAAATTATTATTTTTTATATCTCTTTTGGAATGTAACAATAATGTTATTTTGTTCCCCTTTGTCACTAGCTTCTTTATTGTCCTTTTTTAAAATTTGAACCTTAAATTAAAAGTTAAAAGAAAGTGATAAAAGATTTACAAATTATTTTACAACACTTTTAAAAGTTGTTTATATGACAAATTTTTATTTCCCATCTGAACTCACCACTGATGTCACTTTTTTACTTACCAATAATCACTCACTATATCAACAATTTGTAAAGAAGTTTGTAAAATAGTTTGTGATTTTAGTTTCTTCCATGATAAAATATGAAAGATTTTCTTTCTATTTTCGAAATAATTTTAACATATACTAAAATAATAGTATATTGATTATAATTAGGATATAAAGGAAATATATCACCAAGAAGTACATAAAAGAAATTCAATAAAAAAAAAAGGAATTTTTTAATAAAAAAATCAAATGGTGGGGGTGGGGGGTGGGGGAGGAGTTGAAAATCTTTAAGTAATATTTAAAAATTTTTTTCAACCTTCCTAATCCATTGCATCAAATTACAACACTTGCTTGCCAAGGGCCTTGTAGCTTAATTGACACATCCTAATGCATAAATTGCTTAGGGATCTAGGGGGAGTAATTCTTAGGTACTCTCAGAGCACAAAGAATGATGGTGTCTCCTTTAACATTTATAGTGAGATCCACTCTTTAAATTCATGGGGAGGTCCACAATGAATGTGAGAGAAGGGAGCAAAATTTTGCCGTACTCTAGAAGTACCTAAGAACTATCCCTAGAGAAAAAGGGTTCAAGTTGCGAATTAGCAGCATATTGTACATATCTTAAATAAACAAATTAATTAAAAAAAAAAAAAAACAAACAAACAAACACAAACACAAACTACAACACTTGCCTATAGTAGAAGTCCCATAAGGCATGGAGTGAGGTTTATCATTGACTACCCTGGGCACATTGTTGAGTGGGTTTGGTGCTAATAAGAGAATCTAATTGGGAGTTGATTATGAGTGCTTTTCCACGGTAAGTATATGAGTTTTGTTAGGGGCTTTAGAGCGCCATAACCAGTTCCAATCCTTTGGTAAGGCCTAAGCCACTTAGGCCATGGCTTAGAGCCCCATATTAGGGAAAGGCTCCATATATGGGATACGCTTTTTGCCTTTTATTTTTATTACTATTTAAAAAATTTTGAGTTATATTATTTTTCCTCCACTCTTAAGAAGGCCTAAAAAATTGAGTAATGTTAGAGACACTAGTGATATTATTATACAAGATAATGGGTTTGAAACCTCTTAATAATATCTTGAAGCCATCTCCAAGGGATTCCTCACTGTAATAATTTGGTGCGTGTGTGGAATAGGGGGATTGTATACGCCCGAAGGAATAGTCAGATACTTGAAGAGGTTTAAATACCTCTGTTTGGCTGTTTCTTATAAATTGATGTGTCACTAATTATAAGAAATAATTCAAATACTCACTTGTTATATTATCTTGTTGAGGTTCCACCAATCACATTCATTGCCATCTCACTTCATAAACTTTTTGTAGTAAAAAAAAAAAAATTAATCAAATTAAAAAGTAAGAATAATGGATTTTAAATTAAAAATTATTGTATAAAAAATTAATTAAATATTATTGAAGCAATTTTTTTTGGCAATTAATATTAAAGTGATATTTAAATATAATAATAATAATAATAAAACCCATTTAAAACTATTGTTGTAGGCCTCAAACTATATTGAGTTAGTGCTTCCTTGCAGATGAGGTAGTATATGGTGTTTCTGGTGCATGCATCTGCCCTTTCATATGAGGGTAGACCCCACAAGTGTGGGGTCTACTCTCATGTGAGAGGGAAGATACATGCATCTTGTGGGGTTCACTCTCATATGAGAGGGAAAATACATGTGTCGAAAACACCATATATTTTCTCCCTACAGAGAAGCTAATTAAGGTGATTGATGGAACATAGATATTTGTAATCTACAATCATTGAGCACCATCCACCTAACACTTGTCTTCCACATATTATGTTATTGCGACTGAGTCTCCTATCTAAGGAATGACAGGTTTACATGCCATATCTTCTTGAAAGTAACATGTGTAAATATATGCTTCTTAGTTTCAACTTTCGAAGGGTGGAAAATGCCCAACGTCAAAAGCATTTTTGTTGTTGTTGTTGTTGCTTGTCCTAACGTTCTGAATCATAAACTTTCATGAGATGTCATGAAATTGGAGAGCATATCACTTCTAATCTGTTCATATATATACCATCGCTACAATGTGACTGGCTAGTCCAATGATAAAGCACCACCTAATTAAGGGACACTTCAACGGCTAGCAACTTATTGCAAATTGATCAGGTTTCCACATCCCAACAGATCTCAATTTCCCCATAGCCAAACAACCCAACTTCGATCACTAGCCATTAACATTCATCCTTATCTCTACTAGTTTCAAAAATCATTGCGCCACCTCTTTCTCCATCTCTAAGCTCGTGTTCTAATTGTTATTTCTAATATTCGTTCATTTTTTTTTTTTTTTTTTTTTTTTTTTTAAGAAAAAGTAAATTAAAGTATTTCATATAAACAAAAGTGGAAAGAAAGAAATAACATAAAAAGAGAGGGACTCCCTCGAAATAACATACAAAACATACGGGTCAACGAAAAATGCAACCATGACATGGCGCACACTCATTTTAGTATCAATTTTTCACGTGCAAACTTATTTATTAACTCTATTTTATGGATTGTTGCGAAGTCTAACATGGTTTGGTTTATTAAAAAAAAATTAATCATGTTCCAAGATAAAATAAATTATGGTATAGTTTATACTATATATTATCAATGTCACATTTCAATGATTTCACCGGCTAATTCAAACTAGTCTTATACAATTATAAGCATAGGATAAGATTGATCAATATAAAAATGAGTGGCGAGCACTCGGAAGATGCTTCACATCAGAGGCATAGTGGTGGAAAACTAGAACGAAGAAAACCCACATAATAATTAAAATTATCATATTCTTTCCAATATTATTGGGTTCCCAGAACTTTTGCACAAGCACAGTTGAATTCGCTGAAATACAATCTAGCTTAAACACGTAAGTATGCAGCAAAATACACCTCTATTAAAGCAAACCATTCTAAATACTTTATAGTTTATACTGGGTTGATAGTGTTTATGCAAGTGAATGAGAACACTTCCTTCTTGTTGTTGTGCTACCATTGGCTGAAGCAACATAGATTTCCTCGAAAACAATTGGTTTATATGAAACTTAGTCAAAGATTAATCAGCAAAAAAAGAAAGGTGTAAGGGTTAATTAAAGTCAACTACCCTAATTGGATTGAGGAAGTCAACGCGTTGACATGATTATTATATATGATAATCATCATCATCATTATCATCCTCGTTGGCCCATCTTAGTAATGGCCCCAATAATATCTCCACTCCCTCCAACTATGTTGGTAGTGTTGGACTCGTTGAGCTTAGCCCGGCCAGGGATGGTCCACACGTTTCCCTTTCAAGAATTTGAGTGCACCAAACATTTTATCGAATAGCCATGAATGCAGTTTCTCGCATAATTTTAAATTCATTTCCACACCCCCCCCCCTCTTCCGGGGTATGAAGAGGCAAGTCAGAACGTTTTTCCATAGGTTTTACTTTTTAGACTTATGGGTGGCAGCATGGGATTTGAACTTTTCCCATAAAAAAAATTGGATTATGTTATTCAATTACAAAACTCTTGTTTAAAATATGATGGAGAGAATACTTGGATTAAAAAGTGTTAATATATATACTGGTAATCTTTGCCTTTATTCTGTTTCTTCTGTCAACCAACTTGCAGATCTTTTTACGAAGTCTTATTCACCTGGTTGTTATCATCGTGATCTTCTCTTTAAACTCCAGATGGCTTCTTCACCATCTTGAGTCTGAGGGAGATGTTAATGTATATACACGCCTAACCCAGTGTGCTCAAGTTTAGTCTACTTTACTTGTACGGTATATTACTTATTGTGCACGCATATTGCTTATATGACACTCTAATGCTTGTATATATGGGTAGTCTTACTGGCATAGAAATATACAGATTATTCTTTTATTCTTTAATTTGAACAAATTTTTCCTTCAAATTGAATTAGAAGAATCTCCTTTGACTCATATTTATGAGATGATCAAATGACATTCGACATTTTCACATTGTATTTTAATCAAGTTACTCGTTAAGTAATTTAAACAAATCATCATTAAATAATTAAATAAATTATGCGATGTGCAATTTTAATATTAATGCTTTAGAAGTAGGTGCATTGACGACTTAAAAAAAAATTATTGTCCCGTATAAAAGTTGAATGAAGGACTATCACACTTACTCTAATGGCCTGTTTGGATGTTTAAAAAAAGAGGGGGAGTAGAGTAGAGGGAGGGAGAAAAATCTAATTACCTTGTTTGGAAGTTTTTTAAGGAATGAGGGGGAGGGGTTTGGAGGAGTTTGGAGGGGTTTCAACTCCCTCTTGCCCCCTATTTTTAATTCCCCCAAATTGGAGAGATTTTGAGGGAGAGTAGAGTACATAAACTATTGACCAAGTAAATTACCTAATTTACCCTTATTATATTAACAAAATTACACAAGGGGAAGGGCTAATTACTCCCTTCCCTCTTACTAATTTTAAAAACATCCAAACAAGGTGGAGGGGAATCATTTTCCTCTACTCTCCTCTCCACTACTCCCCTCCCCTCTACTCCCCTCTACTCTCCTCCCTCTCTAAACTTCCAAACAAGCCATAAAAAATATTTTAAAAAAGAAGAAGAAAAAGAGGCGAATTTCACCTTAAAATCTATAGTTTAGGGGTAATACAAATTAAATCCTAGAGTTTTAAAAGTACAAAATTAAGTCCTAAACTTTTGAGAGGTAATAAATTAAAATTTGGAGTAAAAAATGGTATAACACTGTTGAGTAAACATTGAGAGAGAGAGAGAGAGAGAGAGAGATCACCCCACGCCTTTTGTAAGCTCATCAGTCATCACATGTATCAAATAGTTAAACTTAGTTCTCTCCCACGTCACCAAGGTAGAGGCTAGGGAGTTGATGTGCCCTATATGGAGACCTTGGACTCTAAATGGTATTAGACCTTTTAAAATTGTGAAGGGCAATTTCATGCTAGTGATGAGTCGGGACATGACTAAATGGTATCAAATTAGATTCGACCTATTGGGGTGGTAGGTAGGTTCCACAAAGGGACATGTGGCCTTTAAGTGGGTTGACTTCTAGGAAAAGAAGCAAGAATTGAGCCTTTTACTCTAACTAATTACAATTCTGACTCTAGAATTTAATTTGTTATATTTCAAAAGTTCAAACTCCCCGCCCAAAATAGACAAAAAGGAGTATCACAGTCTAGGATTCACCTGCCAAGAATTTGATTGGTAATAAATTAATAATAGTACAATACCCAATATTACCTATAATAATAGTAGCCTTGCTTGAGCCTTTGACAAGGCATACACGTTATATCTTAATTTGGCTGCTGTCTTAACTTCTGCTGACTAAAGGGATTTGAAGATGATCATTTCCATGACATCTCTCTTCAATTTTTTGGTCCATAATTTTACCATAACTCATGCCATGACTCTGCCATAGTTCTTCTCTATTTGGATTCATTGATTGTAAATTTAGTTGATTGGTTACCTTGTAAGAGAATTAGGGAATTACTTAGCTAAAATAATTCATGTATAATCTCTATAAATATCTGGCCAAAGAAGTTCTCGTGAGAGAGTAGGAAAATCAGTAGTTCTCACTTTTTGAGAATGTAGGAATAGGATACTTTTATTTATTGTGTGTTGACTTTTTTCAACCCTATTTCAATTATTCATACAGGACACCTAAAGCTGGATTGTGTGAGTCTGATTAGAGTATCTCAAGCAGATTTTTCAAATTTTTATACGGTTTAAAGAATATAGAGTTATTTTTACTTTTTAATTACTTACTTTTTTAAATATACTTTTTAACAGATTTTTTATCCTATTTTTTATCTTATTTAAATATTATTTCTTCATTCATTCATTATTCTTTTTTTTATCATTATTTATTCTTCCTATATTCATCCTCAACAATTATATTTTTCAATGAAAAGTGTTACGTCCACAACATTTTTTGCAATACTTTCACAACAAAATTTATGTGAAAAGTTGTTACTAATTCTAATTTGAACCCACCACTGAAATTATTTTTTTACTCACCAATATTAACTAATAACAATCGGTTACTTAAAATTTATTGTGAAAAATATTGTGGTAACATTTCTCAATTAGGATTTTTTATTCTTTATATTATTTCTCCTTTCTCTTTTTTTTTTTCTTGTTTTTCTCCTCCACACACGTTGTCCTATCTCTATCCTCCCCCCCCCCCCTCCCGTCCCCCTCTTTTATTTTCTTTTTCTCCCTCATTCAAGAACATTCCAGCAGCTCTCTCTCTCTCTCTCTCTCTCTCTCTCTCTCTCTCTCTCTCTCTCTTGATTCTAGAACATTTGTCCCAAATGCAGTCCAAATGGGTCATCTTCGTCCCAAAGCAGTTGGCCCAACTTGGAGCC
>NW_027069521.1:1442234-1556990 GCF_002906115.3 Quercus suber
TCCTCGGAGCACACCCCCGACGAGGAAGGCGCATGAATTCACCTCATGGGCGGTGCTCGAGTGTTGCCGTCTCCAATGGCCAACACTCGAGAGGAATGGAGAGAATCGAGGGAACATCATGGGGGAGGGTACCTCCGAGCCCCTGCGTCTGCTCCTCTCTTTGTTCCAGCTCTGCCCAGCCGAGGAGGGAGTGGTTGGGGGCCTGAGGGCATGATTGTCCTTCACCTCCTCCACCTCGTGTCAAGCTCTCCCATTCTCTTTATGCCAATAAAGGCACGAGTTGACACTTCCCTCCTTCCAGTTTTCCCCTGGGGCGGCTTCACCTGGGCCTCTGATTGTAGGAGTAGCTAGGAATAGCAGGTGGCTATTAGCTTGTAAATTTCCTTGTAACACAGGCCTACCTAAGCCTCTGATTGTAATATGTAATTGTTTATGTTTGAATTAATAATATCAAGATCTTTTGTTTTCCTCTTTCGTTTTTTTTTTTTTTTTTTTTTTTTTTTTTTTTTGTTTTTTGGTCTTATTATTATTATTATTATTTTACTAACGTGGGTGTCTAAGACTGTTAGAGCACTTGATTAATCCCTCCGGTGTGTTTAGTCTCCCTCTTAGGGTGGCTCTAAAACGTTGATCAAGAAACTATACCAATTTACCCCTTCATTAATTACATAAAACTTGGAAACCACTTAAAACAACCCAATTGGATTAACCTCTCTGAAGATGTGTCTCTCGCTTTCATTGAGGAAAACTTCTTGAAATTTCAGTCATTTTCAACCATCTTTGTTTATCATTAAGAGAATTGGATGCATTTACTACCATCAAATAAAACAATCTCCATTATCACATACAAATTTAAAGCCAGAATAACTATCTTAAAAATGAGGGAGAACTAAAGTTGATAAAAAAAATGGAAACCCCTTAAATTTAGTAGAACCTCCTTTATTATAGATATATGCAGGAAAAATGCCAGAATTTACATTGGTTTTTAAATATAATGGATGAAAAAGGAAACCTATAGTTGTATTGTAGTAAACCCATAGTATTGTTTATTTTTATTTTTTATAATCTAAATCTCCACTATGTGTATGACATTGTAACTAGACGTTTGGTTGGGCTATCCAATATGCCATAAGGAAGAGCCCGGAGGCTATGGAAGTAAACACAATACAAATTGCTCCATCCTTAAACATTTGTTTCCTCATGTCCTCGCAAAAATCTGGCATGTAGCCAAGCATGCTCATGTAGTCAAACGGATAGGCTCCTGTAGCGGAAGCTGTAAACAAGATTCCCCCGGCAGCGAAGAATGCAACCCTGAGACAGATCAATGAAACCAAATTGGAAAACATATGAGCATAATATCTTACAGAAATTAAAATTAGTGACCCAATTGAACTAAGCAGCACATATGATGAATTGTGTTACATTTTCTTGCGACTAGGTTACTGAAGGTAGCCATATCTATATCTCTCTCTATATGTGGAGATAAATGCAAAAGAATATAAGTTGATGTTACAAAGTTACTGATTAAGGCCGAGTACCTCATTACTCTTATCTATATGCAATTAATTAAGCGACTCACTAACTTGCAGGTGGGGGTAGGGTGAAAATGAAGAGGAAAAAGAGAACTCTCACCAGGAAGCAATGAAGAAAGCAAATGCCCATGCCTTAGAACAACCAGGACTCAGATTCCTCCAACAAAACAACTGGTTTCAACCATGACAATCATTTGAGCACACGTGAGTGATATACTGGAGAAAATGCCCAACAAGGAAGCTTCGCCATAAGTGTAGGCACAACAGGCAGAATTCGTCTCGGAATTGTGTACCAGCGTTGCCTGATCAAGAAGAGGTTGATGGATTATTGGATATAATCATTCTGACAAACAATAGAAAAATCACTTGTATCAGGCAGCCAATGATCATTTTTAGCACTAATTGGATGAGTTGGCTAATGCAAGAAAGGTATTGATATTTAGTACTACTACTTTAAAGTTAACATTCTTGAAACTTTAAAGTTATTGATATTTAGTACTACTACTTTAAAGTTAACATTCTTAAAACTTTAAAGAGACTTAATTATTTAAAAGAGAACTTTGGTAGTTGATTAATTTTCTCATACTAAGGATTTTTCTAGGATATGCATTGATTACTAGAACGTAGTTTTTTTCATATAATTACATAATGAGCATTTGAGAATATTGTAGAATTTGTACATTTCTTGAGCATATTTTGTTTGGGGCCTACGCTAGCTACTATGCAAGTGTTCTTGCTATCAATTTTTTAAGTTCCTAAAAATGATTTCCTCTTTCTTGGCCACTGTGTCAAACTGATCAAAAAATCCTACAGGCAATGCAACAACATAAGCTATTCACTTCCAATAAACCTCATATAATGGAGGTAGCAAATAGAGGCCAATAAGAAATACTCTGAAGTGTAACACAAATAATGAGAAGTGCCACAAAACTCATCAATTTCTAAAACAGAACAAAAGAATGGATCAGTGGATTCTTCAATGCTTACAAAACTGCGTTTCTGAGCCATATAAGCCAAAGCATAGGACATCACTTCAGCAAGGATGATGAGGGAAAGAAAGAAGAGTAGAGAAGGCAAAGTTTTCTCCGTGATCACTCTGTGTTTGTGTCTTTGAGGAAACTAAAAGAGTTTTCTCATAGACTATAAGATAGGTGAAGGGATATATATATATATATATACACACACATACATGCAAATCTACAAAGACAAATTAAGGTAAGGGAATTCTTTGGGAAATTACATGGTTAACATAAAAAGGAAAAGTGACACACCATGTTAAGTAGTGGTTACTTGTTCTCCAAGTAAGTTAAATAATAATATATTAAAATTTCACTAAAGTAAAACAAGAAACAAAACTAGCAAGAGTTGAAATTTTACTTAAATATTGTGACTTGTATCCATATGTTATAAGCAATGCTACATGAATCAAGGTAACCATGGAACAAAGGGTAATGTATATCATCAAATACAGCTATAAAATTTCTATAAAAAATAAAAAATAAAAAAGGAGAAGAAGAAGGAAACATATCAAAAAGACCACTTTAATATTTTAATTTTTAAAACTATCAAGAATCCAATTCTATAATTATAATTATAACATTAATGTGTGAACACTTTATACAATTGTGATGAAATGTATCATGTATCATGTATGTATATATATATATATATATATAGTGAATCTCATAAATATATAAGACCACCAAATGGAATGGGTAGTGCTTGATCAGTAGAAAGAAGTTTATATTAAGACATTGTGCTAAATGCCAAATAGGTGACCTTTTAGGGTTATAATCTCTCACTTTCATCCATATTTCAAATTTCCTATAATATATAATCTCTCTTGGTTGGGCAAAAGGACAACGAGCCTAATCCTCAAATCATCAATGCTATAACCTGTTTATGTGATTAACACTTTTTTTTTTTTTTTTAAAACTTAGTTCTCTCCCACGTCACCAAGGTAGAGGCTAGGGAGTTGATGTGCCCTATATGGAGACCTTGGACTCTAAATGGTATTAGACCTTTTAAAATTGTGAAGGGCAATTTCATGCTAGTGATGAGTCGGGACATGACTAAATGGTATCAAATTAGATTCGACCCATTGGGGTGGTAGGTAGGTTCCACAAAGGGACATGTGGCCTTTAAGTGGGTTGACTTCTAGGAAAAGAAGCAAGAATTGAGCCTTGTACTCTAACTATATTACAATTCTGACTCTAGAATTTAATTTGTTACATTTCAAAAGTTCAAACTCCCCGCCCAAAATAGACAAAAAGGAGTACCACAGTCTGGGATTCACCTGCCAAGAATTTGATTGGTAATAATAGTACAATACCTAATATTACCTATAATAATAGTAGCCTTGCTTGAGCCTTTGACAACGCATACACGTTATATCTTAAATTGGCTGCTGTCTTAACTTCTGCTGACTAAAGGGATTTGAAGATGATCATTTCCATGACATCTCTCTTCAATTTTTTGGTCCATAATTTTACCATAACTCATGCCATGACTCTGCCATAGTTCTTCTCTATTTGGATTCGTTGATTGTAAATTTAGTTGATTGGTTACCTTGTAAGAGAATTGGGGAATTACTTAGCTAAAATAATTCATGTATAATCTCTATAAATATCTGGCCAAAGAAGTTCTCGTGAGAGAGTAGGAAAATCAGTAGTTCTCACTTTTTGTGAATGTAGGAATAAGATACTTTTATTTATTGTGTGTTGACTTTTTTCAACTCTATTTTAATTATTCATACAGGACTACTGAAGCTGGATTGTGTGAGTTTGATTAGGGTATCTCAAGTAGATTTTTCAAATTTTTATATGGTTTAAAGAATATAAGGTTATTTTTACTTTTTAACTACTTACTTTTTTAAATATACTTTTTAACAGATTTTTTATCCCTTTTTTTATCTTATTTAAATATTATTTCTTCATTCATTCATTATTCTTTTTTTTTTTATCATCATTTATTCTTCCTATATTTATTCTCAACAATTATATTTTTCAATGAAAAGTGTTACGTCCACAATATTTTTTGCAATACTTTCACAACAAAATTTATGTGAAAAGTTGTTACTAATTCTAATTTGAACCCACCACTAAAATTATTTTTTTACTCACCAATATTAACTAATAACAATCGGTTACTTAAAATTTATTGTGAAAATATTGTTGTAACATTTCTCAATTAGGATTTTTTACTCTTTATATTATTTCTCCTTTCTCTCATTTTATTTTTTTTTCTTGTTTTTCTCCTCCACACACGTTGTCCTATCTCTATCCTCCCCCCCCCCCCTCCCGTCCCCCTCTTTTATTTTCTTTTTCTCCCTCATTCAAGAACATTCCAGCACTCTCTCTCTCTCTCTCTCTCTCTCTCTCTCTCTCTCTCTCTCTCTTGATTCTAGAACATTTGTCCCAAATGTAGTCCAAATGGGTCATCTTCGTCCCAAAGCAGTTGGCCCAACTTGGAGCCATTGCTCATCTTTGTCCCAACGCATCCAGATGGGTCAGATGACTTCTGTCTTCTTTCTTTCTTTCTTTCTTTCTTTCTTCTTCTTTTTTTTTTTTTTTTTGGCTTTTATTGTTATGATTTGATTAATTTTAAAATTGTTTTTTTGAGTTTGTATTCTGATAATCTGATTATGCTTGAGTTTAGAGATGTTTGAGAGAAAGATTGTTGTGTTTGTAGTCGTTGTGTAGCTGTAAGAGGAGAGAGAAATTTTTTTTTTTTTTTTTTATATATATATATTGAGATGTATGAATTTTTTAAGTATAAAAATTCATTTTGAGTTGCTATAGTATTCTCTGTATCTAGAGAAGCATTGTAGCAACTTCAAAAAATATTTGGCAAAATTTTGGATTTAGAGAATCTGTTGGAGGGTGAACAGTGGGTGAATAGTGGAGTTTTCTCTCCAAAAAATAGATATAGACTATCTATTGGAGATGCTCTTATCTGTGAAGCCCAAGCTAGTCTAGTTCATAAAACGATGAAGCATAGGCTCACGTGTGGCATGCAACGTTTGTAAGGAGGAACTCTGTGTCTATGGAGTGTGGACCAATAATTCTCATGCATTTATAGTAGATTCACACAAATGGAAAATTATTGAATACTCCGGGAGTATCATAAATACGTACACTTCCTCTCACATAAATTGTGGGTGGGTCAAGTTTAGGTTCAGTGTCTAATAATACTGGACCTGTTGAGATAATGACGTGTGTTTATTTTTGGACACGCGTCACTATCTGACTGTGTTCAGTGCACTGATGCATTAGACCTAAACTAATTCCATTGTGGGTTCTACCATAATTTAAATAGTGAGACTCATAGATAAATTTAATTAGTAGGACTCACAGTTATGTGAGAGTGAAAAGTATGTATTTATTGTACTCTGAGATACCTAATAATTACCCCATACTCATACTTCCCATCTTGCTTCAATGGTATTATCCATTCAATTTGTGTATAATTAATTTTTCTTCATCAAGGACTCAACGTTTATTTCAAGGATAACTACCTATTTTTTGTTTGTTTTTTGGTCTAATTTGTTTTTATTATTATTATTATTATTATTATTATTATTTTACTAACGTGGGTGTCTAAGACTGTTAGAGCACTTGATTAATCCCTCCGGTGTGTTTAGTCTCCCTCTTAGGGTGGCTCTAAAACGTTGATCAAGAAACTATACCAATTAACCCCTTCATTAATTACATAAAACTTGGAAACCACTTAAAACAACCCAATTGGATTAACCTCTCTGAAGATGTGTCTCTCGCTTTCATTGAGGAAAACTTCTTGAAATTTCAGTCATTTTCAACCATCTTTGTTTATCATTAAGAGAATTGGATGCATTTACTACCATCAAATAAAACAATCTCCATTATCACATACAAATTTAAAGCCAGAATAACTATCTTAAAAATGAGGGAGAACTAAAGTATGATAAAAAAATGGAAACCCCTTAAATTTAGTAGAACCTCCTTTATTATAGATATATGCAGGAAAAATGCCAGAATTTACATTGGTTTTTAAATATAATGGATGAAAAAGGAAACCTATAGTTGTATTGTAGTAAACCCATAGTATTGTTTATTTTTATTTTTTATAATCTAAATCTCCACTATGTGTATGACATTGTAACTAGACGTTTGGTTGGGCTATCCAATATGCCATAAGGAAGAGCTCGGAGGCTATGGAAGTAAACACAATACAAATTGCTCCATCCTTAAACATTAGTTTCCTCATGTCCTCGAATAATCTAAATCTCCACTATGTGTATGACATTGTAACTAGACGTTTGGTTGGGCTATCCAATATGCCATAAGGAAGAGCTCGGAGGCTATGGAAGTAAACACAATACAAATTGCTCCATCCTTAAACATTAGTTTCCTCATGTCCTCGCAACAATCTGGCATGTAGCCAAAGCATGCTCATGTAGTCAAACGGATAGGCTCCTGTAGCGGAAGCTGTAAACAAGGTTCCCCCGGCAGCGAAGAATGCAACCCTGAGACAGATCAATGAAACCAAACTGGAAATCATATGAGCATAAGATCTTACAGAAATTAAAATTAGTGACCCAATTGAACTAAGCAGCACATATGATGAATTGTGTTACATTTTCTTGCGACCAGGTTACTGAAGGTAGCCATATCTATATCTCTCTCTATATGTGGAGATAAATGCAAAAGAATATAAGTTGATGTTACAAAGTTACTGATTAAGGCCGATTACCATTACTCGGCAGGTGGGGGTAGGGTGAAAAAGAAGAGCTAAAAGAGAACTCTCACCAGGAAGCAATGAAGAAAGCAAATGCCCATGCCTTAGAACAACCAGGACTCAGATTCCTCCAACAAAACAACTGGTTTCAACCATGACAATCATTTGAGCACACGTGAGTGATATACTGGAGAAAATGCCCAACAAGGAAGCTTCACCATAAGTGTAGGCACAACAGGCAGAATTCGTCTCAGAATTGTGTACCAGCGTTGCCTGATCAAGAAGAGGTTGATGGATTATTGGATATAATCATTCTGACAAACAATAGAAAAATCACTTGTATCAGGCAGCCAATGATCATTTTTAGCACTAATTGGATGAGTTGGCTAATGCAAGAAAGGTATTGATATTTACTACTACTACTTTAAAATTAACATTCTTGAAACTTTAAAGTTATTGATATTTAGTACTACTACTTCAAAGTTAACATTCTTAAAACTTTAAAGAGACTTAATTATTTAAAAGAGAACTTTGGTAGTTGATTAATTTTCTCATACTAAGGATTTTTCTAGGATATGCATTGATTACTAGAACGTAGTTTTTTTTTTTTTTTTCATATAATTACATAATGAACATTTGAGAATATTCTAGAATTTGTACATTTCTTGAGCATATTTTGTTTGGGGCCTACGCTAGCTACTATGCAAGTGTTCTTGCTATCAACAATTTAAGTTCCTAAAAATGATTTCCTCTTTCTTGGCCACTGTGTCAAACTGATCAAAAAAATCCTACCGGCAACGCAACAACATAAGCTATTCACTTCCAATAAACCTCATATAATGGAGGTAGCAAATAGAGGCCAATAAGAAATACTCTGAAGTGTAACACAAATAATGAGAAGTGCCACAAAACTAATCAATTTCTAAAACAGAACAAAAGAATGGATCAGTGGATTCTTCAATGCTTACAAAACTGCGTTTCTGAGCCATATAAGCCAAAGCGTAGGACATCACTTCAGCAAGGATGACGAGGGAAAGAAAGAAGAGTTGAGAAGCCAAAGTTTTCTCCGTGATCACTCTGTGTTTGTGTCTTTGAGGAAACTAAAAGAGTTTTCTCATAGACTATAAGATAGGTGAAGGGATATATATATATATATATACACACACACACACATACGCGCAAATCTACAAAGACAAATTAAGATAAGGGAATTCTTTGGAAAATTACATGGTTAAAAAGGAAAAGTGACGCACCATGTTAAGCAGTGGTTACTTGTTCTCCAATTAAGTTAAATAATAATATATTAAAATTTCACTAAAGTAAAACAAGAAACAAAACTAGCAAGAGTTGAAATTTTACTTAAATATTGTGACTTGTATCCATATGTTATAAGCAATGCTACATGAATCAAGGTAACCATGGAACAAAGGGTAATGTATATCATCAAATACAGCTATAAAATTTCTAAAGGAGAAGAAGAAGGAAACATATCAAAAAGACCACTTTAATATTTTAATTTTTAAAACTATCAAGAATCCAATTCTATAATTATAATTATAACATTAATGTGTGAACACTTTATACAATCGTGATGAAATGTATCATGTATCATGTATGTATATATATATATATATAGTGAATCTCATAAATATATAAGACCACCAAATGGAATGTGTAGTGCTTGATCAGTAGAAAGAAGTTTATATTAAGACATTGTGCTAAATGCCAAATAGGTGACCTTTTAGGGTTATAATCTCTCACTTTCATCCATATTTCAAATTTCCTATAATATATAATCTCTCTTGGTTGGGCAAAAGGACAACGAGCCTAATCCTCAAATCATCAATGCTATAACCTGTTTATGTGATTAACCCTTTTTTTTTTTTTTTTGGTTGAGGAAATGTTTATGTGATTAACCTGATTGCTATCAAATTATTCTTTAGCTCGATCAGCATAGTAAGTACAACAATTTCACCACAAGCATATATGCATCTTTCCGATGAAGTTATTAGTCCAAGAATAATCAAATTTAAAAATTAAAGGTTAAAACTTACGGAACAGCATCCAATCCTTAGTAAATTAATAAATACGAAATTACATACCAAGCATAAAAAAAGCATCCACAAGGCAAATGCACGGGTAAAAAGAAAGGGGAGGCTAGAAAAAAAAAACCATGATTTGATGTATTGTGGAATTATAAGTGTTCTAGACTTCTAGTCCAATTGCACGCAAGGGTTCACATCACATGTACTCGAATCATGAGATTTATGATCAAATTATTCAGACTTGTAAAACTACCACATCAATAAAACATTACAAATAATCCATTAAAGGATACAAACTATGATAAGACGGTATTTATTGATGTAGCCTCACCCTTCTTCTTTTACTTCTTTTTTATTTTATTTTATATATTTATATACATGATAGATGAAATTTGTTCAAAAGAATTATATATATATTATATAGTACGGATAGACATCTATTTTTTTTTTTTTTTCAAATTCATGGATCAAAATACCAAAATGTTTTTTTGGGATATAATAGAATTTGAACCTATGACTTGTGTGCTTCACGACGATTGCACTTTATTATTAGGCCAACACATTAACAGAATTCCTTTTGATATCATATATCCCATATTCGATTAATAGAAATTTTACCATATGAATAATAGTATATTTATTAATTTATGAGCAAAAATAAAGCAACCCCCTTTGTTTTATTATAGGGAAATGCAAAATAATTATTACTTTGTCGTATCTTATGTAAAAGTTTTAAGCATTTGATTATTTTGATGAACTTTAAGCATCTGATTATTGTATTAAGAAACCAAAGCTTTTATATTATTTTGTAAAGATCAAACTATTTCACATAGACCTGTTGCCTAAATAAAGTTGGTTCTAATTTTGCTCAATTGGAATCGTACGGCATGCAATTAGGAGGCTTCCATTTATGCTTCAAATGAGCATTCACATGGGTGACATGGTTTCTTGACGCGGACAAATAAAATTAATTTGTTAGTGATGGATTGATTGATGGTTGTGGTTGAATTTCAATTCTCTTCAACTTTCCTGGGTTTAGTAGTCAGCTGAAATGCCAAAAATTTGTTCAAAATGCAAATTCTATCTCAAAAGTTTCTAATTTTTACTTAAAAGCAATTTTTATTTTGTGTTTATGTTCATATTTTGTCATATATTAATTTCTAGGCATTTCATTATACGTAATCAACTCTATTCCCACAGGAAGATACAATATTCAACATAAATGCAGTAATAATATGTTAGATTAATGAAAACACACATACATACCAAAAATTATTAGACATTCATATGAATGTAGGATCATACCATAAATTTAAATTATGGAATCCACTATTATATGAGAAGTAATTATCATTTGTACGTGGTAATCTTGAAATATATAAACACACTTCCTCCCCCACACCTGCATGTAAAGAAAGGAGAGTACGATCCATTATTTTTCATTTCCAACTGATGCCATTCAACCTTTCATATTGCAAAAAGGGCGAGAGATAGCTATAATACTACTGACCTTAAGCTAATCGTGAACTAATTTTAGGGTTATGTTACTTGCAATACGAACATGATTCTTAATAGTTAATACAATGAATTTGGATTTCGATAACTCAAAGGATTTAAGATAGTAAAATGGGTCAAATACCTTTAATTGTGACATGCATATTAATAAACCTTACTGACATGTTTTGCTCTATCCTCACCCGTTAACAGTAGTGGTGGTGTTTGAGGTAGCGCATACTCCTATAGTATATTCCTTGTTCCCTAAACTGTTTTAATGGGTTTTGAATGTTATAATGGGAAAGAATGGATTCTTGATGTTACTTTTCATTGTAGCAGCACCATGTTATGTATTACTATTTCTTTATACAAGTTGCTTTCTACTCGCATCTTGGGTGGCTCTAAAATGTTGACTAAAAGACTTGGCCCCCTTCATGAATTCCATGGGACTAAATAAACGAACCCAATGTAGTTAACCTCTCCTTACTTCAAGGTGCATCTCTTGTTTTCATTTAGGAGAACTTGTTCAAAATTCAGGCATTTTCAACCATCTTAGTTTATCATTAAGTGAATCGGATGCATTTACTACTATCAGATAAAACAATCTCCATTATCACATATAAATTTAAAGCCAGAATAAATATCTGAAATATTGAGGGAGAAAGTAGAAAAAATGAAACCCCTTCAATTTAGTAAATCCTGCTTTATTATAGATATATATGTGCAGGCAATGCCAGAAATTAAATTGGTTTTTGAGAATAATGGACAAAAAAAAGGAAGCCTATATTAGTATTGTAGTAAACCCATTGTACCGTCTAAGCCCTGACATTGTATATGATTTTTAATGCCAGAATTTACAATGGTTTTTGAATATTCTGGATGGAAAATGAAGCCTATAGTATAATTGTAGTAAATCTAAGCCCTGAGCTAGCCCCTGACATTGTATTTGATTTTTCTTTAATCTCAATATCCACTATGATTGTGACATTGCCACTAGACATTATGTTGGGCTTTCCAATATGCCCAATGGTAGATCTGGGAGGTTACGCAAGTAAACAGAATATAAATTGTTCCATCTTCAAACATTTTTTTCCTCATGTCCTGGCAACCAACTGGCATATATCCAAACATGGTCACATAGTCAAACGAAAAGGCTCCTCTAATGGAAGCTTTAAGAAGGATTCCCTCTGCAGCGAAGAATGAAACCCTGAGACAGATCAAATGAAACCAAATTGGACAGTATATGAGCATAAGATCTTACAGAAATTAAATTAGTGACCCAATTTAGGGGTAAGTGTAGCATATGATGAATTATGTTATATTTTCTTGGGACTAGGCTACCAAAGTTAGTTCGTATCTTTATCTCTCTCTCTATATAACATATATAGAGATAAATGGAAAAGAATACAAGTGAATGTTACAAGGTTACTGATTATGCCGAATTCAAGTACCATAAAAGTAACAAATTAATCGACACACTAAGTTGCATGTGGTGGTAGGACAAAAAAAGGAGGAAGAAGAGAACTCTCACCATGAAGCAATGAAGAAG
Source organism: Quercus suber (assembly GCF_002906115.3). NCBI lineage: Eukaryota > Viridiplantae > Streptophyta > Magnoliopsida > Fagales > Fagaceae > Quercus > Quercus suber. The sequence goes on from NW_027069521.1 coordinate 1,454,570, forward strand.
GCAAATGCCCATGCCTTAGAGCAACCAGGACTCAGATTCCTCCCAACAAAACAACTGCTTGCAACCATGAAAATCATTTGAGCACACATGAGTGATATACTGGAGAACATGCCCAACCAGGAAGCATCATCATAAGCGTAGGCACAGTAGGCAGATTTCGTATCAGAAATGAGCACCAGCTTTTAAAGTTAATATTCTCATACTTCAGAAAGATTCGAAAGAGAACTTTGGTTATTAATTATTTTTCTGATACTAAGGATTTTCCTATGATATGCATCTAGTAATTTACTAGAACGTATTTTTCATATAAACAAGCACATGAACATTTGAGTATATTGCAGAATTTGTGTATTTCTTGAAGTATATTTGGTTCGTGGCCTACGCTAGCTAGTAATAGTATGCAAGTGTTCTTGCTAGCAACAATTGAAGTTCCTACAAAAGATTTCCTTTTTTTTTTTTTGGCCACACTATGAAACTGATCAAAAAATCCTAGAGGCAATGCAACAACATAAGCTATATATTCTCTTTCAACAAACCACATATAATTAAGTTGGCAAATCGAAGCCAATGTGGAATACTATGAAGCGTAACACAAATAATGAGAAGTACCACAAAACTCATCAATTACTAAAAACAGAAAATAAGTAAATAAATAAATAAAGGATCAAGTGGGTTCTTGAATACTAACACTACCGCGTTTCTTAGCCATATAAGCAAGAGCGTACGAGAGTGCTTCAAATATGAGGATATGCAGGAGGACAAGCGAAGCCAATTGTATTTTGGAAGCCATGATCACTGTGTGTGAGTATTTGAAGAAACCAAAGGAGTTTTCTCATGGACTATAAGATATGGCAAGGGATATATGCGCATGTTTGCAAAGATAAAGATAGGGGAGTTTGTTAGGAAGCTACATAATTAACATAAAAAGGAAAAGTGATATACCCTGTTAAGTTGGGGTTACTTATCTCCAAATAAGTAAAATGAATAATGTATTATAAAACATTGATAAAGTTGCAAGGAAGCAAAATTCATCCTAGAATTTCATCTATGCTCAATTTCATAATATGCTTAGATGTCAACTTATAATTGGTGTACTATAATTTTAAATATATATATATATTTTTTTTTTACCAACTACCAATGGTGGACTGTGTAAAAGATGAATTTTTTTACCAACTACCAATGATGGACTTGTGTAAGTGGTGAAATTAATTACAAGTTAACACTTAAACATATTGTGAAATTATATGTGGATTTGGATGTGTCTCGTAGACGAACACCCAACTTTCTAGATCCTTTTAGATGTCAGTCAAGAAAAATAGGGAATAAAGCTAGCAAGAGTTGAAATTTTAACAAAAAATGTTCTGGTTGTGCGCATATGTTAGAAGCAGGGCTACATGATTCAAGTTAACAATGCAACAAAAAAAGGGGGCAACATATCAAATTACAGCTATAATATTTCTCCAAAAAAAAAAAAAAGATAATATATCAGAAATTTTAGTTTTAGATTTCTTTTTTTTTTTTTTTTGAGGAAGAGTTTTAGAAAAATTTATTAGGAATCAAATTCTGTAATTTTATTTTTTTGTGTGGGATGTGCTTGGTTATAGCAGAAAATAATAAAGTGTTAGTTATAAGGACAACCCCTCCAATCCTAAAATTCTCAATGCTATAACCTAGTTCATGTGGTTAACCTTATCGCTACCGAATTAATCTCTAGCACGATCAGCATGGTAAGTTCCTCAGGTATTCAAAAGAGAAAAATGAACAATAATTTCAACAAAAAAAAACATCCTCATGATGAAGAAGTTATTAGTCCAGAATACTTGCATTTAAAAAGATTCCAAGGAAGATCATCCAAACCCTATAGCAAATAAATACAGTACCAAATTACAAACCAAGTAAGAACACAAATTAACTTAAGAAAAAAGAGTAGGAATACAGAAAGTTCATCCACAAATGATGTTCTACGGTTTTTGTATTGTGCATAGTTTTCTCTCTCATAGAATACACTATATGTTCACATCATATTATCATATACTATATACTATATATAATAAAAGTTGAGTTGTAGTTGCATTAAGTGGCTGCATTCATTCTCCAAAAAAAAAAAAAAAAAAAAAAAAAAAAAAAAAAGAAGAAGAGTGGCTGCATTAAAGTTCTCAAAAAAAGAAAAAGAAAAAAAGTGAGCATTAAATTGCAATAGTTTTTACTAGATAAAAACAACACCTTAACCGTTCTTATATCAACTTTTCCTGGAAGGCTTTATCAATTTTTTAGAAAGACACAAAAACTTAATTGTTGATATCAATTCTTCTTCTATCTTTTTTACTTCTAATAATAATTTTTTATAACAAATTTGTGATACAGGCTCATACGACTAGTGGGTTTCAGTTAGCTTAACTGGTAAAGTCTTTGATGATTGAATAAAAGATTTGGAGTTCTATCCCTGCCTACACCAAAAACTAACCAGTGCCTTGGTCTAATGATAAATGACAATTATCAAAAACGGATATCATAGGTTGAAACTCTACAGACTCATACGACTAGTTGTTATGTGATGAGGAAAAATCCTAATCCTAGCTAGCCATGCATTTTCCTAAATTCCCTCCATTAGTTGTGGAACAATAGCCTAAAGAGTCTTCAATGGGCTGGGTCAGCCCATATTTACTTGGCCCAAAGGCACAATGAGTTGGACATAGCGGGTTGTTGACCAATTAATAGAACTGGCCGAAAGAGAAAATTTCAGCCCATGACCTTGCCCTTGGGCAATGCCCATTTTGTCTTTAGCGGGCTGGGTTATTGGGTTAGACTTAAAGGGTTGGGCTTGTGTTAGTATCTTGTTTTATTATTTTTTTCATAAAAAAAGAATTGATTTTTTTTTTAATAAAGGAAGAATCAATATTTAAGGAAAGAATCAAAAAAATTTAAAACTTATTTAATGGTCAAATCTAAGCTCTTCTTAGATCTTTCATAAAATTGCATTGTCTTCTGGCTAATGCAAATATGAGGAATAATGACACAAACACAAATATTTGATGTGGTTAAGGATATTATCCATCTAGAAACCCTAGACGGAAGAAAGGTCTAAAATGACATTTAAGTAATAATTCCTGGATCGAAAAAATATTTAGGTGATTCCCTTAGTGGAACTAATTAAGTCACAAGCATAAAACTTTGTACACAGATTTTTGTCAAACCACTAGTAGTAAATTATTTGTAGCTTACTCAACAAATTAGTTATTGAAAACTTTTATTACACAGTAATCAAAGAGAATTATAAAGAAAAACTCTGTGAAGAAGAAGAAGAACAAAGAGAAAGATAGAGGAAGAGAGAGAGATTGAGATTGAGAGAAAAATATCTTCTTGATTGAAATAAAAATATGAATACAAAGCTTAATTACATCAAAGATACACCTTCCTATATATATAGTTACAATCACAGCTATAACAGAATGGATTAGATCCAAACTATGCGTTTAAATTCACAGAAGCTCCAACTTAGCCATAACCGTTCTTTGTGCCACAATAACTATCATTTGAATAGCCCAAGACAACACCATTTAACACATGAAGGAGAACACTAGTTACACAATCAAAATGGTGCGTATCAATTATACCTTTAATGAAATGGTGTGCATCACTTATAGTTTTAATGAAACAATGTGCATCATAACCTCAACTGTTATAATCTCAAATGGTGCATTTGATGTTGAACCTGAGTTGAACCTGAACCTTTATTTTGAGTAGTTTGAGCTTCATCTTCAACATCCCCCCTCAAATGACAGGGGGAGGAGTCCACCAGGAGTTTGAAACGAAAGAAAAGAAAAGAAGGGGCAGGTAAAGGCTTGGTGAATATATCTGCCATGTTATCTTTACCAGAGACAAAACCAATTTTGAGATCTCTGTGAAGAACCTTTTCTCTAACATAATGATAATCAACTTCCAAATGCTTGGTCTTGGAATGGAATACCAGATTTGCAGAAAAAGCAATAGTTGACACATTATCACACCATATGACAGGAACATAGGGAAGAAAAATTTTAAGTTCCTTGACCAAAATCCTTAAACAGGAAAGTTCAGTAGCAGTTGTAGCTAAGGCCCTGTACTCAACTTCAGTGGAGGAGCGTGAGACAGTTGGTTGTTTCTTGGCAAACCAAGAAATGGGATTTGGACCTAGAAAAACCAATAAGCCTGTGGTAGAGCGTCTGTCTGTAGGGTCACCTACCCAATTAGCATCAGAGAATGCAGTGAGGGACAAGGGGCCAGGTGAGAAGAAAATACCATGATGCAAAGTGCCCCTAAGATATCTAAGGACACGTTTAGCAACTTCCAAGTGAACTGAGGTGGGCTTGCTCATGAATTGACAAAGTTAATGAACACTGAAGGCCAGGTTTGGTCTTGTAAATGTAAGATTCTAAAGAGCACCCACCATACTTCTATACATAGTGGGATCAGACAAGAGAATACTAGAATAAGGCACCGAACGAGAAGATGAGCAACGAGGAGTCTTCATAGGCTTTGAATTTTCCATATTGAACCTATGTAATACATCAGAGGCATATTTAGACTAAGTGAGAGTTATGCCATGCTTAGTTTGAGAAATTTGGATCCCTAAGAAATAGATTAAGGGACCTAAGTCCTTGATTTCAAACACCTGACTAAGGGTAGTGATGAGATGAGCAACCTGAGAAGCATTATTGCCTATAACAATAATGTCATCAACATATAATAATAGGCAGATAATGGTGCCTGAGGACAAAAAGATGAAGAGAGAACTATCAGCCAAAGAGGCAGTGAACCCCAAATGGAGAAGTTGAAAAGTGAACCTCTCAAACTAAGCTCTAGGAGCCTGTCTAAGACCATACAAGGATTTATGAAGCTTGCATACATATGAAGGATGAAAGGAATCCACATAGCCTGGTGGTTGCTGCATATAAACATCCTCATTAAGATATCCATGTAAAAAGGCATTTGATACTTCAAGCTGCCTCAAACTCCAATTGCAGCTAACAGCAATAGCAATGACAAGCCTCACAGTAGCAGGCTTGATGACAAGACTAAAAGTTTCATGAAATTCAATTCCTACCTGTTGATGAAAACTTTGGCCACCAATCTGGCTTTGTACCTTGAGATAGAGCCATCACTATTCAATTTCAACTTATAAACCCATTTACACCCAACTAGATTAACATTGGGAGGTGTAGAAACCAAAGACCATGTATGTTGCCTTTGTAATGCTTGGAACTTAGCATCCGTAGCCTCACACCACTTAGGATATTGAGAAGCAACCTTATAAGTGAGAGGTTTAGTAAAAGTATAGTCCAACACAGCCTTGTAACATAATTTGGGATGAGGTTTAGAAATACCACTCTTGGACCTGGTATGCATAGGATGGTGATTTGTAGGTATTGTGGTGATCAAGGGTTGAGCAAAAGGTAGATCAAGTAAAGGGTCTAATGGAGAAATAACCAAGGGTGAATTTGAGGTAGGTAACATATCTGATGTAGATGCAAGCTGTGAAGGCAGTGGTGGGAAAGTAGTAGATGGAGGTGAATATGCATTAGAATTTAGTTGTGGTAACAAGGTATTAAAATCAGATGCATTGGTAGTAGGCACAGTGGTGGAAGAAGGATTAGTGATAGCATATGGACCTAGAACTAAGAGTTGATTTGTAGAATGAAGATACAACAAATTGGAGAACCAAGAAAGATCAGAAAACAAAGGAAATGGGGAAGCAGTAGAAGAGTGAGTGATGAGAGAAGAAAAGGGAAATTTGGATTCATTGAAAACAACGTGCCTTGAAGTATATAAGTGGTTTATGAGTAAGTCTAAGCATAAGTAGCCCTTTGTGCCTATAAGGTATCCAAGAAAAATGCATTATGTGGTTCTTGGAGCAAGTTTATGCGGAGTATAAGGTTTGAGATGTGGGTAACAAGCACCACCAAACACTTTGAGTTGGGAAAGATCAGGAGAAGAAGAATGTAGTTTACTCCAGGGAGAATTGAAGGCAAGGACAGAAGTGGGAAGAAGATTGATCAAGTGCACAGCAGTGAAAATAGCATAAGAAAAATAGGATGAAGGCATGGAAGCTTGAGACAAAAGAGTGATGGTGGTTTCAATAAGATGTTTGTGCTTCCTTTCAACTAAGCGATTTTGTTGAGGAGTGTATGGACAAGAAATTTGGTGAACAATACCTTGTTGTGAGAGGTAGGTTTTGAAAGCAGTTGAGGTGTACTCACCACCACCATCGAACTTAAAGGTCTTAATTTTTGTAGAAAACTAAGTTTCAATCATGGCTTTAAAATGAACAAACTTAGTAAAAACACTAGACTTAGATTTGAGCAAATAGATCCATGTAAATCTAGTAAAATGGTCAATGAACAAAACATAGTATTTAAAGCCATTAATGAAGGAAATAGGAGCAGGGCCCCACAAATCGAAGTGAATAAGCTCAAAGGGAGATGATGCAGTAAAAAAAGACTTAGGAAATGGTAACTTGTGCATTTTACCACACAAACAGTGTGTACAATTAGTATTTACATGGATACACTTATTTAAATCAGATTTGGCATTAGGAAACAAATGTTTGAAAACCTGGTCAGATGGATGCCCAAGTCTCAAATGCCAAAGAGTTTTATTGAAAACAGAAACATGAAAAGCACTATTACAATTGTTAGGAGACAGAGAGTTGAGAAGCCTTTTGAGGATAGATGGGGTAAACACCATCTTCACTTTGCCTCGGTACAAAACTTTCCCCTTGGCTAAGGCTTGAATTGAAATGATATTTTCATCAAAATAACACCAACATTGATTATCATGATAGATTTTATGGACTGAGGCAAGGTTTGATGCAATAGAAGGCATTCTAAGCACATTATTGAGATGAAGTGCAGAGTGAGGAAGGGGAATAGAAGCATTACCTAGATGAGTTATAGGAAGGTTTTGAACATTGCCAACAGTAATCTGATCTTGACCTTAATAAGGCTTAGGGAAGCTGAGATGGCTAAGATTGGAAGTGACATGATCTGTTGCAGCACTATCAGCAAGCCAGGGCTGTTCTTGAGTGAGATATGCATTGGATGCAATGGCCATAGCTACAAGCTTGGTAGGTGGATGCTTACCTTAGTAAGCATAATCCATCCTCTGGTAACAATCAAGGGCCAAATGTCCAACCTTTCCACAAATCTGACAAATTGGCCTTTCTGACTTAATTCCATTGGAATTAGATTGTGCTTACTGAAACTGATTGAAAGGAGAGAATTGAGATGGTCCATTAGATCCTCTACCACCTCTGCCACCTCTATTATTGAAGTGACCTCTACCCCTTCCTCTGTTAAAAGACTGATTAATGCCATTATTATTAGGCTTTGGGGTTGATGTTGTTGCCATAGCAAAGATGGTATCTTTGATCTTGGATCCATCATTTAGAGACTCCTCTTCTGCATTGAGCGTAGTTGAAAATCATCAAAACTCACATGAGTACTCCTAGTCCTTATAGCTGACCTAAAGGCATTGTACTCTTTGGGAAGTCCTTTGAGAGTGATGTGAAGCAATTCTTCATCATCCACAATTACTCCAACAGCTAACAATTTATCTCTGACAACTTTTATTTTCTGCAGATATAGATCTACAGAATCAACTCCCTTCTTGATATTGTGAAGCTCACTCTTAAGGTTCATAACATGTGACCTGGAAATGGAGGAGAATCTGTTTTCCAAAACCTTCTAGACCTCTAATGCTAAAGAATGCCCCACAGCGAGTGCTAGAAGTGAGGGGTAGAGCTCAAGAAGTTAAGTAAAGCATTCTCTTTTAACTCCCAAATAAAAAAATTAGGATTCACAACAGTAGTATATACACCTGAGAGATCCTTGAGATATTGATCCAGAATCAACTGCGGTTCTTCAATCAACTCAAACTGTGAATAAGTTTCTAGCACCATTGTTATTTGATGCCTCCAAACTATTTAGTTTGTATTGTCCAGTTTTATGGTCATCATGTTGGCCATATTAGAGAGAAGAAGAAGAGGTTGATTAAATACATTGATTAAAGAACTTGAAGAGAACAATGACGATGAAGATGCAGCCATCATCGAACTTGTAGCTGCTGCCATTGTTGAACTTATAACTGCCATTGTTTCAATAACAGATGGCTCTGATATCATGAAAAATTTTATTACACAGTAATCAAAGAGAATTACAAAGAAAAACTCTGTGAAGAAGAAGAAGAACAGAGAGAAAGATAGAGGAAGAGAGAGAGAATGAGATTGAGAGAAAAATATGTTCTTGATTGAAATAAAAATATGAATACAAAGCTTAATTACATCAGAGATACACCTTCCTATATATATAGTTACAATCACAGTTATAACAGAATAGATTAGATCCAAACTATGCGCCTAAATCACAGAAGCTCCATCTTAGCCATAACCGTTCTTCGCGCCACAATAACTATCATTTGAATAGCCCAAGACGACACCGTTTAACACATGAAGGAGAACACCAGTTACACAATCAAAACGGTGCATATCAATTATATCTTTAATGAAATGGTGTGCATCACTTATTGTTTTAATGAAACGATGCGCATCATAACCTCAACTGTTATAATCTCAAACAGTGTGTTTGCTATTGAACCTGAACCTTTACTTTGAGCAGTTTGAGCTTCATCTTCAACAGTTATGACTTCAATAACCCTTTCTTTAGTTGATAAAAATTTCAAGGGGAAATTACAAAAGCCAATTAGCTAGTTTTCAGGAGCTATCTACAAGCTAATTTTTGAGTTACACATACAACTGCTACATCTAATTGCAGGAGTAAATTGAACCATTTGATTAAATCGATGGTCTCATGCTGAGTTATTCATCACCATCTTGGTTTTACCAATTCTTTCTTGCACTTTAGTTCATGGAAAACCACATATATTGTTGATAAATTTTCACAACCTAAAGAACAGTTTAATCAAGCAACAAGAACCTAAAATCAACTGTCACAATAGGGTAAAAAGAGAAAGGGAATCAGACTTTTTGTAACCAAAGGATTTTAAGCCTTAAAATCCATGAGAATGACATCTTGAAGCTTTTGCCAAAAATGATTATTTTCCTTTGAAATATCCACAAGAAGGTATTACATTTGGTGGAAATCCAGATTGACGAATATGCTCTGAATCCTGTCAAGATGTCAGTTTCTTTGGTTTCGTGTGAGGACTGAGGAGTGCCATAAGTCAATTTATATTCTTGCCTTCTTTTTCTTCCCCCCCCCCCCCCCCCCCCCCCCCCCCCCAAACACAANAAAAAAATAAAATAAATAAATTCTAATCGAGGACAACTTTGTACTATTTCCAAATTGTATATACATACTAACCACAATTAACAGATAACTATGAAAGGTAGTAATGAAAACATGTTACATGAGAAAATTCAATGAGGAGCTCTTCAAACAGAAAACCAGAAATGTCACAGGAGCTCGTGCCTAGTGCTATAAAAGGCAGATAGCTTTGTTATCTTACACGAGTTGTATGTTTCTGCCACAGCTCTTATTTTGTACAACCTCTTTCTTAAGAGCCCTGAATTTAGCTTCTATATCATCACAGTTGGGCAATTTGGGATGAACATGATTGGGATGTTGGAAAGGGCAAGAATTGGACCTTAGTATAGTTTCATTGCGAGCTTCTGTAAGCCGTTCTGCGGGCATTGTCTCAGCTCTGGAGTAAGGGGGCAGAGTTTCTTTTCTTGTAAAAGCACTAGTCACCCTTTGACTGGAAATGTTGGAAGAAACACAGCTGCTTGGTGAATAAGATCTGTCTGCTTTGCCTTTCATTTCCTCATGCTGCTTATTAGGCAGGAAATCTGGGTAGGTGAAAACATCATACACAGCAGCACCACTGTCATAACTTCTTCTTCTCCTAGGTTTCTTGAAGAAGGTATTCCATTCCATTTCCTTATCTAACTCTCTATTCCAGGACCAGTGGTGATGGTAACATTCATTACACACAAGCTCTTGTTCAGGACCATGAGTTGGGAGGCTTACCAAAGTTGTACTCCCTCTCTTTTGCTTCCACGGCAAAACTTCCCCGTTCTCTTCATCATCATAGGTACAAAAATAAAAAATTGGGTGTCTCAGGCTGCAGTTACATGACTCGAAGTTACTTCCTAAATCCAAACAACAAGGTTTCTTGAATCTCTTCTGAGAATAATATGATTGTTGCCTTCCTACTCCAGGATTCTGCTTATGATGCTTGATGTGATGATGAGTTGGAGAACTCTTGCGCAGATTGTCATAATATAAGAGACATTCAATATCTTTAACACTTTGAATTTCCCGAGACATTGATCTCCTCCTCAATCTTTTCCCTGATGCCTTCCCTCTCTTTCTAGAGCTCCTTGAGCCAGACTTCTCACTCCATGATTCATAATGATTCATATTACTTTGATCACCACTGCCTCAGCTTCTCCACTCTTAGGCAGGACAGATGATTTGAACTTAAATATTCTTTGGTCTGGGAAAGCTCTATTGTTTTTAGTCAAAGACTGAAACTCATCTATGTCATCAAGATAAACTACTGTTTCCTCAGGAAACTGAGGCAAACTTTCTGAAGAAGATGCTCGAGTCTTCCTCACTTCCTCATGCTCCAAACCCAAATTTTGTATTTGTATGGAGAATTCAGTTTGGAATTTTCTACTTCATGTGCTTTGTTATTCACAGAAGATTCCACTACACCTGAGGATGATTGACGAACAATAGAGGAGTTTGCAGAGTGAACAATGGAACTAGTAAAAGTAATACTCATATCAGAATCTTGGTGACTGAGAGAGTTGCACGGTTCTGTCAAAATTTTATTGCTCGTTGATAATGAATCAACATATATGACTTTTCTTTCTATCTCTTCAACACTTGAAGCTTGCATTTCAGATCCATTGGTTGCATCATAATAAGCTTTAACATCTGTATCCAATACTTGATGTCCACTATTTTCTTTCACCTGTAGTTGCATAGTATGGAAGTACATTATATAAATTTTGGGAATGAAAACATCATGAATGTGCTTTAACATTTTGATTCAAGTAAAAAGAATCACCTGCTCTTGTTTCCATTCAGGATAGTATTCAAGTGCTAAAACCTCTGGTTTTAGACTGTAATCCCTAGCTATTTCATCGATCAATCTATGCTTTACATCTTCTGGTACGGACTTCTGGGAGAGTTTCTCTATTATCTGTAGAATTAGATTTTATTGATTTGCATGCATATATTAGTGACAAATCCTTTCTTGAATAAACAGAAATAAGTCCCATCAAATTATATTGCTATTGTTGAAAATAATAACCTCACGATTCACAAGATTCCCAGGAAGTAGTTCAACAGCAGTCAATGCAAATTTCTGACCATACCGCTCTCCAAAGAGCTTCCGGATCACCAGAAGCTCAGGTAGATCCCCACATCTTGCAGAGGCATATATAAGACTTGAAACTGCTTCATTAATATCATTTGGACGGTCCCTAAGGTTGGAAAATTACAATAAAATATCATTGTTTTAGATCACAGGAACTTAGAAAATAGGAAAAAAAGAAGAAGAGGGTGGGGGGGGGGGGGAGGAGTGGTGACTTTAGAAAGAGGTTGTTGTAGTCCCATACTTGTGCTTTCGGATATAAGAAAGATTTACGAGGATTGATTCACAGAAATGGTCCAACAATTCATACAATGCCACAATGCTTTCATCTTTAATGAGCTGCTCAACCTGAAAAGGCAGAAAAATGATCACATAAGCAGGCCTGCTGAAACAAATTCCTGAAGCTATAAGTAAAATTTGCAATAAAAATTTGGTAACTATAATAGAAACCAATTCCACAAACAAGAAAGCAAATACAATCCAAGCATTGGTAAGTACAGGATGCTATTAAGATATTCCACAATTGAATTCCTTCAATTAAATAAAAAAAATAAAAGAGCAAAAGATTGCAGATCAGCTGAAAAAGTCATGATTTCATACCCACGTTACCTCAAACCCCTGAATTTCACAATTGTTAGTTCTCAAGTTTTACCAATCACTTAAGAAAAACAAAGAAATCATTTGCAGCTCTATGTTATTACCTTGAAAACATATTTTGATTATCTTTCACAAGAGATTGCAGGCACTTTTGCTAAGTAACTGTGCAATTAACCACCATTTTCTAGGTATAACTCCTACATTTCTGACTCTTCAAAACAAAACCAGGCATAAATTTCAATTATCAATCAAATTGAAGTTGGAGTTGATACTATTTAAGTCCTATTATTGTTGTATGCATGAATGGGACCACATCCTCAATTATAATTGCCAATCTGGCTAAGAACACTATTAATTTTGTGTACTCCTTTTTCTTTCCTGTTTCTAAGTTTCTCTCTATCTCAATCTTTGTGTAATTCAGCACTTTATGTGTCAAGAAATGATCATTACCTAACTCAAGGCTTTATCATCAATGATTAAACTTATCCTGATTGATTGGTTAACTTTATAACGACAAAACAGGACCAAAGATTCCAAATCAAGTTATCATGGAAACTTGGTTTATTGTTCTTTATACGAATCCTATAGAAACTTTTAGGCAAGCAATAAAACTTAAAAACCGGGAAATTCTATAATCAACAAAGAAAACAGAGGAAACAACAGAGGAGTGCTTGAATAAACTCATAGTGGAGAATTCATTAGAATACCCGGGTGAAGGCAATTTGTTCATGCCCAGTTTTGATCAGTTGAGCCACGTCTCCACGTATTTGCCTCACAATTGAATTCCTCTTATTCTTCAGACCCTTTAGCCGGCACTGAACTCGTTTAATCAGTTTCTTGCTGCAACAAGAAAGAAACACATAAAATTTACACGGTTGGCACACAAACCAACACTAAAAACTCTTTGAACTTAATGGGTTTTTACCATTTTGAAGCTTTTCGCCACCCGAACAAGATGTCAAACATGTCTAAAATCTCAGAGAAATTCTTAGGGTTCTCTTTGCTTTGGAGCTAGTAAAGCCGGTAGAGTAGGCTATATACAAGCCCTGAGAATGAGAATAAACAAAGATGAGACTGAAAATTTGACTTACATGATAGTATTATTGGAATGGTTATAAGTTGTGAAAGTGAAAGATTTGAAAAGACAAAAGGTGACAAGAGCAGCATGACAGTTAGACTAAATATGTATGTAATGTAGAAGTGGCGTTTGAAAAGGTGGAGAGATAATAGAGGGAGTGGGAGAGAGAGAGCGGCGCAGACACTTCTGGTCCACTTCAAAAACTGATCCACTACACCGGTTTTTGGGACACTTGTCAACATTCACATTAAACTCTTTGAAAACGGCATAGGAGGACATGGGGACGAGATTTTTTTTTCTAACACCTACGTGTGCAAACCCACAAAGAAAAACTTGGGCAAAACTAGACTGATGTACAAAATATTCTCAATTTGGTAATGTATAGGAGAGGAAAATTACTTGAGTGGTTCGAGAGTACAATAAATACATGCTCCTCATCTCTCTTAAAAGTGAGTTCCACATTTTTGCTAATTAAATTCATAATAAGACTTGCCTATACTATTTATGAGAGGAGAGGACACACGTTTAATATGTTTCCAAAACACTAAATAATTACACATTTTCAAATAATGTGATCCTGCTAGGGATAAAATTTAACTACTTAAAATAAAAATAAAAATAAAAATAAAAACCAATGCATGACATTCCATGCTTCGCGGTGTCAAGAGACTACGGGTTTGATTCCCCACTCGCTAATTAGAGGGAAGAAAAATAAAAATCTTTTTTTTTTTTTTTTTGGCGCTTATCATACATGTTAATCCGATTTATGAAATTAGCCACTAGTATAAACCATGTGTGCCCAATATTTGTGGATAAGAATAAGATGTGCGAATAAAATCATTTGAATATTTGATGAAAAATTAGGATCACAAAGTGCAATCATACAATGTAAAAAAAAAAACTTAAAATGAATGATGGTGAGTTTATACTTTATAGGTTCCTAGTCGACGGACCAACAATAATTATAAAAGCCCAACTTAGTCTTCTATATTATATATTTAGATTTTATTTTTATTTTTGTAGGCCACTTGAAGTTGGAAGAAAATGTTGGAAAATCGTTAAATAAAAGAAAAACTTAGCCTAGAGCACACTGAAGAGGCAGACGTATATAATTTTACCGATCCTTATTCCTTAACATTGACGAACTGACACAGCGAGCCAACCTGCTCAATCTCTTTATGTCAGGTGAAAGTGACAAAAAATATACCCGACATACAACAAGTAATCCAACAAAACAATAGCGGCGTGGTTGTTAGCATTTCAGTCAAAGGAACAGGTAATCAAACCCACCTCTCTCTCTCAATGGGCTGGTGACCAACTGATGGAATAGCATGTAAATGTGAAAGAAAGAATGAGGTGGGGTCTTTGCTGAGGCGTACAAGCTAGCTCTTGCTCTTAGGACCCATTGCTTTATGTCTTTTCTTACGGGTAGTCTGCCAGTGGAGTAACTTGAAGTATGTAAGGGAGGGTTAATTCTTATATATTCTCGGATAATAAAGAATTGTGCTCTTTCCTTGTTAAATTCATGGTGAGGTTAATTATGAATGTGAGAAGAAGGAGTATCATTTTACTATACTTTGAAACTACCTAAAAATTTTCTGTAAGACAGACTTCCCCTCTGCTCTGATGTTTTTTAATAAAATACTATTGAAGGTTAGCAAAATAAAAAGAAAAGCATTCAGGGAATTGGAAAACTTAGCAGATTACAGTTTAAAAACAAGTTCTATTGAGAATGGCCAAAGAAACAAGTCTATAGTTTTGTTAACAACAATAATTTTCAATAAATCTTAAGTGACTAGTTGTGATTCTTGTGAACTTGTGATTGGTTCTAATTTGAATTAGACACCCACTAGTTACAACCAATAACAATTTATTGCCTAAAATCAAAATTGGCCTAGTACTTAAGATGAAAGATTTCTTTGGGGCCTTTTATATATAAATATTAATTAAAAATAATTTAATATTAATCAAATTGAGGTTAATTGATGCATTAAATACATAATATAATGAATAATACTAATTAAAACTAAGGTTAATTTCTATAGAGAATTATATATAGTGAACATTTAAGATATTTATTTGAATATATGATGATACAGTGGGTTTTAATTAGCTCAACTGGTAAAGTCTTTAATGGTTGAAAAACTTATTAGTATTTGGTCTGATGATAAAGAATATCATTAAGAGCGGATGTTATAGGTTGAAACTCTCTCCAAATATATATATATATATATATGATGATAATAGTTAAGTAAATTTGTAATCTAATTTTTAAGAGAAATAGCTAATATTATTTGGTGTGTGGCTTTGTAGGAGATTAGTTTACCAAAAAAAAAAAAAGTCTCAAACTATTAGGGTAGATTAATCATCATTGATGATTTAACACATATGCAACTTTTTTTTAAAAGTATTTTAGGGTTTCAATTGTTTAGGTTTTTATTAGTCTCATACTTTGAAAGTCTTGTTGGAAAAAAAAAAAAAAAAAGTGCTAAAAGTAATTCAAAATATTCACAACATGATGTGACAATAAATGTGTTTGATGAATTCTAATAACATAATTAATGAATGCTTGAATTACTTTTTTGTTTTTTACCCAAAAAAATTACATTTTTGTAATTGGTGATATGTCAATTTGTAAGCCTATTAAAAAAGGCAGTATCCCTAGCATCAATAATATAAAAAATAAAATAAAATAAAAAAGTGCACAACCATTTAAAAAAATTCATATTTTTTTATAAAATTTTGGGTCTTTCACAATGGAGGTGGGCCTTTTTTTTTTAGAGGTAAAATTTTTTTGTGGTGGAGGTCTTAAGCCAAGTCCTAAATTTTTGTTGTAAACATCAACTTTCTCAAAAAACAAAAGTGACTTACTGAATTTTGTAATGTTTCATTCATGAGAAACATAAGAGAATGTGTAATCATTATTGCACAATGACCCAATTATCGCCCATTTGTTTATAAGGAGCAAGCATAATTAATTGAAAAGTTCTGAAGTAGCACTTTTGGTGGTTGCTATGCTTATGAATGGTAGACTCGTAGTACCCTAGTAGCAATCTTGGATATTGAAAATTAATCATAATACCCTAGCAGCGGAAACTATGATACCTACATGTTATGTGTATGCAAACTATGATGCCTATATTTCTAACAAAGTTTTGATATCATCGAAGGAAAAAAAAAATGGAAATCCCAATTAAATATGCTAGGAAGTCGAGAAATGTTTACGTAGGTACAAGTAAAATATCCTCGTCTCACCAGACTCTATACATATATAATACATGATGTTGGCAAGCGACCAGTTATATTTATCTTATCGTTGAATGATGTCCTACTGATAATTATGGAATAATTGGCTATAACAAATTAATCATTAAAAAAAATGGCTATAACAAGGGGTTACCTTTATAATGTAAATACAGTTTAAGTTTTCTTGGTTTTGGTCAACTACTTGTATTTTGGAATTTTAGGTAGGTTAGGAGTAGGGGTTATCCACCAGTAGGATGAAAATTTTCCCTAAGCATTAGAGAAGTGTGTAAATCACTAACTCTATCTATGAAAAGACCAACCGATAATATAAGAATCAGAATAGTATCCCAAATATGGAGCAGTTACATGGTGATAAACCAAATGTACCTTTTAACATCAAGCATACTAATATTAAGCCAAAACTTATTATACACAACTGTAGTTAACATACACACACAATTTGAATTTAAATTATGATAAATTGTGGGTTCCAATTAACTTGATTGCTAAAATCTCTAATAGTTGAATAAGAAATTTGGAGTTCAATCTTAGCTTACACTAAAAACCGATTAATATCTTAATCTGATAATAAAGAGCTGTTATTAAGAGCGAACGCTATAGATTAAAAAAAAATCATGGCAGCTTACGTATGTGTTTGGTTGTGTGAAACAAAGTGTGTAATAAACACTACTCTTAATATTAATAATAAATCATCATTGTGTATAACAACCCATATTGTAATATTAACATATTCAATATGACTATGTTACAAATCATATTATAATGTCTCATTCTCACAAACAAACAAAAAAATTGGTCATAGGTAGTCCAAGCCTTCAAAATGTTGGGTCATAAGAAAAATCAATCAATAAATATTTAATCAATCCCGAAACAATATTATCACTAAAATTACTAAGCCAAGGTATAAATTAGAACGTACACAAAAATTAATTTACATATAACACTTTTCCATCAAAGAGAAAGAACTGCCTGATATATTCTCTCAAGGAATTTAATGTAAAAACCTTCATTCACTCTGAATATAGATGTGCCATTCCTAGGAGATGTGGGCTGGACCATAAATCCAATGAACATACTTGGAGATACTTAAGCATTTTTTATATTTTTAACCATAGCTGAAGATTCCGTGACTCAGACCAAAACAAACAAACAAACAAATAAATAAAGAAGAAAATTCGTATGAATAATTATTACCCTGTTGCAAATAACCTTCTGATTGCTTTAATAATTATTCATGCTATTACAAATAAATTTTTTTTTTGTATTTATTTTTAAAATAAATAAATTCATGGGTTACATTTTACTGACAATTTATATAAGTCACTGGGTTTGGCTTGGTCTTTCCAATCCATAAGCTAGAAGTGGTAGGGTATAATTTTTAGGGCAAATAACACTCCCCTCCCTTGAGGTTTAGAGAAATGACACTCACTCCCAAACTTGAACGGAAAAAACACTCCCCCCTACCCCCCCCCCCCTTTCAGAGTCAATTTGATTGATTGATGAACAAACTCACAAAAACTTATTCTTTATCATCTAATGTTAAATTAGAAAAGCAGCTAAAAATATGGACTTTTGATGGAATAAGTTGAGAATAAGTTGAGGGCAATTTTGGGAATACATTATTAACCAAATGGTACGGTAGTGCACAACATTTTTAACGTTAATTTAACAGAGTTTAGATAAATAAATGTCAAAGGGGGGAAAAAAATTTTTTCCTTTAAGTTTGGGGGTGAGTGTCATTTTTCCAAACCTCAAGGGAGGTGGGTGTTATTTGCCCTAATTTTTATTCAACCACTGGGTCATAGGTTCATTGCACATAAATAATGATCTAGTCTCTGTAGTCCGCATTTATGGATGCAGTCACTAAATCTCTATTATTCTCCATTGATTCCCTGCTGATTCTGCTTTGTTTTCATTGTGTTATATCTAAGACAGTTTCCTGTGCATCAATAGAGAGAGAGAGAGGCAAGTATGAAGTAATGGAAGTCAAATAAGCTTATTCAGCTCCATTTATTCCACGCTAAAAACTCTTATATTAACAAGTCTCGCTCTTATAAGTTGTAACATTAAACTGTTACAATACAATGGCACACTACATTTTGATCGGTTGTGTCATGTGTGCCCAAAGAAAAGTAGTACCTGCAGGCTGCAATATTATGCTTGCTACTATTACCCAAAACTGGTTCTGATTATGCAAATCACATTGCTCAGTCTGGGGTATTGTATTGTATTGTTGTTTGAGGGTGATTATATTTACATCACTCCCGTTGTGGATCAGCTTCTATTTCTTTTGCTAATTCCCGGGTCAACATGTCTGCCCGATCATCTTGTCCACCTGCAAAGCTGTAGACCCGAAATGCAAGTTGGAAAACCCTCCAGAGCATCTTTAAATGTGCCTTCGCTTGGTTTTCAGTTTTGGATCTATTTTCTGCCTTGGCAGTTGAATTTGCATCTCTCCTTTCCTATAGCAAAAGCCAAAATATCATATACAAACTAATATTTAACTTATAAATTTGATAACCTAAGTAATAACTAATAAGTTGAACATTTTACCTTAAGTGCTAACTCTATGCAGCTTGAAGAAACATCAACCATAGATTCTTTAATTTGCACCAAAATATTAAAGTCAAAATGAATATTGTGACTCTGCAGCCGCTTGGACTCTTCATCTTTGGTTCTTTCTAATGCATCCACTTCCCCCTTGATCTGTTTGCAATAAATTTATCAGGTACGTGAAGAAAGTGCCTCAAGTAAAATTTTGGTTCATCCTTAGTCCTAAGAGTTTACCTTAGTGAAATATGATTCAACCTTGTCAAGAAGCTGGTTCAAAGGAAACATTATTTTCCAGTTCTGCAGTGTAGTAACTATTCCTTCCAATTTTATGTATAGTGCGGCTGCAATCCTCAATGATTCGAGCTTCTTCATGGGAAAACCTTCAAACCTTGCTAGCACCTGCATTACAAGAAATAGCGGGCTTTAGTTTCAAATAACCAAGATGGAACAGGATTAATAGATTGAACTATATGAAATGAGAACTAACCTGGGTCTCATCAGTCAATTTCTCCAAATTTTGTTCTACATATTTGTGGAATTTAATAAGGTCAGCCATGTCCTTTGTTTGAAAGGAATTAAGTGCAATTTTAACTTCCACAATTGCTTTTGCATGCTTCTGAACATCTTCTTCAATTTGTTGAAAATATGCTGACCTAAGAAAATAAAGAAGGAAATTAGTGGCAGGAAAGAGACTAATCTTTTTTGTCTGGTCTATAACTACTACCAATGGACCAGGCTGCATTTGTAGTCTGGGGTTGTGGAAAGAAGACCTTTTTGTCATCTCTGCTAGTGCATCAGCCATTCCCTTTTGTCCCCCAGCAGAACCTCCTACCTGAGTTTTACTCCCCCTTGTAAGTTTGTCCTTTAAACTTGAGCCTTCAACCTTTCCTTTCAGAACCCGATACATGTTGCCCATATGGGTTGATCTCTTAAGTTTGGTAGTTGCCTTCTTTGGGCGTAAGGCCTTGATGACACCGGGTGGTGGAGGAGGTGGTGCTGTGGCTCCCTTTGTCAATGGCATGGGAGGTGGTGGCATTGGCACAGATCCTTTAGAAGGTGGAATGGGTGGTAGTGGTGGAGGTGGGGTTGCAGAAGGATTTACAGATGGACTGGCTGGTGGTGACGGAAAAGTTGGAGGTGCATTGTAATGTGGTGTTGATGGTGGGGTTGGGGGGGTTACTGCTGCTGACTTTGCTTTGGGCATAATATTTGGTGGTGGAGGTGGGGTTGCAGAAGGATTTACAGATGGACTAGCTGGTGGTGATGGAAAAGTTGGAGGTGCATTGTAATGTGGTGTTGATGGAGGGGTTGGTGGTGTTACTGCTATTGACCTTCTTGCTTTGGGCATAATATTTGAAATATCTTGCAAAGTGTTTGTTTCTTTGGAATTATTTGGCCTCTCATGACTTTCTCTTTCTGGTGATTCTTCAACGACTTCTTCCATTTCTGAATTATGGTCAATGGCAGCCTTGTTTTTCCCTTCAATGGGGCTGGAACCTTGAGCTGATACACTAGAGGACAATTTGAATGAGAGACTCTTCATGTCAGTGGACATCAAACTCCCTACTGCCTGAAGTCTGAGAGGCAAAAGAAGAGGTCGGGAGCTGGAGACATTATCGAAGTTACCAAGTTTGATAGCATAGGTCATCTCAGGAGGAATTGAAGTTGGGCTATCTGGGGAAGGGCAGTAGCTTCTGTTTTGTGAATAGGATTTATGTAAACCATCCCCAATTGTGGATTCTTGTAACCTTCCATTATTGTCCTCGTCTTCTTCCATCACATCAAACATTTTTTTTGCTATGTTAGTCATGGAATTGAGCTTTGCCTGCACAAGTCCACCTTCAATACAATAAACTTATCAGTTTCCAATAAGAGAGTTTCTACATTTTCTGACACTAGTTTTCACAGAAATTAAGTTATCCTACCAAGTTGCTCCAAACTGATGTTCTCCAAGCTGTCTTTGGTCTCATCCCCGGCATTGGTTATCCACTTGTGGTTCTTTTCCCATGAATCTCCAATGCATCTCAAAGCATTATAAAATTGGGCCAATCCCTGTGTAAGTTGTTTTTATTAGTTTATAGATTCATGCAATCAGGAATAATAATTGCTAAGTGTCTTTGAGTAATTTATGGTCTTGGTAAGTGAACCTGATTTATTGAAGTTCCTTTCTTTTCTGAATTCAGATTGCAGGGAACAACGTTAGGGTACAGATTATGGAGATCCTCTATTGTTCCCATCAACAACTGCCAGAAGATAAAAACAAGATAAAATAAATGAAATGCAATTTCAGATAAATGTCTTTTCTGGTAATGGCGTACTGCTCAAGTAAAAAGTTGAATACCTCATAAATGGAGCTTGAACACTCACAAGGAGGAAGGTCAATGATGTCTCTAAAGGTTAGTATCTTCTTCCGGAGCTCTATCATCAGCATTAAATTTTGTCTGCACACGCTTGAACTGTCTATCATCGTTTCTACCACATCTTTTGTGGTGTTGGATACATCTAAGCTTGTTGCCTGCAGGAACAAACATTTCTTTTTTTCAAATGATAATTTATGCATCTAGTATTTTTCAATGTATTCTTATGTAACTCTCACAAATTTGATTTCACATTGTCAAAGTTTTCTCTGTTTTCACGAAATCTACTGACTGTTACAAGAAAAGCTTTTTCAATCAATAGTACAGTGATTGCAAGAACTCTTATAGGTTATCAAGTATTTCAAGGATTTATGATTTTGCAAACAAAGTGATTCTTGATCTGCTTAATCAATTTCTCTGTACCCCAAGAAAATCTTTCCATACTTTAGGTTGCTATCTTTATTAAACAAGCTGAAACTAGGAACACGCAGGAGGTGGCATAAATAGTTTTTCTTAGATTTCCATTTCTTTTAATCATTTTGTTTTTAAAAAATTCTTTTTACCTTATACTAGATGTACTGACTAAGTAAGGTGAGATATGTTTTGGCCATGATCCGGGAAGTGTGAAGAAAATTCATGCTCACAGACATCATGAAGTGAAGCACATTTTGACATGCTCAAGCTCCATTTGGTACGCAAGTTTAAACACATATTTTCAGTTTTTAAATAACATTACATGTATTTTCTTATACTTTTTCACCGACACGTATTTCTAAAAAAACTGAAAGCTGTTATTTAAATACACGTACCAAACGGGCCCTCAAGTGTCATAAAGTGAAGTAAAATTCAATTTGTAATAGTTAAGCAAGTTCTGCATCTGTCTTGAGTTCAGCGTTCAAATGCTCATCTTTTGTGGGATTTATCCTACTACGATGTGTAAAGGTTTCAACATTAAAAAATTTTATGTGCAACATGTCTACATGGCTCGCTCTTCTTTAGTGAGTTTCCATACGTTATAAAAACAAATAAAATTGCGTGCAACAGAAAATATGAAGTTGACAAAAGAGAACCATATATATTCATGATTACCTGGATTCTGCTTAAATTGCAACGGGAAAACAATGGTGCTGCACTAAATAATCCAGTCGCCATCTCTAACTCCAGTGCTTTTTCTTTTTTTTCTTTTTTTCTTTTTTGGGCAGAGGATGATGTTCGAAACTTTAATCACCCACCAATTTACACTTTAGATAGTTTCTGACATTCAAGAGCACAGATGACTAATCGAAACTAAGACTTGGGTGAACAACAAAGAAAAAGAAAATTGAAATAGCTAGTGAAGAAAAATCACCAGGTGCAACAATATCTTTACGCGCTAGTACATTGCCATTGAAAGAAACTAAGAGACGTGGCCAAGTTCCCAGAAAGAAAATGTTGCAATGCAGATACTCTAGTTAGAAAATAGCAGCAACACCTCCAAAATATCTTCTGTTTAGGGACCAAATAGAGTTAATGAACCGGTTACCCGGCAAGCTTTTTGGTGTTATTGCTGGAACTTGTATAGCTAATGTAGCCTTTCCCTAAAATTTAGAAACTCACAGGTTGAGAGATTGCCACTTGTGTGTATTTAGCTCTATATTAACTTCCAAGACAGCAATTCCACAGTCACCTCCAACCCTTTCGCTCTTTCTTTGGAACTGCATCAAGATGTCAATTTAGCTAATTAATATAGGCCCCAAATGCCAAACCCCTCGATATCACTGCATCGTTAATTGTTGATCATAAAACGATTTCTAGAATATATAAAAAAATAAAAAATAAAAATTATGCGCATGCTGTAGCATTTCGTTTTAAATGATTGTTTTTTATTTTATTTTTTGCAACACGTTTTATATGACTGTTTTTAACTATAGTGTATTGCAATCCAATGCAAGCTCTAAATGAAGAGGGGCTGGCAGCCTGGCACATAAACAAGCTAGGTAGTTGGTATTTCTCAAAAAAATAAAGGCGAAAATCACATTTTAGTTTCTACATTTTTAGGTGATTATCATTTTAGTCCATACATTTTATTTTTATCACTTTTAGTCCCTATCTTGAAAAACGCTTCTCATTTTAGTCCCTATCGTTACTCATTTAACAAAAATATCCTACGTGGCAAACGGTTCAACAGTAAATGCTGACGTGTCTATTAAAATAATATTAAAAAAATATTTGCATTTTTAAAAATGCCACGTCAGCAATTTAATTTTTTTAAAAAAGCCACATCGGATAAAAATAATATAAAAATTTCTAACATAATTATTTTTTTTTTTAAAAGAAAAGAAATTAGTTAAATTATTTTTTTTTTCCTTTTTTTTGAAAGAACATGAAGAACGTGCCAGGAGCATGTTTCCCATTCCTCTTGTTAAGACATATGTGTTTCACTTGTTAAGAACATATGTCATTCATTTATATAAATTGGCTAATCCTTTAATAAAACGCACTCTACTTGAACGTGCCAGGAGCATGTTTCCCATTCCTCTTGTTAAGACATATGTGTTTCACTTGTTAAGAACATATGTCATTCATTTATATAAATTGGCTAATCCTTTAATAAAACGCACTCTACTTGAACGTGCCAGGAGCATGTTTCCCATTCCTCTTGTTAAGACATATGTGTTTCACTTGTTAAGAACATATGTCATTCATTTATATAAATTGGCTAATCCTTTAATAAAACGCACTCTACTTGAACGTGCCAGGAGCATGTTTCCCATTCCTCTTGTTAAGACATATGTGTTTCACTTGTTAAGAACATATGTCATTCATTTATATAAATTGGCTAATCCTTTAATAAAACGCACTCTACTTGAACGTGCCAGGAGCATGTTTCCCATTCCTCTTGTTAAGACATATGTGTTTCACTTGTTAAGAACATATGTCATTCATTTATATAAATTGGCTAATCCTTTAATAAAACGCACTCTACTTGAACGTGCCAGGAGCATGTTTCCCATTCCTCTTGTTAAGACATATGTGTTTCACTTGTTAAGAACATATGTCATTCATTTATATAAATTGGCTAAATTTGCTGAGGCGTACAAGCTAGCTCTTGCTCTTAGGACCCATTGCTTTATGTCTTTTCTTACGGGTAGTCTGCCAGTGGAGTAACTTGAAGTATGTAAGGGAGGGTTAATTCTTATATATTCTCGGATAATAAAGAATTGTGCTCTTTCCTTGTTAAATTCATGGTGAGGTTAATTATGAATGTGAGAAGAAGGAGTATCATTTTACTATACTTTGAAACTACCTAAAAATTTTCTGTAAGACAGACTTCCCCTCTGCTCTGATGTTTTTTAATAAAATACTATTGAAGGTTAGCAAAATAAAAAGAAAAGCATTCAGGGAATTGGAAAACTTAGCAGATTACAGTTTAAAAACAAGTTCTATTGAGAATGGCCAAAGAAACAAGTCTATAGTTTTGTTAACAACAATAATTTTCAATAAATCTTAAGTGACTAGTTGTGATTCTTGTGAACTTGTGATTGGTTCTAATTTGAATTAGACACCCACTAGTTACAACCAATAACAATTTATTGCCTAAAATTAGAATTGGCCCAGTACTTAAGATGAAAGATTTCTTTGGGGCCTTTTATATATAAATATTAATTAAAAATAATTTAATATTAATCAAATTGAGGTTAACTTGATGCATTAAATACATAATATAATGAATAATACTAATTAAAACTAAGGTTAATTTTCTATAGAGAATTAAATATCATAGTTGAATATATGATGATACAGTGGGTTCTGATTAGCTCAACTGGTAAAGTCTCGAATGATTGAAAAACTTATTAGTGTTTTGGTCTGATAATAAAGAGTTATCATTAAGAGCGAACGTTATAGGTTGAAACTCTCTCCAAATATATATATATATATATGATGATGATGATATATAGTTAAGTAAATTTGTAATCTAATTTTTAAGAGAAAGAGCTAAATATTATTTGGTGTGTGGCTTTGTAGGAGATTAGTTTACCCAAAAAAAAAAGTCTCAAACTATTAGGGTTGATTAATCATCATTGATGATTTAACACATATGCAACTTTTTTTTTTAAAAGTATTTTAGGGTTTCAATTGGTTTAGGTTTTTATTAGTCTCATACTTTGAAAGTCTTGTTGGAAAAAAAAAAAAAAAAAAGTGCTAAAAGTAATTCAAAATATTCACAACATGATGTGACAATAAATGTGTTTGATGAATTCTAATAACATAATTAATGAATGCTTGAATTACTTTTTTGTTTTTTACCCAAAAAAATTACATTTTTGTAATTGGTGATATGTCAATTTGTAAGCCTATTAAAAAAGGCAGTATCCCTAGCATCAATAATATAAAAAATAAAATAAAATAAAAAAGTGCACAACCATTTAAAAAAATTCATATTTTTTTATAAAATTTTGGGTCTTTCACAATGGAGACGGGCTTTTTTTTTTTTAGAGGTAAATTTTTTTTTGTGGTGGAGGTCTTAAGCCAAGTCCTAAATTTTTGTTGTAAACATCAACTTTTTCAAAAAACAAAAGTGACTTACTGAATTTTATAATGTTTCATTCATGAGAAACATAAGAGAATGTGTAATCATTATTGCACAACGACCCAATTATCGCCCATTTGTTTATAAGGAGCAAGCATAGTTAATTGAAAGGTGTGTGGCTGTGTCACTGTGTGCTTGTGTGTGTGAAAGTTCTGAAGTAGCACTTCTGGTGGTTGCTATGCTTATGCGAATGGTAGACTCGTAGTACCCTAGTAGCAATCTTGGATATTGAAAATTAATCATAATACCATAGTAGCGGAAACTATGATACCTATATGTTATGTGTATGCAAACTATGATACCTATATTTCTAACAAAGTTTTGATATCAGCGAAGAAAAAAAAAATGGAAATCCCAATTAAATATGCTAGGAAGCCGAGAAATGTTTACGTAGGTACAAGTACAATATCCTCGTCTCACCAGACTCTATACATAATACATGATGTTGGCAAGCGACCAGTTATTTTTATCTTATCGTTCAATGATGTCCTACTGATAATTATGGAATAATTGGCTATAACAAATTAATCATTAAAAAAAAAATGGCTATAACAAGGGGTTACCTTTATAATGTAAATACAGTTTAAGTTTTCTTAGTTTTGATCAACTACTTGTATTTTGGAATTTTAGGTAGGTTAGGAGTAGGGGTTATCCACCAGTAGGATGAAAATTTTCCCTAAGCATTAGAGAAGTGTGTAAATCACTAACTCTATCTATGAAAAGACCAACCGATCATATAAGAATCAGAATAGTATCCCAAATATGGAGCAGTTACATGGTGATAAACCAAATGTACCTTTTAACATCAAGCATATTAATATTAAGCCAAAATTTATTATACACAACTGTAGTTACCATACACACACAATTTGAATTTAAATTATGATAAATTGTGGGTTCCAATTAATTTGATTGCTAAACTCTCTAATGATTGAATAAGAAATTTGAAATTCAATTCTAGCTTACATTAAAAACCGATTAATATCTTAATATGATAATAAAGAGCTATTATTAAGAGCAAACGCTATAGGTTAAAAAAAAATCATGGCAGCTTACGTATGTGTTTGGTTGTGTGAAACAAAGTGTGTAATAAACACTACTCTTAATATTAATAATAAATCATCATTGTGTATAACAACCCATATTGTAATATTAACATATTCAATATGACTATGTTACAAATCATATTATAATGTCTCATTCTCACAAACAAACAAAAAAATTGGTCATAGGTAGTCCAAGCCTTCAAAATGTTGGGTCATAAGAAAAATCAATCAATAAATATTTAATCAATCCCCAAACAATATTATCACTAAAATTACTAAGCCAAGGTATAAATTAGAACGTACACAAAAATTAATTTACATATAACACTTTTCCATCAAAGAGAAAGAACTGCCTGATATATTCTCTCAAGGAATTTAATGTAAAAACCTTCATTCACTCTGAATATAGATGTGCCCTTCCTAGGAGATGTGGGCTGGACCATAAATCCAATGAACATACTTGGAGATACTTAAGCATTTTTTATTTTTTTAACCATAGCTGAAGATTCCGTGACTCAGACCAAAACAAACAAACAAACAAATAAATAAAGAAGAAAATTCGTATGAATAATTATTACCCTGTTGCAAATAACCTTCTGATTGCTTTAATAATTATTCATGCTATTTCAAATAATTTTTTTTTTTTTGTATTTATTTTTAAAATAAATAAATTCATGGGTTACATTTTACTGACAATTTATATAAGTCACTGGGTTTGGCTTGGTCTTTCCAATCCATAAGCTAGAAGTGGTAGTGTATAATTTTTATTCAACCACTGGGTCATAGGTTCATTGCACATAAATAATGATCTAGTCTCTGTAGTCCGCATTTATGGATGCAGTCACTAAATCTCTATTATTCTCCATTGATTCCCTGCTGATTCTGCTTTGTTTTCATTGTGTTATATCTAAGACAGTTTCCTGTGCATCAATAGAGAGAGAGAGGCAAGTATGAAGTAATGGAAGTCAAATAAGCTTATTCAGCTCCATTTATTCCACGCTAAAAACTCTTATATTAACAAGTCTCGCTCTTATAAGTTGTAACATTAAACTGTTACAATACAATGGCACACTACATTTTGATCGGTTGTGTCATGTGTGCCCAAAGAAAAGTAGTACCTGCAGGCCGCAATATTATGCTTGCTACTATTACCCAAAACTGGTTCTGATTATGCAAATCACATTGCTCAGTCTGGGGTATTGTATTGTATTGTTGTTTGAGGGTGATTATATTTTCATCACTCCCGTCGTGGATCAGCTTCTATTTCTTTTGCTAATTCCCGGGTCAGCATGTCTGCCCGATCATCTTGTCCACCTGCAAAGCTGTAGACCCGAAATGCAAGTTGGAAAACCCTCCAGAGCATCTTTAAATGTGCCTTCGCTTGATTTTCAGTTTTGGATCTATTTTCTGCCTTGGCAGTTGAATTTGCATCTCTCCTTTCCTATAGCAAAAGCCAAAATATCATATACAAACTAATATTTAACTTATAAATTTGATAACCTAAGTAATAACTAATAAGTTGAACATTTTACCTTAAGTGCTAACTCTATGCAGCTTGAAGAAACATCAACCATAGATTCTTTAATTTGCACCAAAATATTAAAGTCAAAATGAATATTGTGACTCTGCAGCCGCTTGGACTCTTCATCTTTGGTTCTTTCTAATGCATCCACTTCCCCCTTATTTTCAGTTTTGGATCTATTTTCTGCCTTGGCAGTTGAATTTGCATCTCTCCTTTCCTATAGCAAAAGCCAAAATATCATATACAAACTAATATTTAACTTATAAATTTGATAACCTAAGTAATAACTAATAAGTTGAACATTTTACCTTAAGTGCTAACTCTATGCAGCTTGAAGAAACATCAACCATAGATTCTTTAATTTGCACCAAAATATTAAAGTCAAAATGAATATTGTGACTCTGCAGCCGCTTGGACTCTTCATCTTTGGTTCTTTCTAATGCATCCACTTCCCCCTTGATCTGTTTGCAATAAATTTATCAGGTACGTGAAGAAAGTGCCTCGAGTAAAATTTTGGTTCATCCTTAGTCCTAAGAGTTTACCTTAGTGAAATATGATTCAACCTTGTCAAGAAGCTGGTTCAAAGGAAACATTATTTTCCAGTTCTGCAGTGTAGTAACTATTCCATCCAATTTTATGTATAGTGCGGCTGCAATCCTCAATGATTCGAGCTTCTTCATGGGAAAACCTTCAAACCTTGCTAGCACCTGCATTACAAGAAATAGCGGGCTTTAGTTTCAAATAACCAAGATGGAACAGGATTAATAGATTGAACTATATGAAATGAGAACTAACCTGGGTCTCATCAGTCAATTTCTCCAAATTTTGTTCTACATATTTGTGGAATTTAATAAGGTCAGCCATGTCCTTTGTTTGAAAGGAATTAAGTGCAATTTTAACTTCCACAATTGCTTTTGCATGCTTCTGAACATCTTCTTCAATTTGTTGAAAATATGCTGACCTAAGAAAATAAAGAAGGAAATTAGTGGCAGGAAAGAGACTAATCTTTTTTGTCTGGTCTATAACTACTACCAATGGACCAGGCTGCATTTGTAGTCTGGGGTTGTGGAAAGAAGACCTTTTTGTCATCTCTGCTAGTGCATCAGCCATTCCCTTTTGTCCCCCAGCAGAACCTCCTACCTGAGTTTTACTCCCCCTTGTAAGTTTGTCCTTTAAACTTGAGCCTTCAACCTTTCCTTTCAGAACCCGATACATGTTGCCCATATGGGTTGATCTCTTAAGTTTGGTAGTTGCCTTCTTTGGGCGTAAGGCCTTGATGACACCGGGTGGTGGAGGAGGTGGTGCTGTGGCTCCCTTTGTCAATGGCATGGGAGGTGGTGGCATTGGCACAGATCCTTTAGAAGGTGGAATGGGTGGTAGTGGTGGAGGTGGGGTTGCAGAAGGATTTACAGATGGACTGGCTGGTGGTGACGGAAAAGTTGGAGGTGCATTGTAATGTGGTGTTGATGGTGGGGTTGGGGGGGTTACTGCTGCTGACTTTGCTTTGGGCATAATATTTGGTGGTGGAGGTGGGGTTGCAGAAGGATTTACAGATGGACTAGCTGGTGGTGATGGAAAAGTTGGAGGTGCATTGTAATGTGGTGTTGATGGAGGGGTTGGTGGTGTTACTGCTATTGACCTTCTTGCTTTGGGCATAATATTTGAAATATCTTGCGAAGTGTTTGTTTCTTTGGAATTATTTGGGCTCTCATGACTTTCTCTTTCTGGTGATTCTTCAACAACTTCTTTCATTTCTGAATTATGGTCAATGGCAGCCTTGTTTTTCCCTTCAATGGGGCTGGAACCTTGAGCTGATACACTAGGGGACAATTTGAATGAGAGACTCTTCATGTCAGTGGACATCAAACTCCCTACTGCCTGAAGTCTGAGAGGCAAAAGAAGAGGTCGGGAGCTGGAGACATTATCAAAGTTACCAAGTTTGATAGCATAGGTCATCTCAGGAGGAATTGAAGTTGGGCTATCTGGGGAAGGGCAGTAGCTTCTGTTTTGTGAATAGGATTTATGTAAACCATCCCCAATTGTGGATTCTTGTAACCTTCCATTATTGTCCTCGTCTTCTTCCATCACATCAAACATTTTTTTTGCTATGTTAGTCATGGAATTGAGCTTTGCCTGCACAAGTCCACCTTCAATACAATAAACTTATCAGTTTCCAATAAGAGAGTTTCTACATTTTCTGACACTAGTTTTCACAGAAATTAAGTTATCCTACCAAGTTGCTCCAAACTGATGTTCTCCAAGCTGTCTTTGGTCTCATCCCCGGCATTGGTTATCCACTTGTGGTTCTTTTCCCATGAATCTCCAATGCATCTCAAAGCATTATAAAATTGGGCCAATCCCTGTGTAAGTTGTTTTTATTAGTTTATAGATTCATGCAATCAGGAATAATAATTGCTAAGTGTCTTTGAGTAATTTATGGTCTTGGTAAGTGAACCTGATTTATTGAAGTTCCTTTCTTTTCTGAATTCAGATTGCAGGGAACAACGTTAGGGTACAGATTATGGAGATCCTCTATTGTTCCCATCAACAACTGCCAGAAGATAAAAACAAGATAAAATAAATGAAATGCAATTTCAGATAAATGTCTTTTCTGGTAATGGCGTACTGCTCAAGTAAAAAGTTGAATACCTCATAAATGGAGCTTGAACACTCACAAGGAGGAAGGTCAATGATGTCTCTAAAGGTTAGTATCTTCTTCCGGAGCTCTATCATCAGCATTAAATTTTGTCTGCACACGCTTGAACTGTCTATCATCGTTTCTACCACATCTTTTGTGGTGTTGGATACATCTAAGCTTGTTGCCTGCAGGAACAAACATTTCTTTTTTTCAAATGATAATTTATGCATCTAGTATTTTTCAATGTATTCTTATGTAACTCTCACAAATTTGATTTCACATTGTCAAAGTTTTCTCTGTTTTCACGAAATCTACTGACTGTTACAAGAAAAGCTTTTTCAATCAATAGTACAGTGATTGCAAGAACTCTTATAGGTTATCAAGTATTTCAAGGATTTATGATTTTGCAAACAAAGTGATTCTTGATCTGCTTAATCAATTTCTCTGTACCCCAAGAAAATCTTTCCATACTTTAGGTTGCTATCTTTATTAAACAAGCTGAAACTAGGAACACGCAGGAGGTGGCATAAATAGTTTTTCTTAGATTTCCATTTCTTTTAATCATTTTGTTTTTAAAAAATTCTTTTTACCTTATACTAGATGTACTGACTAAGTAAGGTGAGATATGTTTTGGCCATGATCCGGGAAGTGTGAAGAAAATTCATGCTCACAGACATCATGAAGTGAAGCACATTTTGACATGCTCAAGCTCCATTTGGTACGCAAGTTTAAACACATGTTTTCAGTTTTTAAATAACATTACATGTATTTTCATATACTTTTTCACCGACACGTATTTTTAAAAAAACTGAAAGCTGTTATTTAAATACACGTACCAAACGGGCCCTCAAGTGTCATAAAGTGAAGTAAAATTCAATTTGTAATAGTTAAGCAAGTTCTGCATCTGTCTTGAGTTCAGCGTTCAAATGCTCATCTTTTGTGGGATTTATCCTACTACGATGTGTAAAGGTTTCAACATTAAAAAAATTTATGTGCAACATGTCTACATGGCTCGCTCTTCTTTAGTGAGTTTCCATACGTTATAAAAACAAATAAAATTGCGTGCAACAGAAAATATGAAGTTGACAAAAGAGAACCATATATATTCATGATTACCTGGATTCTGCTTAAATTGCAACGGGAAAACAATGGTGCTGCACTAAATAATCCAGTCGCCATCTCTAACTCCAGTGCTTTTTCTTTTTTTTCCTTTTTTCTTTTTTGGGCAGAGGATGATGTTCGAAACTTTAATCACCCACCAATTTACACTTTAGATAGTTTCTGACATTCAAGAGCACAGATGACTAATCGAAACTAAGACTTGGGTGAACAACAAAGAAAAAGAAAATTGAAATAGCTAGTGAAGAAAAATCACCAGGTGCAACAATATCTTTACGCGCTAGTACATTGCCATTGAAAGAAACTAAGAGACGTGGCCAAGTTCCCAGAAAGAAAATGTTGCAATGCAGATACTCTAGTTAGAAAATAGCAGCAACACCTCCAAAATATCTTCTGTTTAGGGACCAAATAGAGTTGATGAACCGGTTACCCGGCAAGCTTTTTGGTGTTATTGCTGGAACTTGTATAGCTAATGTAGCCCTTCCCTAAAATTTAGAAACTCACAGGTTGAGAGATTGCCACTTGTGTGTATTTAGCTCTATATTAACTTCCAAGACAGCAATTCCACAATCACCTCCAACCCTTTCGCTCTTTCTTTGGAACTGCATCAAGATGTCAATTTAGCTAATTAATATAGGCCCCAAATGCCAAACCCCTCGATATCACTGCATCGTTAATTGTTGATCATAAAACGATTTCTAGAATATATAAAAAAATAAAAAATAAAAATTATGCGCATGCTGTAGCATTTCGTTTTAAATGATTGTTTTTTATTTTATTTTTTGCAACACGTTTTATATGACTGTTTTTAACTATAGTGTATTGCAATCCAATGCAAGCTCTAAATGAAGAGGGGCTGGCAGCCTGGCACATAAACAAGCTAGGTAGTTGGTATTTCTCAAAAAAATAAAGGCGAAAATCACATTTTAGTTTCTACATTTTTAGGTGATTATCATTTTAGTCCATACATTTTATTTTTATCACTTTTAGTCCCTATCTTGAAAAACGCTTCTCATTTTAGTCCCTATCGTTACTCATTTAACAAAAATATCCTACGTGGCAAACGGTTCAACAGTAAATGCTGACGTGTCTATTAAAATAATATTAAAAAAATATTTGCATTTTTAAAAATGCCACGTCAGCAATTTAATTTTTTTAAAAAAGCCACATCGGATAAAAATAATATAAAAATTTCTAACATAATTATTTTTTTTTTTAAAAGAAAAGAAATTAGTTAAATTATTTTTTTTTTCCTTTTTTTTGAAAGAACATGAAGAACGTGCCAGGAGCATGTTTCCCATTCCTCTTGTTAAGACATATGTGTTTCACTTGTTAAGAACATATGTCATTCATTTATATAAATTGGCTAATCCTTTAATAAAACGCACTCTACTTGAACGTGCCAGGAGCATGTTTCCCATTCCTCTTGTTAAGACATATGTGTTTCACTTGTTAAGAACATATGTCATTCATTTATATAAATTGGCTAATCCTTTAATAAAACGCACTCTACTTGTAATTGGGTAGTTCTAGGTGTTTTTAATACTTCGAGAAACAAGGTTTCAAGATCAAGTATTGAAGTCATCAAGTCTGTCCAAGAAAAACAAGCTGAAGTGCAAATTCATTAAATCTCGACACCTGCTCGATAGCTCCTCGACACCTGCTATTTGTCGAGAATTATAAAATCAGATTTTCTGATTTAATTTCTTGGAATCCGTGCATATGATTTTGGACCTTCTTTTCTCCTAACCCTAAACATATAAAAGGATTCTTTTTAGGGCCGTCAAAGTGTTCACAAGTTG
Source organism: Quercus suber (assembly GCF_002906115.3). Classification (NCBI taxonomy): domain Eukaryota; kingdom Viridiplantae; phylum Streptophyta; class Magnoliopsida; order Fagales; family Fagaceae; genus Quercus; species Quercus suber. Next base: position 1,488,501 of record NW_027069521.1, read on the forward strand.
CACAAGCATTGAACAAACTTTGTTCAAGCAAATTGTGACCAGAGACAAAGTTTTTGCCCTAGTTCATCTCTTCTGAAGAAGTTGCTGTGTATTTTGCACCAAAGGGTTTTGTGATCAAGCATTTTCTCAATCTTCATCGTGTAGGATGAACTGAAGAACTTTGCAGCCAACCTCTCCTTCAAGTTTGTGTTTAAAGTCGCGTACTGAAATCTGCGCATTGGTTAATCACGTACTTGGGAGCCGTGCATCAAAGGTGAGAACTGTCACTACAGATCAAGTCCAATTGGGTATTGGGATAAAGGTTCAACTGTAGGTTGATAAGGTATTTGGGATTCCTTTACTTGTAACCGCTTGATTTGATAATAGTGGAGTTTCGGGAGTGGTGACCTGAAAATCACTCGATAGGGTTTTTGCCACGAGATTTTTCCCCATTCGTAAACAAATCACCGTGTCATTTAATTTCCACTGCATATTTAGTTATTTGGTGATTTGTTTGTGCTACCACGCGTTTGCATGATAAATTGATTAATTAATAACTTGGTTAATTAATTAATTAATTTCTATCACAAGGGATCAATTCAATTTGTGGCCTATCAAGTGGTAATAGAGCAGGCACACTCTGATTAGGTTTTAATCTCTGCTATATTTGATCCATTAACCCTTGTTTGTCATGGATAGAGAACAGTCGTTAATTATACCTCCTTTATTTGATGGGATTAACTATGCATACTAGAAAGTACGCATGAGAGCTTTTTTGCAGTCCTTAGATGAAAATGTGTGGCAAGCTATAGAGATTGGCTGGACTAAGCTAAAGGAAGTACCGGCCGATTGGGATGAAGCCAAGATCAAGGCGGAAAACTTCAACAGCAGGGCATTGAATGCGTTATTCAGTGCGGTCACCAATGAGGAGTTCAAGAAGATATCCTCAACTGAAACTGCTAAGGAATCATGGACCATCCTCCAAACAACCTATGAAGGTACAAAAGCTATCAATGATTCAAAGTTTCAAAAGCTCACTACAAGCTTTGAAAAAATAAAGATGAAGGAGGATGAGTCATTTGATGAGTTCTATGCCAAGTTCAAGGACATAGTGAACTCAGCCTTTACTCTTGGGGAGATCATCCCTAAACCCAAGGTTGTAAGGAAGGTGCTTAGAGCTCTACTCGAGAGATTCCATGCCAAGATTACGGTGATAGAAGAATCAAAGGATATTGACAAAATTCCTTTGACTGAGCTGGTTGAAAACCTGCAGACCTATGAGCTAGGGCTGACAAGGATTGGCAAGACGGGTAAAGGCAAGAGCATGGCCTTGAAGGCAAAGAGCAATGATACAAATGAGTCTTCCGATGATAAAGATTCCAAGATGAAGTCCTACATTACGAGGCAGTTCAAGAAGTTTATGAAGAATGCCAATGGGAGGAGCTTCGATAAGAACCGCAAACAATCCAGTTCTTTTCAGTCTGAAGGGCAAGACAAAGGGAAAAAGGATGCTAAGGATGGCGGTCAGTACACTGTTCCTGCAGGACCGAAGTGTTTTGGATGTCATGAATTCGGTCACATGAAGCATGATTGCTCTACATATCTCAAGAGCATTGGAAAGAGTAAGGCACTTGCTGCAACATTGAATGACACTGAGCCTGAAGATGATTCCGACAATGAGGATGACGGAATCTTAAATGCCTTCACTGCCGCTATCAATCCTACTAAAGGGATTGTTAAAGAAGTGGAAAAAGAAGAAGAATTGGTGGAGTCCAAATTCGAGAAGATGGATGATCAAGATGATATCCATTCAGCTTATAAGAAACTTTACAAGCTCTCTAAGAAGCATCAGAAATTGTATAGGCTAGCCAATAAGAAACTTTGTGATGTGGAACTTGATCGTAAAGAGTTGTCCACAAAGTTTGATGAGACGAATCAAACTATTGGAGCGCTGAGTTTTGAGAACAATTTCCTAACTGAGAAGACCAAGAAGCTTGAAGCGGAGCTATTTCAAGTCAAAGCTCAACTGGAGAGGACTTCAAGTGCAAAGCTTGATGAGATGCTCAGCATTCAAAAATCTGCTTCGAATCGAACAGGTTTAGGGTATGGTTTTTCTTCCTCTCATATTGCTTCTACTAGTGCTACTGTTTTTATTTCTCCTGCTAATAACACTGATATTGAGAACACTGATGATAAAACTAAATTAGCTAGTGAAAACTTAGATAAGGGTAAGTCTATCTTAGGAGCACCCCATAAGCAGGATAAGAAAGATGTTAAAAACCCTAGAGTTAAGAAGGCTAACTCTCAAAAGCCTGAACAAAAGAAGCAGCATCTCTGTCATCATTGTAGAGCTGCCGGTCATACTTGACCAAATTGCTATAAGTGGCTAGCCACTCAACAGAGCAACAGCATGATCGCATCTGGAAGCCAAAATCAGCTTCAATCCTCTCTTACTCCTCTTGGTAATCTTCTTAAATCCCTCATGTTCCTTTCGAACTTGAACGGTTTCAATTCTTCCCTCTCACCGCCAGTTCAAGGGTTTAATCAAAGGAAAGGTTTTTCCAAGGTGTGGAAGAAAAAGGACTCTAAGTGATTTCATAACTTTCTTCTATCTTCTTATTTCTGTTTGTTGCATTGCTTGTGTGTTTTGCATTTATTTTGAGTCAGTCTAGTTTTATACTTTGCTTTGTTTAACATGTTTTTGTGTGTTTACTTTCAGTTTTGTTTATTTTGTTTTTGATATAAAAATAATAAAAAATTGAAAAATCATAAAAATACAAAAACAATGTGTGTTTTATGTACTTTAGTACTTATGTACCTTGGATGGCCATTGAAACAAAGTTTTCTAAACTTTGTATCTTGTGTAGCTTAGATGAGCATCTCTATGCACAACTAAACAAGTGAGTTTTGTGGCTCTTGTTTGTGATGAGTAAGATTAAGTTATATCTTAAACTTAACACTCGTATCACTCTTTTTGACGGGTATGACTAGAAAATTCTAAAAGAAAGGTATAAATAATCATCTCACCACTGTTACCCACTAATCATAATATAACACATGTATGCTTCGGCATTGCAGAAGTGCAGTGTCAAAGACACTTGTATGCTTCGGCATAGAAAAAGTGCAGTGTCTATGCTTAACATCTTGGGTATTTCTTTTCTCTCTTTTTATGCCCATGCATGATATGCTAAAAATAAAAGAAAATATGCAAAGAAAAATAAAAAGCAAAAATTTCAAAAATGCTTTAAATATGATTGCAAGCGTGTTTTCTAGGAGATGTGGGAGTTATAAGATGTACCTCGAAGGTGATAATCCTCATCAAACAGTTATGATTATGTCTGAGTTAAAGTCATTTTCTCATATCTCAGATCGTCATAACATGTATACACATATGCAATCTTGCGATGTTTTTCACACACAACACGCAATATTCTTTGCTACTCTTGATACATGTGCAGGTACAATGTGATTTGGCCATCATAAGTGTTTACATGTGCTAATGTATGCTCACTAAACTGTCTTGACTTGTTTTTGAAAAATAAAATTGGTTAGACTTGTTTAGTGTGTGTCTGTGTTTCTGAGGATCCATGTGCTTAAAATATTTATTGAGAGATGATTTTGAGAGTTTAATATGTTGATTGGATCATTGATTGAGGTGCATGATGGATTGCATTTATGTCTGTATTTTTCACTTCTCGAAAAACTGTTTTTAAAAGCTGGTCGTTACCTTGTCATCTGTTGAGATTTTCAAGCCTTTTTCTTATCACAATCTCGACACATCCTCGACACCTGGTGGATCGATCGAGAAAGTTCCTGCCTCCTCGTTACCTTCTCGATCGATCGAGCTTCTGTTCTTTGAAATGTTTCTTATTCCTCGATACCTCTCGACACCTTTAGTTATCGAAGGCCATTTCCTCGACACCTACCTCGATAGCTTCCTCAATACCTCTCGACACCTCAGCTGTCGAGATTTACTGATGCTCCTATATAAGCTGCTGTCACGATTCAGGTTTCATTTTCTCAATCTCTCTCGACCTATCCACGGCTGTTCATCTCCCTAAACCCTTTTTCTCACTCAAAATCTTCAACCCACGCGATTTTCGGCCATTCCTTGCTTCAAATCACTTGGTAAGATCTCTTTTTCCTTCATCATTCATGCATTTCATGTTTTGAATCTTAGGTTTTGGGGTTTTTGAAAATTTTTTGGGATTTTTCAAATTGATGAGTTTTTTTTTGAGATTTTGGGTTCGGTTTTCACTTAAATGTGTTCAAAATGTCATACATTGCATTTCATGTGCATTAAAATGGTATTTTCATGCATTTAGATGTGTGTTCTATGCTTGTGTGCTGGTAGGATTGGATTGGGCTAAACCCATGATGATTTTTATTTTGCATGACACATGTTCATGCTTTCCTCATGCATACGTACTCATTGTTCAATATATTTGATATATATGAATTGTTTTGGGACTTTTCTGATTGTCTCCTTCTCTATCTCTTTCTCATTTTGTTTACGTTAGTAGTGTCTATGGCACCTAAGCGTAAATCCACTTCTGCTCGGAACCCTCTTCGTTCTGAAGCTTCCTCCTTTTCTGATTCTGTTCCTCTTAACATTCAGTTCCGTGATAATGATGCCCACAAGGCATTCTTAAAAAACTTTTCTCGATGAGGTATTCATTTGGAACACCAAGTCATTTTGGCAGACTTCGCCAATACTGACCTTCCCTCTATCATTCATAGTAGGGGATGGGAGTCACTATGTGACGTCCTAGTCATTTATCCTCTCGTACTCATTCAGGAGTTTTACTCCAACATGCATGGGATTGATCGTTCAGTACCTCTCTTTTTCATTCGCGTTCGAGGTATGCGCATCCCTATCACATCGCCGCTAGTTGCGGATGTGCTACGGGTTCCTAGGATAAAGTTTCCTGATTATCCTTCTTGTGAGCATCTGAGGACTGTGTCCAAAGATGAGCTCATATCTGCTTTTTATGAGCGCCCCGCTGATTGGGGTAAACATTAGTATATATCATGTAGACCTTTTACTAAAGGTCCTAGATTCTTAAACATGGTGATGACTTTTGTACTCCATCCACTATCTCACTACAACTCCATCACAGAGCCTCGTGCTCGATTTTTTTATCTCTTCTTGAGCATCTTACTATAAATTTTCCTTCTCATTTCATTCTTTCTATCATTGATGTTCATTTAGATTCGGCGTCCCGTGATAAGCTCATCTTTCCTTCCGCTATCACGAGAATCTTACGCCATTTTTTTGTCCCTTTTCCTGTGTCCGACCACTTTACACACATTTATGCCATAGACGCCGCTACTGTAAAATGTAATGCAGCGCAGTTTAGGTCGCGACAGCTGGATTCCAATCCTTCCTCCCACTCTACTCCATCTCGTACCGCTCTATCTACATCTGCTCCTTCTTCCTTTATGGATGATGTATCTCTCGGAGACATCATGGCGCAGCTGCAGTGCATGGATGCTCGTCTTGATACACTTTCTACTAAGTTGTATCAGGTGAATGTTCGTGTTGGTCGTATTGCACGACAGCAGGCAACCATGGGTGGGTTTGCTTCTGAGGCTACTCCTTTACCACCTCCTCCAGCGGCTTCTAACTCTGAGGATGATGATGACGATGATGCTTTGGATAATAATAGAGATACTAGCTCTACTGATGAGATGTCTGCTTGACACTCTTACCTTTTGTCACTCATGACAAAAAAGGGGAGTAGTTTTGGATATGAAAGTAGTCATCTTAGGGGGAGAGTTACTATAGGACATTTTTGTTAGGGGGAGTGTTGATATTTGAGGGATGTAGTGAGGCTTTGATGTATCTTTTTCTTTTCTACTTTTTAGATACATTGTTCTTGTATATGAGGTCTTGAGACCAGTTTTTACATACATTGTACGTATATTCTTTATATATTAGATGTATATTTTTTTCACCTCTCTCTTCATGTGTTATTTCTTCTCTATCTTTATACACATGTTTCTTATACTTGTATGCAATCTATTATTTCTGCTTTACACAAAGATGCCTTGATGAGTTTTGTTTAAAGTGTTTCAAAAATACAGGTTGTCAAAGTCTACTTGTCATAAACTCTTTTCTTGTAAAGTTTTTCAAAGGTTTGTGTTAGGATAGATTTTATTGTATTCAACAAGTGAATATGAGTTGAGTGATTTATAACTTCTCTCAAATGTTCATTTGTTTGTTGTGGTTTTGTCACGGATTTCCAAAAGGTGAGATTGTTAGGACATATGTATTTCACTTGTTAAGAACATATGTCATTCATTTGTGTAAATTGGCTAATCATTTGACAAAACGCATTCTACTTGTAATTTGGTAGTTCTAGGTATTTTTAATACTTCAAGAAACAAGGTTTCAAGATCAAGTGTTGAAGTCATCAAGTCTGTCCAAGAAAAATAAGCTGAAGTGCAAATTCATTAAATCTCGACATCTACTATCTGTCGAGAATTATAAAATTAGATTTTCTGATTTAATTTCTTGGAATCCGTGCATATGGTTTTGGGCCTTCTTTTCTCCTAACCCTAAACATATAAAAGGATTCTTTTAAGGGCCGTCAAAGTGTTCACAAGTTACACAAGCATTGAGCAAACTCTGTTCAAGCAAATTGTGACCAAAGATAAAGTTTTTGCCCTAGTTCATCTCTTCTGAAGAAGTTGCTGTGTATTTTGCAACAAAGGGTTTTGTGATCAAGCATTTTCTCAATCTTCATCGTGTAGGATGAACTGAAGAACTTTGCAGCCAACCTCTCCTTCAAGTTGGTGTTTAAAGTCGCGTACTGAGATCCGCGCATTGGTTAGTCACATACTTGGGAGTCGTGCATCAAAGGTGGGAATTATCACTACAGATCAAGTCCAATTGGGTATTGGGGTAAGGGTTCAACTGTAGGTTGGTAAGGTATTTAGGATTCCTTTACTTGTAACCGCTTGATTTGATAATAGTGGAGTTTCGGGAGTGGTGACCTGAAAAACATCCGGTGGGGTTTTTGCCGTGAGGTTTTTCCCTATTCGTAAACAAATCACCGTGTCATTTAATTTCCGCTGCATATTTAGTTATTTGGTAATTTGTTTATGCTACCACGCGTTTACATGATAAATTGATTAATTAATAACTTGGTTAATTAATTAATTAATTTCTATCACAATGGGTCAATTCAATTTGTGGCCTATCACCTCTTTCTCTTTTCTTTTTCTTTATTTCTCCTCTCTTCTCTCTGGATTGAGATCGTCTTCTCTCCGGGTTGAGATTGGCTTTTTAATTCTTCACACTGATATTTTTCTTTCCTTTTCTTTCACACTTGTGGAAAGCTTTTTTTATTTGGGTTTGAGATTGGCATTTCAAACGGTGTGGGGCTAGGATTGATGGCTTTTGTGGTGGTGTCCCTCTCCTGTGCACACCGGTGAAGCCACCACCAATGGCCGTCGACCTCTCTCTCTTCTATTTATTTATCTTTTTTGAATTTTTTTTTTCCTTGTGTGTCTAATGGTGTTTATGTTTTGGTTTTGGGATGGATTTTGTAGTGGTTTTGATGTCTCAGGTGGTGGTGGGTTTTGGTGCTTGCTGGATCAGTTTGATGGTGAGATTTGATGCTTGCTGGGTCTGGTTGGTGGCTGAGTTTCGTGATGGTCTTTTTGGTAGTTGGGTTTCGTTGGTAGCCGAGTTTTGGTGGTGGCTGGGTTCTATTCGAGGTGGTGTTGGTCGTGCATTTGGGTTTTGTTTGGGTGTTTGGTGATTTTTTGTTTAGGTGTTTGATTAGTTAGGTATTGGTTTTGGGTTTGAATTGCTCGGCAGTGGGTGGTTTGATTTATGGGTTTGTGGTGTATGTTGATTTATGGGTTTGTGGTGTATGTTGTCTGAATCCAAATCGACCACTCATTTGGAGAAGATTTCGAATCCAGAGTGGAATCAAGTGTACGCTTTCTCTACGATCTTATTCAGGCTTCATTGGGTTTGGTTGTGCATGGAGGCCGAAAATCTGGGTTTGAGTTTTGCGTTTTTTGTGTTTGGTTTCAAACCATAAGAAAATCTTGTTGAATGTTTATGTTTTGTAAATTTTTATGGGCATATCTTTTTATTTTGTAAATCTGAGTGATTTTATGGTTTTGGTTGCTAAGAAAATGCAAGAAAAGAAAAGTAAATTTTTAATTTTCTGGGCAAGCTTAGCTGGGGAAGAAAAATGAAGAACACGTTCTTCATGTTCTTCCAAAAAAAAAGGAAAAAAATTTAATTTAACTAATTTCTTTTCTTTTTTAAAAAAATAATTAGGTTAGAAATTTTTATATTATTTCTATCTGATATGGCTTTTTTTAAAAATTAAATTGCTGACATGGCATTTTTAAAAATGCAAATATTTTTTTAATATTATTTTAATAGACACGTCAGTATTTACTGTTGGACCGTTTGCCACGTAGGATATTTCTGTTAAATAAGTAACGGCAGAGACCAAAACGGGAAGCGTTTTTCAAGATAGGAACTAAAAACGGTAAAAATAAAATGTAGGAACTAAAATGAGAATCGCATAAAAATGTAAGGGCTAAAATATGTTTTTCGCCAAAAATAAAAATAAAAATGCTAAGTACTTAGGCCAGAAGGCCCACAATCTTGATGAGGGCCTTATTATCTACCATTCCAAAATCCTAATTGCTCTATAAAATTAAATTTTATTATTGTTAAAAGGATCTTATTAAGGGATGTCATTAAGGCATTTGCTTATGAACTATTTTAGGAAAGTTTTAATATCACTTTTATGGAAAATATAAAAGATGTTAATAAAGTTAGTTACTGTTTTTTTTTTCCATAAAAAATTTCTAATAAGTTAAACCATCTTTAACTTTTCCTTCTTCCATTTTTTTTTTTTTTTTGAGAGAGAGAATTTCAACCTATAGCGTCCTCTCCTGATAATAATTTTTTATCATCATACTAAGACACTAATCAATTTTTGGAGTAGGCAGGGATTAAACCCCAGATCTTTTATTCAACTATAAGAGATTTTACCAGTTAAGCTAGCTGAAACCTACTACTTTTCCTTTGTTAAAACTCAAAATTCATCAAAGTAATACAATTTGATACCATGTAAAGGAGGCAAGGCAAGCACCAAACCAAAGTCAACCCTGCTCCCCTTCATGAATAACATATTAGCAAATCAACAAACCATGTGTCGTGTGTTGGTGCATAATATTACTTCTCTCTCTATGAATAAAAATCACTAGTCTCATTTTGAATGTTCCACTATATACTCCATAGAGTGATGTAAAGATCACCAAATCACCCATTGCCCATGGCCCAACCCAATAGTCTGACGGCCCATCGGGCTAATGGACGGTCCGTCCCACTGTTATTAAGGCGCATGGATAGCCCACTAGCCCAATGGGTCTATAGACACTTGATTTTGCACCCATGATTTAATCAAGGAGAATAACTAGAATGACCATTCATATACCCCAAAAATTATGATTGTATTACATGCATTAACTTGTTCATTGCATATCATAAAAATGATTTTGAGATTCTAATGGTCGCGACAATATGCCTAGTTTCCAAATCGAACCGTCGGATCAAAAGATATCGCATGATCAAGCATGGTCAGCATGCATTGTATTTAAGTAGAGTCGACCACACATGATTAATTTAAATTAATTCTGATTGGTTAAACAATTAAAATTAATTTAATAATTTTGTGATTAGTTGATAATTAGTGTCTAAAATAGGATTGCTTGCATGAGAATAAAGAGGATAATTGGATAATAATAAAATTGTGAATAATCTGAACTTTATCAAGATTTATTTTAGAATATTTATCTTCAAGATAATTGTTGCTGAAATGACCTGAATTATTCAGAAAAGAGATAAAAATCTTAGAATAGGAATTAAAAACACGTCTAAGTGCAAGACCCGGCTCAAGAAAACCTAAAAAATGAGTCTAAAACGCACCCGTACACGAAAGTGTGATTGGCATCCAAGAGTGCCATTCGGCACTTTTGGAGTTCTAATCGGCACTTTTGGAGTGCCGATCGGCACTTTCAAAGTGCCGAATGGCACCTATAAGGGCTTTGGCCCGACACTCTTCGGGTGACGATAAAACACATCATTTTCGACTTTTTCATAGAAGGACGCATCTCGATTCACATTTTAATCGTCGTTACTTTTTTTTTAAGCATTCCTACCTCTATAAATAGAGATTGGATCTCAAAATTCAAGACACTGTTCTATGCTCTAGGGGAGACACTTTTTCACACTCTCAAATTTCTCATATTTCTGATCTCCCTTTCTGATATTCTCTCTAAAGCTAGGGTTTTTAGGTTTCAAAGATAATTGCATAAATTTCTTTGAACCCTAAAATATCCCCTCAAGAAGAAGAGCGCTCCATGCAAGAGGTTGTTTCTTATTAACCATTTTTTTTTCTTGTGTTTCTCTTGTTGTGATGATGCATATTTATATATTTTTTAGTTTAGTTGTTTCAAATTTTCATATCATGAATTGTTGATTTATTTTGTTGAAACATGTTCTTGATTCTTTTTATTATTGTTATGATCTATTTCTTAGTTTCAAAAATCTGCATGTTATCACTTATTTTTCTCAAATAAAAACGGATCTACATCTTCATTAGATGTAGATTTGATTTTTTTCTTAAATTAAAAATGAATCTGCATCTTCATTAGATGCAAATCTGAATTTTTCTCAAAATAAAAATGGATCTGCATCTTCATTATATGCAAATCTAAATTTTTCTCAAAATAAAAACGGATCTGCACCTTCATTAGATGCAGATACAAATTTTTCTCAAATTCAAAACGGATCTACATCTTCATTAAATGCAAATCTGAATTTTTCTCAAATAAAAAACTAATCTACATCTACATTAGATGTAGATCCAAATTTTTCTCAAATCAAAAACGGATTTGCATCTTCATTAGATGCAGATCTAAAATTTTTTAAATAAAAATTGATTTGTATCTTCCTTAGATACATATTTTATTTTTCTTAACATAGCAGATTTTTAAATAAATAAAAAAATCATGAATGGTTGTGTTTGTTTTATTTAGTGCATATAGCACAAATTTATTTCATGAATGAAATCCTCTTCTCAAGAAATCTTTTTCATATTTTTTGTTCATATAAAAAAACAGATCTTATTTTTCTTTCATGAAAAAACCAATTTTTCTATTCCTAAAAGCATATATGATTTTTCTTTCATCAAAAAACCACTTTTTTTAAGTTCTCAAAAAAAAAAAAAAAATCTGATTTTTCTAAACCCAATTCAATTTTTTTATCACAGCAACAGATCTGAATTTTGTTTAACAAAGAGAAGGATGCATTCATAAATAAACTTGTGTGATTTAGCTTTTTAGTTTTTTTTTTTTTTTTTTTCACGTGTGTAACATATCATTCATGTCATGCATAAAGAGGTACATTGGTCACAAGAGTCTAGAAGACCAGACTTTGTCTGAGTGGAATGGGTGTCTAACACATTCCCATTCTGTAACCTAACCTATGAATTTAGTTTCTTTGGATATGTAGATCTAGACTTTGTCTTTATTTTTATTTTGGGTAGATTTTAACTAGGACAAAAAGGCATGTAATTATTTGGTAGTTTGTATCTAGGACCCAAAGCCATGTAATGCTTAATTTATCAAATATGTATTCTTTTTTATTCAATCAATGACAATGAACTATTTCAATCATGTATTTTGTAGTTAGTTTTTTCTTTTTCTTTTTTGTATAAAAAATAAGTAGTGACTCCACGCCATTTGCCCAAAAAGAGAGGTGCCCTTAAAAGCACTCAAAGATCTCTCTTTTTTGAGAGGCACTTTTGCGGTCTCTCACAGGGTCAAACCATGGACTAGTTTTTATGCCCATGGGTGTCCAATAAGCTAGCCTTGTAGCCCAGCCCATTAGCCCAACCTACTGCCTAACTCAATAACTTAGAACTCATAACAAAAATATATATGAGGAGTATGAAGGATTGATCTTGGAACATTATAGAAGAATTTCTTAAAAGAACCCTCTCAACCACTAAGATATTAGTTTACTAAATATATATTTTACTAGTAGTCTAGCAACTTTGAATTAACCATTTGACTTATTTTTATTATAGATAAAAAAAAAAATCATTTAAAACCTTAATAAAAAAAATTAAATAGGTTTCCATCAACAAAACAAAAAAGTAAATAAATTTAATCGTAAAAAAAATATATTAATTAAGTATTAAATTCTTTGATTCTTTCCTTTAAAAAAATAGATTAATTATTTCCTTATAAAAAATTGAGTCTTTCCTTATAAGAAATAATTAAATAAGATGCTAATACAAGCACATGGATAGCCCATTAAGCCCAACCCACTAAAGACAAAATGGGCATTGCCCATGAGCAGGGTCATGAACTAGGGTTTTCTCTTTTGACCCAGCCTATTAACTAGTTAATAACTTACTATGCCTAAGACATTGTACCCATGGGCCATGTAAAAATGGGCTAGGCTGGTTGTGATGTTAAAGATACTAAAAATTTTACCACATATCCTTTACAAAAAATGTGTCACCAATCATAATAAAGCAATTTTGATATTTATTTATTATGTCATTGAAATCTATCAATTATATTGCCACATTAATTTGTAAACTATGTAATAAAATTTGTATTAATATTTTTAGTATTTTCCAAAAAATAACTGAAATTAATAATTTAAAAAAAAAAAATCAAACACTTGGCATACAATAGTACATTATACTTAAATAAAACACTAAAAATGGGATTAAGGATTTCCATTTCTCTTACTACTTGTAAAGTTGTATGTTTCCGTTTGTTAAAATGAAGCTTGTTTTGTGCCTTCCATATTTGCCATAACACAAAGATAGAGATTTTGGTGGTAAGGTTGTCAAGGTTTGGACTAAATTGCATGAAAAAGTGCTCCCATCTCCAAGCTACTTCGTAGATATGTCATTATGGTTCATTGTAATACAAATTTTGTACTACACCCTTATATAATAAAGATGTAGCCTTTAAGGGTTTCTTCCGTGGATGTAGGCCGTCAAGACTGAACCACGTAACCCTCGTGTTCTCATGTTCCTATTTTATACTTCCTCTTTCGTATCTACTATAGTATATGTAACATGGTATACACATCAATGCTAATATTTAGCATGGTATCAGAGCCAAACTTTGTTCTAGGCTTCAAACAAAATATCTCTACATAGCAAAGAAAATTCCCACATGCAAAACACAGATCCACCACAGTGCCATTGCTTGCCTCCAGATCTGGACTCCACAGCATCACACAACCACCGTCGCTCGCACCTATGTTTAAGATTCAAAAACACAAGAAATCTGTGACTCACTTCTCAAACTTGTGCAAATTGAGGCTTCACTTGATGACACCAACCATATAGGTGAATTCTATGACCTCCTATGAGCAAAACCCAAGTTTCCCAATCTTACCTCTCTATTGCACATGCTGCTACATGCAGCAAGAGGCTTCGGTGTCGTTCCCACTTGCTTCTCTAGTTACTCACTCTTTGCCAATCAACTAGCCACATACGCCACTCCAACGTCTTGGCTAGACTCCAATCTATTGAACCTAGAAACTCGGTAACCAACGACGTTTGCACATGCTTCCTCGAACCACTACATCGCTACATTCTTTTTCATGCGTTTCCACTCAACAGTAATTGCTTATGAAGTCATTCATGACATCATCATGCTACGCTAGTAGAGCCACATCTTCGAATGATGTCAACAAGTGGTACGTTAGCCCTAGTCAACGTCATTGCCACATCTACCCGCGTCAGTATTCGTGCCATGTAATATGTTCCCAACTAGATCTGTGACCCGACCCAAACCAACCTAGAACATGCTGACCGCTAACCGTTGACTTTGACTTTACTGTTGCGTTGACCTTTGACCAAAAGTCAAAGTTTCTGAAATAGCTTATCTTGCTTAATTTTCTGCGTATATTTTGATTTTGGACTATGTTTCTTCATTTGAAACTCCAAAATTACTCAATTGGCCAATTCATAATTGTGGTTTCTTCAAGGAATTTTCTCAAGCTTATCCAAACTCAAGCTTTCATCGAGCTTCCATCTTGAATTTGAGGGGGGTGTTAGAAATATATTAGACATATTAGCCAATGAAATAGGCCCAAGCTCATCTACTTTGTGTGTAAGAAAAGTTTCCTACTTGTACAAGAAGTCTACTATACATACTCATGTTATGATTTATTATAACACAAGTTTTGTACTACACTCTTATATAATAAAGATGTGACCCTTAAGGGTTTCCTCTGTGGACGTAGGCCATTAAGATTGAATCACGTAATCCTCGCGTTCTCGTATTTCTATTCTATGCTCAGAGACGGAGGCAAGCTTTGACTTGGGGGGCAATGCCCCCCCCCCCCTCAAATTTTTTAATAAAAATATTAGTATATATTCGGATCCTAATTTTAGCAATTTGTTCTATAAAATTACACTTTGCCCCTCTTTAATAATATCATTAATTCTTTTAAGAATAATGTTATTGCTACAAACTTTTCTACAATATTTTTACAAATTGTTGAGGTAGAAAATTCATATTGGTTCGCACTTGGCTCATTGCTTACACCACTTTTTGACTTACTAATAATCACTCACTACATCAGTAATTTATAAAAAATTTTGTAGCTCTAGCATTCCTCCTTGTAAAGACCATAAAAAAGTCAATGATCTAAAATCTAAAACAAAATATACAAGCCCAGAAAATTAGCACAACAACAAAAATTACCAACAGTAAATCTAAAACAAAATAAGTCCAATTTACTAATTTTACCCAACACAAAAAACCCAGCCCTTTAAAAATTTTAAATAAAATTATTTTGTCATTACCCAACATCATAGTCACACACACTAAAAAAAAAAATCCCTCAAACAGCTAAGTAGTAGTAGAGTCAAAGGTCAGAGCTGCTACACATAGCCAACAACAAACCCGCCCCTCCTAACTCTAAGTTCTGGCTTTGTCCCAGTCTATGCTTTCTCTTCTGCATCTACTGTTGCAAATACAATATGGTATAAACATCAATGCTAATATTTAACATATAGGAAGAGATGAGAGCTGCCATGTGAAGGATTTGAGCCAGCCTGTAAGCATCAAATGTCGACGCATAATTCTCATATGCTGACTTAAATGCCTCACATGCAAGCTTATAATCCCCACACATAAGTTTTGGAATTGGCCTAACAATATGCATTATTGCCTCTATCTTTGATGGTCTTTTTGAAGGTCTTCTGGGTCATGAATTTGATAAACCAAGCTCATGTTTGGAAGTTTATGAAACAAGTTTTCCAATGGTACCAAGTTTGCTTTCAATCGAAAGCCTGGATCAAAAGTTATGCTCTTTGAAAGTTGATATATTCCAAACTTTTGGAATTTCCGTTTCACCATTATGCAAGTTGTGCACGCATTTGGAGGCTTTTCCAAACTAGGAATTGAGTGATCCAAATTTCTTTGGTAAGCATATGGCACTAATTTTATATTTATTCTTTATTTTGAGAAAATTGGACTTCGTCATAAGAATTACAGGCGTGTGAAAGGGTTAGTTTTTACATGTTTAGAAGTTTCATTATGCACAAGACTTTATGTGTGTGTTTGTTTTTTTTGTAATTTTAGCCACCGAGACCCCTCAAAATGAAGTTTTTCGTATGAGATTTCCAATGATATATGACTCAAATGATTACAAGATCGTTTGGCTACCATTAGAACGAAATCAAAATTAGATAAAAAAATTTCTATACTTACTCAATTTTCTGATTTGGTTTCAAAATTTTTTATGCTTTCAAGATATCTCATCTGATTTACGTTGGATTTTTGTGCCCCAACCCTAATTTCAAAGGAAATTGAAATATCCATGTTAGTTCAAGATTGAGCTTGATCAACAGTCATATTTTATGGTCGATCAAACTTGGTCCAACCTTATTTTTTACCACGAAACTCTCGAGTTTATCTTAATTTGACCAAATTTTAACAAGTTAAGATGCTTGAGATGGTTTCATGATCCCTCTTCATTTTATTGTTGAAATTATTTTTTTCTTGGTTTTGGCATTTAAGCTCCATAATGCTTTCAGAGGACAAAACTAGGTTGTGACAAAATTAATTTTAAAGCACAAGACAACATTTATTTTTGTGTTAGTCAATATATATATATATATATATTCTCCAATAATATAACCAAACATAAATTCCTTTTGAATAATTACTTTTTAGTAAAAGTTTCAGTATAAATACCTAGTAGGAACTGCTTAATGAATAAATTATGATAAATAAATATCATTATTGTTGGGATATTTGAATATATAAAAAAAAATGATATTTACAATTTATTTCCCCATTAATTATATAGTCATATTTTGTTGACAATGAATTTTCATTCATTGATTGGGTTTTAATTGAGATTTATAACCATATTAAACCCATAATTTTATGTCCATTATCTTAGATTTATTTAGTCTATTTAATCTTTTTGTAACTTACTAATCTACTAAGTCTATAAATAGGTTCTCATCCTTTACCTATTTGGATATACACACCACTAGATTATATAGAAAAAAAAAAAAAATCATTCTCGTTCTTTGTGTTCTTTACTCTTGTTCTTTACATAAACATAGCAATGTACTTTCTATAACTATATTATGTGGGTATGGACGTGAGTACTATTTTAAAGCTTCCTATCTTGCTTAAAAGTACTGTAGACTAGTAAGAAAACAGTAACGGACTTAAGAGAGGTTGGATTGTTGTATTGTTGTATCTTAGAGATGATGGCGTGCCTAAAATGTTAGATGTATCGGTTAATAAACATATCTTGCAAATAGTGCATATAATCTCAAGAGAGTAACATTGTCTGGACCTCAACTTGGTCACCCTTAATTTCATAGAATTTATGGTAACAATTTATATTTTATATATATATATATACACACACACACGATACACCAATGAGGTAATTATCTCCTAATTTTCAAGAAATTTTTTCTCTTTCTTGAGGTGAAATACAACTTTTGTGAAATATTCAATTATAAAATATAATTAAGTTTGTAAACTATCAAATATATTTTTATTAATTAATTCATGTTCATCGAAACAAAAATAACAAACGCAAATTTTCATTAAAAAAGGGGTACATTTTCTCATTTTTCATTCCGTTGGAATCCTTTCTAAAACGAATGCAACAAGAATTTGTAGGGGAAAATAATTAATAAAAAAAAGAAAAAAAGAAAGGTAATGAGACATTGAGGAAACATAACGATGTTTTCCAGGAATTCTTTTTACAAGAAAACTCGCATCCAAATCCAATAAAAGCCTATAATATTGCACAAATCTAGAACTGCAAACACCTCTAATATTTGTTAGCATATATATATTTTCTTGAAATACAACTATATATAAAACATTACAGAAGGAACATTTAGAAATTCAACTCTTGACTTAGATCCCTCAGAAAAGAAGCCGAGATATTTATATACCTTCAAATGCTTCCACTGCTGCGCGCCTCTAGTTCCACACGGCCAGTATATATTATCGAGGAACTCACAAACATCAAGATCAAGGTTTTTTGAACCAATTAAAGTCAATGTCATAATCGTATTTGGCAGATAAAATCTCAACTTTCTTGTTGGGTGACAAGTTATCGATGACCAAGGAGCAGTTTACATAGACATCAAACCCCCTCAATGGAAAACGTCCCAGCACAACGTTAATTGGTGCCTTCACTCTCACAAGCAAAGGTATCTTCCCTGTATGCCTGTTTTCCAAAAGGGCTTGTTGTAGCCCTGACCCAAATGGACTAGTGCCTTTTAACACAATATTTATCATTGTTGTATTCTTTTTTGGTTGATAAAAACTTGGTATTTTCCCAGAGCAAAGCTGAGAGTCCGAATAGGACACGTTAACCTGACTGTCTTTGCCATATAGGAAGCCCATATATGAATTTGGGTTCTCAGCTTTTACAACCACAGCGAATTCAGTGAAGAGGCTCATATCAGATTGGAGTTCAAAAGCATGAACACCGAAGCTATCAACATTGTAGGATGGAACTTTGGGCCTGTACATGTTGTAGAGCAAGAAAGTGAGGCCAAGGAAGAGGGCAGTGAGGAGGAAGAGACAGCAATAGCAGCAACATATGCACTTAAAGAGACAACTACCGCGTGACTTTTTGGAATGGTACCGAGGAATGTTACGGCGATAAGGAGGGGGCCTGAGGTTGCCTTGGTTATCATTATTCCCTGAGAGCATGACATATTTTGGTGGTGCATAGGGAGAATTTACAGGCAGCTCCATGATGAATGATAATTATGAGTTATTGTTATTATGGAGATAGCTAGGTGAATGTGTGAGAGGTGGAATAATGGTGGACACTTTGGTGGGCATTGGACACAGACAAAGGAGAAGAAGAAGACGAGGAAGAAGAAGAAAGAGAGGCTATTCTTTCTTCTCTTCTCCAACTATTTTTTTGAGGGAAGGTCGTTGGATAAGGAGAGAGAAACATTCATGGCTTCCATTGTTTAAAGGCCTATTGTTACATGTGTGTGGACATACAATACTGTCCAGTTGTTTATCTAACTGTAAAACTGGTTCTCTCTCTATTTTTTTGGCATTTGTCGTTGCTAGTACCTTCAATTTATTTCTTTTTTTTTTTCTAAATTTAGGCACAAACCATGTTGCGTTGCATTTTTCAATTAATTTTAATTTGTTTTAATATGAAAATGCTAAAGTTACAAATAATTTTACAATTTGTTTTTACAAAATATTGACATGGTGAGTGGTTATTTGGAAGTAAAAAAGTGATATCAATTATAGACTCAAATGAGAACCAATAAAAATTTGTTACATCAATAGTTTGTTAAAATGTTCTAAAAAGGTTTGTGTCCATATCTATATATATCAAAAAGTTGAAACGTAACATTTATTTTTAATTTGCTACATCAGCGGTTATATTATTATCATTTTTTTTTTCTAATTTTTCCTATAATTTTTTTAACATTCACTCATTTAAGGTGAATTAAAAAATCTATTATTTAACAATCAAAAAACAATTTCTCTGTCCTATGTATACATATATTTATATTTATATTTATATGAGATGAATTCAAATTATACTTGGTGTAACTTCAAAAGAGTGATACCTTTTTGTAGCCATTGATTTTTATAAGATCTAGTGGTGATAAAGAGAGTAATTTCTGGTATCATTAATATTCTAGAAATTAATAACTTAGCTACCTCCACAATAAATGTATATTATTTTATTCTTTATTTTCTCAAATTCCCTTCTCTTTTTGGCGTCACCTCTACCATAGCTCCATCCTCTTCAGCATAAAACCTGCCAGGTTTATGATTAGGTTAAAGAACTAAACGTATTAAATTAGTTGGGTTTCAGATGGAGACCCACCCTCACAAATACTAGCTATAAGTATTGTCTCTTCAGTCTTCATGGTTAAAGATTGAAAATGAAGTATTGATTTGTTTGCCCTTTAGAAGCAGATGGTACACATAGACAAAACTAGATCAATAATTTACAGAGTCTCCTTTATTAAGCTCTCACCAATATCTTTATGTATATGAACACAAACCAAGCCTGAAATGGTGAAATCATCAAGTTTTATCTCTAACAATTACTTCTTTGGTGTAAACTTTGGATACCAATTTTGCCACACGATGACAGTCCCCGCACATTTTAAGGTTCTTTGTGATTCTAATTGATAGCTACATATGTATTACAAAGTGATAATGGGTTTAAACCAAAACCATCATTTTTAACCAAGGACCAAGTCTTTCCTGCCACCGTCGAGATTTACCAAGACCCACCCTTTTTGAAAAACCCAACTCGTTTAAGAATTAAAAACCACCTCCAAAAAATTTTGTTTTTGAGAAAAACAACCTCCATAAAATTGGTTAAGTATATTTTGTTCCTTTGCTGGTTTTGCGCCAACGTAATAAGGTGGAGCCATGGGAGAGATGAATTAGAGAGAGAAGGTGCATAATTTTTGTAAAAAAATGAATAATAAAGTGCTGTACATTAATTTCGGGGGTAGTTATGTAATTAATTTTTAATATATTAATGATGTGAAAATTAGTGTCTCTAGTAGATCTTATAAGAATCAAATGTTATGAAAAGATGTAACTTGAACCCATCTCTATTTATATATATATATATATATATGAGCTGGGTTCAAGTTACACCTGGTGTAACTCTAAACAATATTACACTGCTCAATAATTTTTAATTGGATGCAAATATTGACAAATCCACCATTAGATTACATTATCTTTGTATATTCTTTATGCATGCAAAATTTCAAAGTGATCAAAAATTAATATCCATGTTATCAATCAATTGTTAAATTTCAAATTTTTGTAGTTTAAAATAATGCATAAAAGATGAGTTTATGGATCAAATGATAAATAGCATCCGATTAATATAAAAATTGGCATGCATATTAAGAACATATAGAACATATAATTCAACGGTTAGATTTTCAAAATATTAATTCAATAACAAGTTATTGGTTGGTATAACATTACTAAGAATTACGTCAAGTGTAACTTGAACCCAATTCTATATATATATATATATATATAATCCTTCTCTTATTTTTAACTCTTCTTATTATTATTATTAATTTCTCAACTTATTGTTACACATTCTTTGATCTTTCTCCATCCCTTCTACCTTTTTATCTTCTCACTGCTCACTCTATCTTAAATCACTCTGCCTATATCCCTTTATCTTCCTTTATTTTGGCTCTTCTTATTCTCATCATCTTATTATAAATTTGTCATTCTCTCTCCCATTCTATATATGCATAGTTTTCCCACCTAAAATCTCTCTCTCTCTCTCTCTCTCTCTCTCTCTCTCTCTCTCTCTCTCTCTCTCTCTCTCTCTCTCTCTCTCTCTCATTTTTTGATGAATTATTTTATTTTTCTCGCATCCCTTCTTTAGGTTAATGAATTTTTGTGTTATTTAAAATTTTAATTTGAGTTGATATGATTTAGTTTTTTATTTTAATTTGTTATCCTTTTTTTTTCTCTGTCTTTGATCATCAAATGTTATCATATTTCATTATAAAAAATAGTATCTAAGAATATAATGTTATTCTATTACATAGCATAACTTGAATAATTTGGTGTTTATTACTATATCTTTTATTTATTTTTCTCTTTTTATTCTCATCTTATTTTATCCAACATTTAAATTCAACCACATCCTCTATATCAATAAATTATTTATATTTTCTTTCATTTTTTATTTTAAAATATTAAGCATACAATATTTTACTTAAATTCAAATGAATAACATTAATTGTCCTCAAACGTTACAATACGAAAAATAGAATACAAAACACATGGCAATTTAGAAACACTGATTTTGTTCTTATTCTTAGTTTTTTTATTTATTTAACTCCTCATTATTGTTCTCTTGGAATATTCTAATATCTTGTGCGATGGTTATTATAATTATATCTTTCTCCGCCTTTTGGACTTTGGCTAAGTTCAAGAGTTAATAACCGCGCGTAATTAGGCATGAATACTTTTTTGTCTCTTTGTGTAACTTTTCACTTTGGGTATAGGCCAAGGCGGAAGCAAGTTAAGAGGGGTTCTAATCAAATGAATGTGTGTGTGTGTGTGTGTGTGTGTGTGTGTTGGGGGGGTGGTGGTTGGGAGGGTGGGGGGAACTATGTAGCTACAATAGCAATTATTTATGTGAAGAGTTACATTAGCCAAAAAAAACAAAAAAGTGCTACATTACAAGAAGGCTTTATTTACAAATGAAAATGATGATTCGAAATCATAATTAATAGAAATACTGACCAGTCGGAAATCCCACAGCTCCCACTGACCACCACAACACTGGAATATATGTTAATTCATCAGTACTGCTTGCTCATATACACTTTATTTAATTTGCTTCAACCCTACATGACTTGCTCCAAATTAAGACTGACCCCAATGAATTTTAGCATGCCAATGATCAATCATTCTAAATATAAGAAGAGAGAGTTCACTCTAAAAAACACTCGCAATCTTCATTTCCTATGCAATATTGGTGAGGATGCACGTATTGACAATCGACAATTACAAGACCTTGTTAAGCCAATTCGAACGGATGAAACTATCGACGCCACAACTTTCTTCACCTTTATCACCGTCTTCCTTAGTTTCCGAGTCGACCTTGACCTTCTCAATGAGTCCATCGATGCGAACTTGTATGATTTCAGAAAAATTCGCCGCTGCTTAGCTCGGTCACGTATATAGCTTAAAGAATGCACCATGTTGTTATGACTCTTGCGCCTAGAAAATGTTCTTCGTCCATGATTCTTTTCTTCCCTCGTTTTTTCACTTTGATCAAGTTGCTCATATCCATATCCATCGAGTTCTCTGTTGAAAGACTTGGTGGTGTTGCGTATAAGGGTGTTCATCATGGCTAGCTTCACAGTTCACACACTTTTGGAGCTTGTAGAGGTTGCTCATATATATATATATATATGTATTATTTCACTGAATTTTATGTTAGCACGTTTTAATTGGTTCGAATGAAATTTGATGTTGGGTATGACTGTTTTTCTTTCTTGGCGGGCGCTCATAGGCTTGTACACGGCACCTCGTCTTGGCTTGTGTAGCGAAGTCGACTGCTACACCACACTGCACCAAGAGAATTTCAGTGTATTTGAGGGACACATAAATCAGGACTCTGCGATACGCTAGTGGACACGTGGCAAGCATCCACTGCACGTACTAATATCGAATGGATGTTATTTGGAGGAAGGAAAATGCTGGCTGTACTGGTAATTAATGATAGGATCAAAATGGACTGTTTGGATGCAATGTTGTCTCACAACCAAGCTGGGGTACCTAAGATTGAAATAAACTTGTATGATTTCAGAAAAATTCGCCGCTGCTTAGCTCGGTCACGTATATAGCTTAAAGAATGCACCATGTTGTTATGACTCTTGCGCCTAGAAAATGTTCTTCGTCCATGATTCTTTTCTTCCCTCGTTTTTTCACTTTGATCAAGTTGCTCATATCCATATCCATCGAGTTCTCTGTTGAAAGACTTGGTGGTGTTGCGTATAAGGGTGTTCATCATGGCTAGCTTCACAGTTCACACACTTTTGGAGCTTGTAGAGGTTGCTCATATATATATATATATATGTATTATTTCACTGAATTTTATGTTAGCACGTTTTAATTGGTTCGAATGAAATTTGATGTTGGGTATGACTGTTTTTCTTTCTTGGCGGGCGCTCATAGGCTTGTACACGGCACCTCGTCTTGGCTTGTGTAGCGAAGTCGACTGCTACACCACACTGCACCAAGAGAATTTCAGTGTATTTGAGGGACACATAAATCAGGACTCTGCGATACGCTAGTGGACACGTGGCAAGCATCCACTGCACGTACTAATATCGAATGGATGTTATTTGGAGGAAGGAAAATGCTGGCTGTACTGGTAATTAATGATAGGATCAAAATGGACTGTTTGGATGCAATGTTGTCTCACAACCAAGCTGGGGTACCTAAGATTGAAATTTCATTTTGACCATATATAAGATTTTGGGTTTGAGTCTCACCGTTGTGTCTAGCAGTAGCACACGTGTTTACGGGGACTTAACCAGTGCAGGCTTGCAGCTAATTAGTAACAATGAACAAGAATGAATTAGCTTTAAACTCTCATTATTGACCATTGACCAAAAGGTTTTATAATTTACTAGTTAGGGCAGCTCGTGCTTGCCATGGAAAAAAAAGTAGTAATTAAGGTTAATTTTAGATTTTATTTGTATCACAAAACAATGATATGAATCATTTGATTTTTAAAGTATATAGAGATTTACATTAATCAAAATACACATTAATTTTAAGAATTTTGATAATTATGTCATAAAAATTTAATCTCATTCGCATAAGAATTTTGATCAACCACAAAGTTAGGATAGCTATTTAACATATAAATATTTATTTAAGTATAATAGTTTTTTAGTACCTACTTGCTAAAGACAATATATCTACTCTCTAAATCTTCTAAGAATGATAACGAATATCATTATTTTCCAACAATAAACAATTGAGTTTTGCTAAGAAATTTAAAATAAAATAAAAAAAAATAACAAAAGGCATGTGTCATCGAATTTTTCATTAGATAAATTATAAGATTTGAAAATTTAAACCTAGAAAATCAACGTTCTTTAGATAACAAATAAAACACCTAATATCATCATTCTAACTTTCTAAGAATTTCTATCATTTAAAACTCAAAATACGAAAAGAAAATTTTTAGGATGTTAAAATTTAGTGGGAGTAATTTAGACATTACACAATAAAATATTTTAAGAATCATAAGTTTTCATTAAGGTTTAACTGAGAGAATAACAATATGACATATTTGCTCTTTTCTAAAATATTAAGAGAAAAATTGCTTGATTTTAAAGTTTAAGGAAGAATTGTAAACTACCCCAAACATAAAGGATGAAAAATGTTTTTTTCCTAAATTTTTGTTTTTGATTTTGTGTGTAAAACTGTGTTTTTACTTAAAATAGTGTGTAAAGAAAAAAAATATACAAAAAGTCAATACAAGAAAATTGTATGTGAAATAGTGAATTTTGGCTCAACCAAAAAAAAAAAAAAAATTCTAAAAACACAACAAAATAACGCAACATTTTCATAATATCTTTATAATTTTGTTATATTTTATTTTAACTTGTGAAGAATTGATAGCTCAACAATTTTGAAAATATTGTGATGACATCAAGATGTCTTAACATTTTTCATACAAAAAAATATTATATCCATGACATTTTCATAATAAATCATAAGTAGTAGGTTACTACAAGTTGTTATTGGTGGGCAAAAAAGTAGTTTCATTGGAAGTTTAAATTAGAACCAATAATAATTTACCATAATTGATTTGTTATGAAAGTGTTGTGAAAATTATTGCGGGTATAGCACTTCTTTTTCACAATACTTTTACTTTTAGTTGTAATTGGTTCTATTATGCCATTTTATTATTTTATTTTGACCTATAATGAATTAACATCTCAACAATTGTGAAAATATTGTGCCAATTTGTGATGTTAATATTTTATTATAATGTGAAACAGCACAAACCAAAAATAATATAGTAAATATACTACAACTTTATGCATTCACCCAAAAAAAAAAAAATGCGGCCAGTAAAACACTGAAAGTTGAACAAACCAAAACTACTGTAGCGAAATTACTGTAACTTTTCTCATTCACTCTTTTTATATATAGAAATGTATATTGCACTTATAATATAAATTTATATTGTAAACACATAAAAATTAGCAAATGTTGTACACATTTACAAAATTTGTACAAATTTTTTTTTTTTTTTGCAAATGTATATAATATTTGCTACTTTTTGTGTGTATACAATGTCAGCTTACATTACAAGTAGAAAGTAAACATATAAAGATCCTTGAAAAAAATAAATAATAAAAAAAATAAAAAGCTCAAACCAAGTTGGTGAACTTGAAGAAATAAAATAATAAAAAAGGGAAAGAGACAACTCACTAAACCAAAAATACCGTTCATAACACTATTCATGAGCTTATTAAATGTATATAATATTTGCTACTTTTTCTGTGTATACAATGTAAATTTACATTAAAGTACAAAGTAAACATATATAGATCTTTAAAAAAATATATATATATATATATATATATAAATAAATAAAAATAACTCAAACCAAGTTTGTGAACTTGAGAAAAAAAAAGGGGAAGGGGGGAAAAAGCAAGTCACTAAACCAAAAATACTGTTCATAACACTATTCATGAGCCTATTCACTCGTTTTATATATAGAAAAAAAAAAGCACAAATCGATGACTAAAAAAAAAGATGAATAGTACATATTGGACAAACTAAAAGTATTGTAGTTTTACACATTCACCCAATAAGTGTCACAACATTTTCACAAAATATTTATTTTCAGTTGTAGTTGGTCACAGTTTCATATTTTATTATTTAATTTTGACTTATAAAAAATTGACACCTCAATAATTATGAAAATATTGTGAAATTTTTTGTGTCAGTATAACAATATATACGCGAGTTCTTATAAATATTTTTAAAAAAAAAGTACAAACGAAAGACTGGAAAAAAATGCTCTAGTTACTGTAGCTACAAGGCCACTTAAACAAACCAAAGTGGCATTGTAGCAAATGTTCAAAACTTAAAAAAAAAAAAAAAAAAAAAAAAAAAAAAAAAAACCCAAAATTGTACTGTAGCGGCATTGCCACATTTTATATAGTTAATAGATTGTCGGCACAAGTTAAAAAAAAAATATTCTGTATCTGTAGCCCAAAAGGCAGGGCCCCCTGAAGCAGAGTAAATATGAATTATGCATATTATGGACCTAGTAAGAGATTTCTAGTACGTTATTTAAGTGTTGTAAAAATACGTGTGAGTTAAAAAGTACAATGGAAATACATGTTGCGGTGTTTAAATACTAAAAACTGTTATTTAAATATGAAAGCTCAGATTTGTGCTAAAACACACAAGCTTATTTAGACCTCAATTTTAAAATTACACCTAAATTACTTTGACTCTAACTTATCTAACTGCGGAATAAGAGTAAAAAAAGCACAATCACCGAAACTACTCTAGTACACAAACATGAACAATAAGCAATAAATGTTAAGTACAAGAGTAAGGGAAGAGAAATGTAAACACAAGATAACACCAAAACGTGTTATCGAAGAGGAAATCAAAGAATTCGGCAAAAAACCTCTTCACAACCCTCCAAATCGAAATCAATCTACTAGTGAATAAGTTGGAGCACACGAATAACAAAAAACCCTCCAAGCCTAATCTACCAAATATACTTGAGCCCTCCAAGCTCCTACTACTAACGGACTTCTCGAAATCTTGTCTTCACTAGCTTTTCGGATCCTGCAATACACCCGATTGCATCTGCCAAGCCTCACTGGCTTCTCTTAGCAAATCCCTAAAACTTTCCAAACTCCAAAATACTCACTACACTCTGAATAGATGTGGGTTGTATTTGGGTACAAATCTCCTCTCAATGTATGACAATAGGAATAATGCATCTAAGCTACAATGATTTCTCAATAAGAATGAGTAGCTCTCTCTCTAAAAGATGGGTGTGTTGTATTGTAAAAACCTATCTAGGGTTTTCTCTCTGAATATTAGCATTTTCTACTTTTGTGAATAATGAGGGTATATATAGTATGGGTGAAGGGTAAGAAAATCACACTTAAAAACTTCCAGGCAAAGAGTTTCGCAGGTACCTCACGAAATGGTCTGTCTCGCGAAGTACTTACGAAATGCAGCTTGGCATTTGACTCTTCAGCTTCCAACATATGCTTCTCACATGCCCTTTTCGCGGGAACCTTTCTTGCGAACTTCTTGCAATCTAGTCCCGAAACTACACTGATCTTCATTTCATGCTCAATTTTTCACCAATTTAATACTAAACACAATACAATAAAATCCTACAAAATACAAGGAAATAAATTAATGCAGTTATCCCACTTTTTGTCATAGAATAAAATTAACATAAAACATAGTTGTAAATTACAACTTTACAAAATAACAGTACCAAACAGACCCTATATATACACACATTTAGATGCATTATTTAGAAGGAAAAAAATAAGCATATATTGTATTATTTTTGGACAATATTGTATTATTTTCAAAGTGGAAGACACTGGTAAAGAACTAAAGTCTAACTAACCTATACAGTGTACTTGTGTGAACATACTAGTTGGGTAAAATGTGCACACTTCAAATAGTTGTTCTCCAATCAAACTAACCTTCTAATATGTACCATGTAGTACGTTTTAAAGGCTAAATTCACGTGTATCCACATATATTTAGCTTTTGTCGCCATTGTATTACTATTACCTAACATGTCATATTAGCATCTTTTTTTTTTTTTTTGTTGAAAGGTGAAACTTTTCTTGATTCAATAGAACACTTCAGAAATTGAAGTACAACAAAGAAAGGCAGTACACGTAAATTTTCTAACATTTAGCCTTATCAATTTGGCAGAGTTTATGAACCATAGAAGTCTCCATTTCATTCCAGGTCTGTGATGTCTTGGACTCTATAGCCAATTTGGCTAACTCATGAGCCACTTTGTTGTATTCCCTTTTCAAGTGCTTGACTTTCCATATATCAAAGGAATAGGATAGCGATAGGATCCCTTGGACGATTGGCCTTAAATATCCATAGGGCGAGTTTGAGGAAATAGCTTCCACAACCAAGAGCGAGTCAGACTTAAGAATAACTTGCGTGAGCATCTTTTGGCAGGCTAGAAGAATGCCTTCTTCAACAGCTAAGGCTTCAATGACTTCTACTCCATATTGTGCAGGTAGTAGCTTTGCACTTGCTTCCACAACCACTCCTCTACAATCTTAAATTACCACGCCTACACCTGAAGGTCTACCATCTTCGAACATTGCTCCATCAATGCTTATCTTATGCATACCCGATGGAGGTGCACTCCAACCAACCTCCGGAGGTTGCTACCGAAGAAGATTGATAGCTACAACAACATTATAGTCATTAAGGACTCATTGTGCAGTACCCCAAATTCGCATTAAAGGAAAACTTTGAGCCTCATGAGCCACTTGATTCCGATTGTACCAGATCGACCACGCTATGACAAAACATATTTCCAAGTCATGACTGGTTCCAACTTCCATAATTCGCATTGCCACATCCACTACGTCATTTGTTTCAGCTAAGAGATTTATTGGGCAAGACACCACCAAACATCACAAATTTTTTTACAATAGAGAAGAGCATGTTTTGTACTTTCTCCATATTTTCCACAGAGAGGGTAGGTTGCATCAATATCAATTCCTCTTGTCTCCATGTTCAGGCGAGTTGGCAACCCATTCACACAGGCTCTCCAAGCAAAAAATTTTACTTTGGCCGAAAGCTTAAGGTGCCACATTTTCCTCCAAAGTGGGATTGATAGTCTCCAGCTGAGCATTCACCCAATCCTGGTTCTTTAACCAAAGGCAAGGCCACATAGTAAGCACTCTTAACCGTAAACACGCCCCTTTTGTTGCCCATCCAGATTATACCATTACTTGGTAAGCTGTAGCTCAGGGGTATATTGAGTATAGTTTCTGCCTTAAAAGGGTAGAAAATTTCTCTTACTCTATCTGGCCTCCAACGTCTTGTGTTCTCATCAATGAGAGATGAGACCATTGGGAAATCATCTATGTCTTTTTGGGGGGAGCAGACCGTATAAGTGGTTGGGTTGGGGAGCCACTTGTCCTCCTATATGTGGATCGTTCTCCCATTCCCTACCCTCCATCTAGTGCCCTTCCTTATTACTTCCAGTCTATTATAGATACTTTGCCAGGCATACGAGGGATTACATCCGAGCTTCGCCCTAAGGACATCACCTGTGAGATAATATTTAGCTCTGTAGAGCCAAGCCACTAAGGATCTTAGGTTGGTAAGGAGGCGCTATCCCTGCTTTTCTATCATAGCTAAGTTGAAAGCCTTTAGATTGCGAAAGCCCATCCCTCCCTGTATTTTAGATATACACATTTTCTTCCACCCCACCCACGATATCTTTGCTTCTTGGCCCTTTTGACCCCACCAGAAGTTTCTCATCATCCTTTCCAAGTCCTCACACAAACCCTTTGGAAGTAAGAAGTAACTCGTCGTGTATGTCAAGATAGCTTGTGCCACAGCTTTAATTAAAATCTCCTTGCCACCCATTGAAAGCATTTTTTCCTTCCACCCCAATAGCTTTTTCCCTACCTTCTCTTTTATTTCCTCAAAATTATAGAGGGGAGGCCAAGGTATTTACCATGCCTTGTGTCTTGCATAGGGCCAAGAATGCCCAAAACCTCATTCCTTGTGTCGGATTTTGTATTTTGGCTAAAGAACACTGAAGACTTGTTCGTGTTAATTTTCTGCCCCGATGCCATCTCATACCGCTCTAGAATCTCCACCAACGTCTGGCTCTCTTGCCTTTCTGCCTTACAAAATAATAGACTATCATCCACGAAGAATAGATGGGTGATTCTAGGACTCCCCCTGCATATGGATATGCCACTGAGCCCCTGGTTGTTATTTGCATCCACAATCATGGCTGAGAATGCCTCTGTACACAGCAGAAAAAGGTAGGAAGATAATGGGTCTCCCTGCCTTAACCCCCTTGATGGTGTGATGCAACCATGAGTCTCAACATTAATTAGGACAAAATAAGAGATAATTGTTATACACCTTAGAATCCATTCCACCCATCTCTCGTGGAAGCCCAATCTCTTCATCACTTTTTCTATAAAGATCCACTCTACTCTATTGTAAGCTTTGCTCATATCCAATTTAACCGCCATATAACCGTCCTTCTCACTCTTCTTGTGATCCAAATAATGCATTAGCTCAAAAGCCACCAGTATGTTGTCAATTATTCGGTGCTTTATCAAGAAGGCACTTTGATTTTCTGATATGATCTGAGGGATAATCACTTTAAGGCGGTTTGCAAGAACTTTGGATATCAGTTTGTAAGCCACATTACTAAGGCTTATGGGATGAAAATCTTTCATCTTGGATGGATTCTTAACTTTTGGCACAAGAACAATGTTAGTTCTATTTATTAGCAAAAGGAGCATTGGAGTTAAGCACATTAAGGACCATATTAGCAGTATCAAAACCAACAATGTCCCAATACTTTTGATAAAAAATAGTTGACATACTATTTGAGCTGGGAGCTTTTGTAGGGTGCATCTGTTGGAG
Organism: Quercus suber; assembly: GCF_002906115.3. Lineage (NCBI taxonomy): Eukaryota > Viridiplantae > Streptophyta > Magnoliopsida > Fagales > Fagaceae > Quercus > Quercus suber. Next base: position 1,519,278 of record NW_027069521.1, read on the forward strand.
TGCTGCTTTGACCTCATCCATGGTAAAATCACAGATTAGATCATTATTCATCTCACTAGTGACCTTGGCTGGAATTAAGTTTGTCACTTCATCAACACTGGCTAGATGGGTGGTTGTGTATATGTCTTCAAAATATGCAATGGCTATGTCTGCAATACTTTCCTTGTTGCTACACCATAATCCTTCCTCATTCCATAAACTATTGATAGTGTTCTTTTTCTTTCTTTCTGAGGCACGATGGTGAAAGTATTTAGTATTTCAATCTCCCTCTCCTAGCCACTGTACTCTCGATCTTTGCTACCATCACACCTCTTCTTCATCCAACAATTCATTAACTTCCTTCCTTAGCTTATTGATCTCTGCCCCATTCTATCCATCGTCATCATTCTCAATTAATCTCCCTAGAATCTCATTTTTTCCCTTAATCCTCTTCGAGATTCGCCCAAAGGTGGATTTGCTCCAACTTGTTAGAGCTGATGCACATTGTTTGAGTCCTTCAATAAGCCCATCCGGGGTACTTCTACTTGAGCCATCATTCTAAGCCTCCTCAATAACATCCTCACAATCTGCCCTCCTCATCCATATAGCTTCAAAGTGAAATCTATGTTTCCTTTGATGACTGATGGTACTAGTTTCAGCAAGTAAAAGTGGGCTATGATCTGATGTCATATCAACCAAATGGTGTACCTTTATATTATGGAAATGTTGCAGCCAATCCACAGTTGCGAAAGCATGATCCAGTCTCATATAGATTCTATCTCTTCCTTCTTATTGGTTGCACCAAGTGTAGTTTGCAATATCCCATGTCCCTAAATTCACATCGATCAATTACATTTTTGAACATTGCCATATGTTGCCACAATCTTGGAGCACCACCCTTCTTTTCCTCTCTTAATAGAATCTCATTAAAATCTCTCAAACATAACCAAGGCAGATGATATTGGTTGTTTAAGGTATCAAGAAAATTCCAGGATTCCTTTCGATGATGTGTTTCCAGATGCCCATAGAAACCAGTTATCCTCCACTTAAATCCATTCCCCTCCTCAGTAACCACATCGTCAATATGGTTCTTTGAAAAACTCTTTATTTCCAAGTTCGTCTCTCTTCTCCATAGCATAGCTAAGCCCCCTCCTTTTCCTTTTCCTTTGACATAAAATCCATTTTCAAAACCAATTTTTACTTTTACTTTCTGCATACCTGAGTTTTTTTTCTTCGTCTCTGATAAGAAGACGATTTCAGGATCCCAACGTCGCACTAGTTCGCTCAACGCACCAACTGACCGGGGGTTCCCAAGCCCCCAACAGTTCTAGTCTAAGGCAATCATGGCTCTCAGCGATGTTGCCTAGCAGCCATCGTCATTTCATCAATCATGAGAACATCACCATTGGAAGCATCCTCACATTTTTTCTTTGTTTTCCTTACCCCCTCTGCTTCTTGTTTTTCTATTTTCCTAGGCCTTTTTTTCCCAACTTCTTCTTCTTTTTGGGCTGTTGCTGCACCACCCTCGGCTGGGCCTTGTGCTCTAGCCAGCTTCTTCCAACTTCCCTTTCCATTGGGCTTCTTTTCTTCATTCTGGCCTACGTCTAGAAAGCCCACTACAACCTCTTCACTTGTAACTTGTTTGGGCTTTAGTGGGCTTCTCACCTCTGTCTCTTTCCCTTTTTTTCCTTCCTTTGGTAGGCCCACTACTGAAGTTTCATCCACATATATCTTATTCTTCCCTTTTACTTTAGCAATGTCCAGCGTCTTCCTTTGCTCACGTGCAACATCTCCCTTCCCCATGCTAGGCAAACTTCCTTAAGACTTGTCCCATCTAATAGGGTGACTAGCCACCTGACACGCTAACCCCCCATCATCACCTCGAGCACCCCAGTCATCAGCTTTTTCACTTTCTTAATAATCACTAGACTTTCAAATTCCACCACCGATGTCAATCACCGTGTCGCCCATCACCGCCACCGAAGGTTGCGGTTGTGTTTTTTCACTTCCACTGCTTGACGCAGCATTATCATTCTTCCTAGTTTTTGCTTTATGCTAAGTCCCACTGTAGTTTCCATTGGCTTTAAGCCACTCTTCATACTGATACTCAGCTTCCTACCTATTTGTGGCTTACAAACAGTGCCAATCATCATGTCCCATTCTTCCACATACATAGCACATAGTGGGTAGCCTCTCATACTTGAAGGTGACCCATACTCTTTCATTCTCCATGTTCCTGATGTACCCCCACCCCCCCCCCCCCTTCGAAGTGGCTTGTCGATTTGCAAATCAACGCGGATTCACATAAATTTCGCTTAGCCTGTTTGCCATGATCTTTTATTTGTTTCAACATAGATACCTATACTGTTGCCAATGTCTTTCCTTGATTCTTCGAACATAAGCTCAAAAGGTAGCTCCTACACCTGAACCCAGAAGGGTGAGTGCGTGAAGCTAATGATCGCCGCTGAAAGTCCTTTTCTCCATCGACACAATAGCAACAAATTATTGTTGAAGTTCCATGGTCCATTTTTCTCTACCCATTCCATCTAGTACTTTGAATTGAACTTGAACTATAGTATGCCATTGCCCACCTCCACTATTCTTATATTTGATCCCATTTTCTAGACAGCTCTCAAGGTGCTCTTCAGAGCTCGTTGGTTCTGCTGCCTGCTTGACTAAAGCTTCCCAAAGAGGCTTAGATGGCATTCCTCGAGAAGCTCGGCACAACTCTTGTTTGTGATTTGGATACATTCCTCCTCTTCCTTAGTGAGCTACAAATTATGCAATCCATCTAGCACAGCCTGCTTCATTCTAATGAGTTATTTCTTGACCAATCTCTAAGATTAGTATAGTCAAACAAAAGCCCCTAGTTAAGAACTAAGGGAGGAAGGAACCCTTACTCAAGAGAGAGAGAAAAGCTCCTACTTGAGAGAGAAGAAGTCTAGTTAAAAGAAGCAAACACTTAACACTTATGTCATATTAGCATTTTAAAGGATAGTCATAACATGAATATAATTTTTGTTTTACAAATGTATATAACATTATATACATTTATTTAAACTATAATATAAATTTTACATTACTAATACAAGATAAACTTATATAATTACTCCATTATAACATTAACATTATTGACTAAATATTGTTTATAAAAAAGTATGCTATGTTGTTCCCATTGTGATGATAAAAATTAAGTATAAGTGTATAACCATAGCATTTAGGTGTTTTGAAAACACAAATAATTTGATGAAAAAAAAAAAAAAAATTGAAGAGCAGGGTCGTACTAGTACCCGGTAACCACATTAAAAGTGCTGGCTGAACAAGGTTTAGTCATGTCGGCTAGATTGTGCAGAGAAAGAACGCTGATTTTTTGTAACCGGAAGAGAACACAAAAACCAAAAAAAAAAAATTGAAGAGCAGGGTCGTACTAGTACCCGGTAACCACATTAAAAGTGCTGGCTGAACAAGGTTTAGTCATGTCGGCTAGATTGTGCAGAGAAAGAACGCTGATTTTTTGTAACCGGAAGAGAACACAAAAACCAAAAAAAAAAATCATAATTGTGTTGCATGTGAAAAGACTGTTCGGCATGCAGTACTTCCTCGCCTTCGAGACAATAATTCCTCTGCATTGATGTAGTTTATATCCAGCCACTATTTGTACCAAATTCGTGAGAACCACAACCCACGACTAGGATTCAGTAACTGTACGTTTGGGAAGCGCAACACGTTTTGTGTTTTACCCAGTTTTTTTTTTTTTTTTTCCCGAAAGTTTTGACTTTTTTTTAAACAGTACACAGTATATAATATTTACAAACTCACAAATTTCACTTTTTAATAATTTTTTTATTAAAAATGTGTTTTACGGTACTATTTATATATTTAAAAATTATTTTGTTCCAATATTTTTTAGTTTTTAATTTTCAACTGTATCCAAACGAACCCTAAATATTTGTAATTACACATTATTAATTCATAATGCTCTCTCATTTTTGTTTCATACTTTGATTATTCAAATTACTGCATGGCTTCTGGCACCAACTTTCTAGCTGATATCTTATAATTTCTTATAGTACATTTTATCTTTGTTGATCTTCTTTTACAAAAAGAATGAGATGTGTGTAGAATTCTGTAAATATCTGATTACTCTTCGGATATATACCGTCCTCCGTCTCTTTAATTCTTCACAAATTCTTTAAATAACATTACCGACACAATGCAGTAATGAATCACCATCTCTTTACATCACTTCACCTTTCTTATACCATATTAAGAGCATCGGTAGCATGCAAGGACGGAACCATGTACAAGTTGAGGGGCTGTGGCCCCCCAAATTTTTTTTAAAATATTAAATAATAGGTATATATTTAAGATTTTAGAAAATAAGCTCAGGAAAGATTTATATTTGTCTCCTTCGACTTTGAATCTTAGTTCCGTCCTTAGTAGCATGTTACTTAAAATTTCTTTATCTTTTAAGATAATAATCTTTTTTTTTAGCTAACAATTTTTTCTTTTCGCCCACAAACTTGGTTCTAAATTAAGACTATAACTTCATTCAATACTTTTTATTAGATGTGAATTTTAACAAATTCACCATTAGATTACATTTTCTTCTTATATCTTCCATACTTGCAAAATTTTAAGAAAATTAAAAATCAATAGTTATGTCATCAATTAAATATTTAAATTTTAAATTTTTGTAGTCTAAAATTATACATAAAAAATAAATTTATGGATCAAATACATAATTGACATGAAATTTGACATGTGTTTTAAGAATATAAAATACATGTAATTCAACAGTTCAAATTTCAAAATATGTAATCATGTTAACTTTTTTAGTGAGAGTTGTAACCTTAGACTACAACTAAGTTTGTATCCAAAATTTATCTTTAAACTTTGGTATGCCCCTTAACAATATATTAGGACCCTATAAACCAAAAAAAAAAGGCCCAAGAAAATTTTTATTGAACTCAAATTTTGAAATAGATGTAACTTGCAGCATTGATAATGAGACTATCATGCAACAATTTCAAGAAAATTCGTAGAAGGAAATTATAAGACTTTTTATGTATTTGCTTGTGTTTTTTGTCAATATATGAAGTTTTCTTTTTATTATATTTTTTATAATTTAAGTTTCTTAATAACCACCCTAGGGAAAAAAATTCATAGAGCCGCCATTGACTTGGATAAGCATATATTTTATAGATTGTGCTTGTATGAGCTGTTGGATTTGAGAAGTTGCATGCTCCATTGTTATTCACGTAAATGCACTTTTGGTGCCTACATTTTGACCATATTTCTATCTTGATCTCTACTTTTTTTTTTACCGCATTTAGTCCCCAAAATGAAAAACTCGTGCTATTTATTCCTTACCATCATCTAACTAATAGAAAATAGCCTATATTGCAAACGAAATGCACAGTTAGCATATAAAATGCCACGTGGCCATTAAAATAATAATATAAATTTTTATTTAGATTTAAATAATACCCCCATCAACATTTTAAATATTAAAAAAGCCACATCATAGAAACAATTAAAATAAAATTCTAAACATATGATTTTTTAAAATAAAAAAAATTAAGTAAAATATTCTTTTCTTTTCATTATTTTTTTTTTTTTGTTTTTTGTGTTCTTTTATTTTCATGTTTGCTTTTCCCCAGAACATGTCTGTTCATGTTCATGTTCTCTTAGAAAATTAATCCTTATTTTCTTTGTCTTTCTTGTACTTTCTTTATAACCAAACACATCAAAACTCAAAATTGAGATCAAACAATAATCAACCAATATCAGCAGATCTGCACACTAGAAACTAAACCCAGAAATTTGAACTCAACAAACACAAACCAAAATCAATAGATTTGCATCCTCTTTGTTCACAAAATCAACACCAATCTCCAAGTTGGAAACCCACCAATCCAGCGAAACACAAAATCATATCCAACTTGGAAAACAAAAAATCAAATTTGCTACAAACCCACAAACCCAAATCAACAAAAATCACAACCTAAAAACCCACCATCAAAATCCACCACCACCTATCTCCACCGCAATCTCCACCACCGAGCTGAGAGATAGAGAGATGAAATAGAGAGATCCACCGATTTGAGAGATAGAAAGAAGAAAGAAAGAGACCCACCAAATGATGCTGCTCTTAGAAATGTATTGGTAAAATAAAGTGGTCTTGAAAAAAAATTGAAAACAATCAATCTGTTATAGACAAAACAAAAGGAATATAAAGACCAAAAAGAACAATGAAAACACAATATATTAAACGTAAAAATACACTTTTGGTCCCTATATTTTGGGCTGATTCTCATTTTGGTCCTTAAATTGGTTTTGCTACTAATGTAGTCCCTAAAAAAAGAAAATCAATTCTATTTTAGTCTCTGTCATCAACCCACGAATGGAAACCTACTACGTGACAAACGGAGTGCTATGCTTGCTGACATGGCGCTGACGTGACCATTAAAATATTATTAAAAATAATTATTTGGCATTTTTAAATGCCATGTCAGCACTTTAAATTTTCTTTAACAAAGCAATGTCAAAAAAATTTATAAAAAAAGAAATTAAATTAAAAAAAATCCTTAAATCTAATTTATTTTTTTAAAAATTGTTACTTTTCATTATTATTTTTCGTAAGAACATTATAACTTGCTCTTCCCAAATCAAACTCAGCAACCAAGAACTCAAATCCAAATTACAAGAACACAAACCCAACAATCAAGAACTCAAACCTAGATCACAAGAACACAAATGAAAAAAAAAAAAAAAAGACCAAACACAAACAAACCAATCAACCCACACCAACAACAAACCCACCACAACCAGCAAATCCAAACCAATCCACAATTACCACCACCTAGGGTTCACAACACCACAGCCACCAACCATCAAAAAAAAAAAAAAAAAAAAAAAAAGACCAAACACAAACAAACCAATCAACCCACACCAACAACAAACCCACCACAACCAGCAAATCCAAACCAATCCACAATTACCACCACCTAGGGTTCACAACACCACAGCCACCAACCATCGATCCATGTTTCACAACACCCACATGCAAGACTCCAAATTTTTCCCCTTTTTTTCACCGCATCAAGACCCCATGGCCTCCATGATCAAAACCTCGAAGATCAGCTTCTTAATCTGCTCGCCATTGGTCGATATCACATGTAAGGTTTTGAGCGGAGATAAGATTTTGAGATTAGAAAGTTTGGGTCAAATCGACGATGTGTGGTGGAGAAGAATCCAATTGGACACCAAATCCTCCACAAACCCAATCTCCTCTGCCGACCCCAGCGAGTCCACCAAAACCACCGAAGCGGTGGCACTCTTCTTCACCGAAAAAGGCAACCTCAATGCCTGAGCCAGATTGGCACGATTGAGATTAACACGAACCAACTCAAAGAGTGGGGTTGGTTCGTCTTGGATTGCTGGGGTTTAATTGTGGGTTCTCTTGATCTTGATTTTGAGTGGTCATGCTGTTTAGGTCTTAAGACCGAGAGAGGTGTTCTTTTTAGGAATGAATGGAAGAGCTCGGGTTTAGTGTATGTGAGAGAGTGAGAGATGCGAACAATGAAAGCTTGAGCTTCAATCTTTACAACTTAAAAAAAGTAAATTTTTTTGTTTGTTTTTTATTTTTTTAATTAAAATTAAAATTGAGAAATCTGGCTTTTTATTTTTAATTTTTTTTATTAATTAAAATGCTGATGTGGTATTTAAAAATGTCAAATAATTTTTTAAATAATATTTTAATGACCACATCAGCGCCATGTCAGTAAGCATAGCACTCCGTTTACCACATAGGAGATTTCCGTTAGTGAATTAACGGCAGGGACCAAAATAGAATCAATTTTCTTTTTTTAGGGACTACATTAGTAGCAAGGGACCAAAATAGGAATCAGCCCAAAATTTAGAGACCAAAAGTGTATTTTTGCCTATATTAAAAGTACGATAAAGAACATACGGGATCATAGGCCATCCGTTGTGTGTGTGTGTGTGGTGGTTGTGGAAATTAGAGAGAGTTCTTGATGAGACTTGAGAGAGAGGGAGATATAGGAAAGGCCAAAAGAAAAGTTTACGAATGACTATGGGTTTTCAATGGTTGTCAAAAAAAAGTTTAAGAAAAGTTGAGAAATTTACTATAAATTTTTTTTCTCAATTTATAAAAGTAAAAAAGCAATTTTTTAAAAAAACAAAATCTAAATTAATTTTCTGGGTAACCAAACAAGATAATTGGAGAAGAAAATGAACAATCATGTTCTTCCAAAAAATCCAAAAAATATAATGAAAAGAAAAGAATTTTTTTTAATTATTACTTTTTAAACCTCAAGTTTTTATTTAATTGTTTTTATTGTTTTTTGACATGGATTTTTTTTTAAATATTTTAAATGCTGTTGTGGTATTATTTAATTGCTAAGTAAAAATTTATTTTATTATTTTAATGGCCATTTGGCATTTTATATGCTAACTGTGCATTTTGTTTGCCACATAAACTATTTTCCGTTACTTATAGAACGCATTTTTCAGTTTGGAAAATAAATACAGTAAAGTAAAAAATTAAAAACCAAAATAAAAATAAGATCAAAATGTAAGAATTAAAAATGCAGTTATACGCCTTGTTATTCAGGTGGCACTTGTATTATTTTATATATATATATATATATATTTTTTTTTCTATTTTTTTTTTTTTTTTTTTTTTGGTTGGGGATCAAGATGGATAATTTTTACGGAAGTAGTGTACAATATATACCGCAAACAAGATCCCGAGGTGGTCCGTAAAATCCCTAGAGGTGAGGGATATAGAGAGGAGCAACATTAATGGTAGTCACATCAGAGACACATACCGAATTTATTAGCTTAAAAGCTTAAAATTTTCAATAAAATTTACCAAGCAACTCTGCATTTATGGCTAGGTATATTCCTCAAGTGCTGGTCAGAGTTCACGTAAAAGAAGCTCTTTGAATTCAGTAAATTCTTCCATTATTAACATCATCCTTTCTTCCATGGAACTAAAAAACTTGAGTCCTGTGACAAACTGTGAGCAATCTTCTTGTGCACCCTCTTTCATGTGACCTTCTCTAATCACACACTCCTTAGTCCCCTACTCTTGCCTGTGATTGCTTCAATTCCATATTCCTTCAAGCACGCCTTTAAATATAGAACACCCTCTCACTTTTCCTTTCACACCATCTCCATCTCAATATTTATCTTGCTCTTACAATAGCTAGCTCACTCAAGAGAGAGAGACAAAGAGAAAGCCATGAAGATTAAGGGTTTTGCTTGTGTTGCTGTTCTTCTCATTGTTCTCCTTTTAGTCCCAGAAGAAGTTAGTTCCGTGAGACACATTGGCCGGCCACGGTCACGTACGAGACTCTCTCTCTCTCTCTCTGTTAGGCTTAATTTTTTATGTTCACTGATAAGTTTCTAACTAGTTTATATGTTTTCGGGTTGATTAGGAAGTAGGTTTTAAATATAGAGTTTGGGTCTATATAATTATATAAAGCCACAACTTTTTCTTTTTTTCTTTTTTGGGAGTATTTTTACTTTTGAGTTTTTGTCAAATTATAGGAAATAATATCTTAAAGTTTTAGTAGAGTTTCTTCCAAGTTTCAACTTTACCCATAAAAATGTTTTTAATTTTAAGGGTCACTTAAAACCTTTTTTTTTTTTTTCTAAATTACCTTTTTAGAGATAAATTAGGCTATGCTAAACATAGCTGTAGACAGACCCTAAATAGTCCTAAATGTCCAAATGCCATTTATATTAGATTTGTGGCCAAAGTTTTGTGTTTAAGAGCTAGGTATTTAATTTTAATGATAATAGCATATCAACTTATTAAATTCTTTTCCTTAATTTGTCTTTGTTAAACAGGTCATAGCCATGGCCATTCCACAAAGCCCAAAACAAACGATGGCAAGGTAGCAAAATCCGGTTTCTATTGGGAAAGAAGGCCAACGAAGCGAATGGGAGCCGATACGCTCGAAATTGCAGGGTCAAGGTTGCCTGATTGCTCTCATGCTTGTGGAGCATGCTCACCATGTCGATTGGTCATGGTGAGCTTCGTTTGCTCATCACTTGAAGAGGCTGAGACATGTCCTATGGCTTACAAGTGCATGTGTAATAACAAGTCTTATCCTGTTCCATGAATCCCATATCTTCTCTTATATATATATATATATGTATGTATGTATATATATATTCCATCCCAATTATGTAACATTGTAACATAGTGGTCCTCATCTTTTTCTTTTTTCCCTTTGGCCCCCCCAAAAATTTTCTTTGTAAGCTAGACATGACTTCGTATGTGTAATCAGAGAGTTTCTAGTTAGTGAACAATGTAATCGAATCAACAAAATTCTAGCATTCAAGTGCTGTAATTTCCAGAAAGTGAAAAATTGGTTAGTATGGTTCAGTTAGTGTTTAGATGACAAAATTATTATGTGGTTCGTTCATAACATAGGCCTAGGCTTAACTTGTTAGACATTACTGGCCAAGCTTCAAACTCTTTTGCTTTTGGTTGTGAAGGCTCTGTCGGCTTGGACATTGCTGACAAGAAAGTGATGGATGGGCTAGGAGGCAAGGCTCAGAACCCAAAGTCTGACATTAGACCTGACTAATGACTATAACGGTTTTACAACTTAACGTGGATTGAGTAAACGTAATTGGGCCAAGCTAAAAGCTTTCGTTGACTATAGGCTCACTTTAGTTCTACCCTGTTTATCATAAAGCGATTCATTTATGTATTATAGGCCGTGGGAACAGTGCACACACATAAGACAAACTGGCTGGCACGTAACGATTATCATGTGTTGTTCCTGCTGTTCATAAAAATCGTATAAGCGAGGGAAGGACCACCCTCACACACATGACACAACACATGGCATGAAATGTGTGTTTCAGATTCAGAAGAAAAAATATAGTACAGCGACTTTCTTGCCACAGCTGCAACATGATAGATTATAAACGGTGGAAAAAAAAAATTAGACTACATGTAAAAATGGTTAACAACTATTTATAGTCTATTACGTTAGAATTATATTTTAAAAAAAAATTGTGGTCCTAAAATGGTTGGATTCATAATCAAGTGCATGCGAGGTTCAGTCTAGATTGGATTTAGAATCGAGTGAGGTTCAGTCTACTCTACTTTTATGGTAGCATTATGCACTCTCTCTACATTTAGTGACAGTGTACTATGCTATGAGCATTATGCATCAAATATGTTATAAAAATATGATATTTTGGTGAGCAAGATTTAAGTACCGTATTTAAGTACTGTTCTTTAAGTTCTTTTTTTATAATTTTGTCATGTGGATTTTTTTTTTTTATGGGATAAAAGTGTAATTTTTAGTTTAGTAGTCACATGGCTGAATCTTAAGAGATGAACCTAAAGAATAGCATCTAAAATACTGTACCTAAGTTTTGTCCTATTTTGATATAGAAAAAGTTTTTTTTTTATCTATTTTAACACACTACTTAACACTGCACACTATAACACATCTATTTTAATATACAACACATTAAAATACTCCCTCTGTCCCAATTTATTTGTACTGTTTGAAAAGTCAAACTTTTTAAATGAATATCATTTATTATTTTGTCTACCTTATAAAAATGTATAAGTTCACAAAACCACCCTTAAATAAACTTATTAGTTTTTTTTTTAAGAGTTATTCTTAATGAGACAACTAAAAATGTGCCCCAATTAAATTGATTTTTTAAATATTTGTTAGTTTTCTTTTCAAATAGTTTTGAAAATAAAGTAAGGGTATAAAAGGAACATTAGTAAATTAATAACTTTTACTTTTAAAAACAAGACAATATTTTGGGACATTCCCAAATGAAATAGAGGACAAACATACTGGGACAGAGGGAGTAATATAAATAAATGTGATGGCAAAGAGAAAAAAGAGAAGCAACAGAAGAGAGAAAAGAGAGTCTGACATGAATGAGAGAAGAGAGAAGAATGAAATAAAAATAAAAACATATATAATTTTTTTTTACAACATGCCACAATACTCTTTTACCCTTTACTAGGTAGTATATTGTTAAAAAAAAAAAAAAAAAGTTTTAGCACATATCATGAAGCATGGATTTTGGTGTTTGGTATGATAAATGTTAAAAATTTAGCATTTAGCACATTTAATTCTAGTGCTCTAACCTCTAATACCACAAGTCCACAATCGGTTCAACTTCACTTGCATCACTAATTCCACACATCTCTTATATTTGAGTTTGTAAAATGATCAAATAGGTAGATTATTTTAAAAAGGGGTCATGTTAACGGTTGTTTTTAGGACAATTATTAATAAATCATTTTAGAAAATTTTTTACACTTCTTTTATGGAAAATATAAAAAATCATAAAATAAATGTTAAAAATTTAGCATTTATCACATTAGTGCTAGTGCTCTAACCTCTAATACCACAAGTCCACAATCGGTTCAACTTCACTTGCATCACCAATTCCACACATCTCCTATATTTGAGTTTGTAAAATGATCAAATAGGTAAATTATTTTAAAAGGGGTCATGTTAACTTAAGGCAATTATTAATAAACTATTTTTGAAAATTTTTGACATTACTTTTATGATAAATATAAAAAATCGTAAAATAAATTAATTACTTTTTTCTTTTCCCATAAAAAGTTTTTAAAATACATCCTAAGGACAGAAGATTAATTTGTATGCTAATGTTGATTTTATACATCAATTAATGAAATACTTCTAATTAGTTTATTTCTTTCATGCTAAACATTTTTTTTTTTTTGGGAGAGGTTTCGTGCATTTTTTTCTCATCTCCCCCATATTTATATACATTACATATATATAATATATTTATATATATCTAAAAGCTGAAGTGTAACATTTATTAGTACTATCCTCCTGTTAAGCCATATTAGCGGCCACATCATCCACTTATTTTTTATCTCTTATTTTCTCTTTTTAAACTTTTATTCTTCCTATTATAAATTTAAAAAAAAAAAAAAAAAAAAAAAACCTCATCTTCTCCCTATTAGCCCACATTTACTGCTACACTTTCTCCAACATTTTCCATCTATTTTTGTCTCTTTATCTCTCCACTACTCTCTACTTTACCGTTACACTTCTTTTAACCTTTGTCTTTCTTATATTTTGACTCTCTTTCTTTACATTTTATTTTGTATAAATTCAATGTCATTTCTCTCATTCAATCTATATTTTCCGACAGACAAATTGTGAGTACTCTCTCTCTCTCTCTCTCTCTTTCTCTCTCTCTTTACTTTCTTTTGGTGGATTTTTGTTCTTTCTTATAACTCTAATTAAGATTGATGGGTTTTTTTTTTAATATGTGTTTTGGTATTGTGTTTTTTTAATTTCTCATCACAAAGTCTTCTCTCTCCCTTTTATTGCTTTGGTTGAATTTTGGTTTGCATTAATATTTAGTTTTTTTGGAACTAGGAATTTGAGTTTATATCAAAACACAATCTACATGACTATGAATTTGAATATATCTACCAATTTTTTGAGTAATAAATTATTATAAATTCTATTTTTTTTTCCTATGGTTTCATTTTAATTTTAGTTGAGATAATATTGTAATTTATGATGAGTTATTATTATTATAATAATCTCCTTATTCCTTAAGAGATGAGAAATTTAAATAATAAATTTGAAACCTATAAAATTTAGTTGTATATTAGGTAAATATAACACACAAAACAAAAGTTAAACAAATATGGTTCACCTTAAAAAAGAGTAATCAAACATAAAAAAATAAATAAATAAATAAAATAGTATGATATTTTTGTAGAGATAAAAAGATTTAAAAAAAATACTTGAAAAAATCTTTTTTTTTTAAATAGATAATTCTTGAAGTAATTGTTACTTTTTATATATTATACCTCATATTACATAATATTTATATATTCTCACGCATCACGTGTGTCTGTGGCTAATTAAATTTAAAAGATTAAAAATAAGTTCTAGTTAGCTCTCATCTAAAAAGGCACCTAGACCCAAATATAATCTATACCAAAAAAAAAAAAAATCAATTAATATATTAATAAGAAGATAAAGAACAACCATCAATAAATAAACACCATAAGATACATCAATTACTTACAATGGAGCAATAACTTCGTTTGGAATTCATTAGTTCAAAGGGAAGAATAAAAATCAAATTCTTCTTCCATCATAAGAAAATGAGTACAATGATCAATTTTTTTTTTTGTTAAAATCAAGATTACCATTATCACATTTGGTCAGATCCTCAATCCCAAAAATGAATTAATAGTATTATTGTAAATTCCATCGTGAACACCTTACAAATTCTTTTTTAGAGTACTAGGAATGAATGACCAACTCAGATGCTGACTATTATGCATTCAGAGCACGCGGATGGGCCACAAAGAAAGGTCAGGGACAGGGAGACACAATGCAAAACAAAAACAAAGCACCCCGAGAGCTACGGTTGTGCCTTGTTTATAGGAAATTGGCTGGTTTTCAACGCCATTGCACAAAAGGAGACAGACAACACAACACAACACAAAACTTAACCTTTCCTCAACGGTGTGTGTTTGTTTGTTTGTATTGCATGCCAAATCACTCCTGAAGAACAAAGGAAAAAAAAAATGAAAAATGACATTCTTCTTCTTCTTCTTCTGCTTCTTCTTGATGTTCTTGTTCTTCTTCCTAGGCCTGGTTCAGTTCTGGTCCCACCACTTTCTCCAAGTGGATCCCACCTCATCAATATCGGCACCAAGTCTCATTAGATACCATAACAGGTACTTTTCTCTTTGACTTTTTTTGTATTCGATTGCATTCTCTCTCTCTCTCTACCTTTCTTTGTGGGGATGTTAGTTTTGTCTTGTATGTATGCTAATGTTGATTTTATGAAGAAGAGCAAAGACACCCACCTCCACTTTTTCCATCTTCTTTTATATTGCAATGCAGACTAATAAAAAAGGAGGCCTTTAATTGCGCTGTTTAAATCTAAAACCTTTCAGGAAAAAAAAGGTTGTCTTTTTGGCTTCTGGGTAAGCCTGTATATGTATACCATTATTACATTTCTTTCTCGAGACTCTCTCTCTCTTACTTGTAAGGGGTAGAGAGAGAGAGAGAGAGAAAAGAGAGAGGGAACCAAAATGATGGGAGTTGAAAAATAGGAGAGCATGAGTTGGGTGCAATTATATGTCACCCATTTCTTCAAAAAACATACTTGTCTTTATGCCTTTTGCTTTCGGTTAAAAAGGGTGTAAGAATCTCAATCTTGATTTTGGTTTGGTCCCCTCATGAGATTAAGGAGGCGTAGGCAATGCTTTCGTTCTTGCTCTTCTCTTCACAGAGTAAATCCAACCCCTCCTCTATCAATATTATTAATTTCAAGCCAATGTTAATGGTTTAGGACTTAGAAGCCTCTTAGAAGTGACCATTAGCTTAAAATGTGCCTTTGTTAATCTTATCTATTACGAATGCTTTTGTGCCCTCTGATTAAAATAGCTCTTAATTACAATAATCAGCTTTGCAATTCTTTGTTGCTTGCATTTCTACCTAAAATACGGATCGGGTTTTCTACTTCTCTTGCTTATAGTTTTGTAGTTCATTTATGAACCTTTATTTTACCCCTCGTTCTGCCCCTGCCTAATATGATTCTTAGGTGGTGATTCCTAGGAATGCCTACTAACTCACAATCTCTCTATTACACATTTGATGTAAAAATTTTGCACATTGTGATGAAAATTGACATTGCTATTGGTTGTTGCAAGCTTTTCTGCCTGTAATGCTAACCGGGATTTTCTCACTTACCATGTAGTACTTTCAAGTTATATTTTTAGAATCTTTTTTCTTTTTATTGCTAACCTTGAGTTGCTATATGTCATGAATACTAGAAGTAGAAAGTCAGTACTTAAGAAGTTTTGAAGCCGTTTATATCTTTATCATGAGTTAAATTATCTTTTTTATTTGTGTGCTTTATTAACTTTAAAGCCATGTGCATGCACAATGTTGATAAACCAGGGCATACGAGTGCTGCATTTGTAGCCCTTCACTCTATTTGGCCCAGAAAATTGGTTCATTTTGACTAATTTAGATAATGAAACCTCAGCTTGTTACGTTAAAGATGTCAATGAATTGGGCAGGTCACTCCATTGTCTATAGTCTTGTGTCTTGGATCTACTTTATAGTTAAAGGCACATTCAAAATTCAAATGTAGGTTGATGAGGATGAAATATACTGGAGACAGAAGAAGGGTGATGAAGAGTTGGAATGGTCACATAGTTCCACTCATGTAATATCACAGTTTACTCAATGTTTTGGTAAGTATAGTTTCCTGTACTCTTTTCTTTTTTGGTTTTATTTTTTGTACAGAAAATCCATGCATTAGTAATCTATAATTTTCTCCAATTCAGTGTAATAGAAAATCAATATTTAATTAATTCCTACTTTTTCATTTCCAATACATTATACATGCTAGGTTAAATCCAAGACGTAAAGGATAATAGCACGATTATTACTATAACTTTAAAATGAATTTTCCTGGCAAACAGTACATAGAAAAATTCCTGGAAATGTCTAGGCAATCAAAATGAAACCAAGGGCCACAAACTGATTTGGTTAACAAGAATCTTTTCTCTTAATCAGTTAATGGCGTTAGTTCCTTGATTGGCAATCAAATTTAAGAGATCAGGATAAGTAGGATTGTTAACCTCTTTCTATCATATTGAATTACAAGATGGCTTAGGTTTCTAATTCATGCCTTTCTAACAGTCAATCTACTTTTTGATGATGTTTAGTTTGCTAATTAAAACATGGAGAAATTGTAAGGTGAACCTCCCTTCCCCCCCACAACAACTGCTAATCCATTTTTTGATGAATGAGACTTCTTCAGAAGAATAACTATGCAAAAGAAGTCTAGAACAAGTGCAAACAAACTCCAAACGAACAAAGACTCTGTTTAGTGAAATCACAGCCAATGAATAACTGGTCTGTATTGTTTTACGGCTAATCTGCTTGACATGTGTTTAACTTGACCTGCATAGTACTACTACCATTCATGTTGTCTCTCCTTTGTGGAAAGGATATTTCTTACAGCTAACCGAGCAATGGACTATTAGTTCAATTGAAGTTTCAAGAATGTTCATGATGTCCAACTATTAGAAGTAGTTTCAGGAATACCTTATTTTTAAAAGAAATAATTTCAAAAGTGTTCTTGATAATTCAACTCACACTATTAGGGTTCAAGTTCGAGCATGATTATGGTTTAAATGTTTTGCGAATGTTTTTGATAAACCAATTTCAATTTATTGGAACACAAAAATCAGACTATATTTCTATGGATGATTGTTTTGTTATACCTGCCAATGTTTTGGTGGGTTTTGGAAAGTGAGAGAGCTACCTCTGTTTTGTACCCCGGCCACTGGTGGGCTCATTATCTTTTCGGTAAGCTACTATCATGGCTTTCTTGAAAATTACAAATGCAAGACACTCTCTATCTGCTTTTCCATCTTCCATGTTAGACTTTATAGCTTGGAACATATTATAGAATGTAAAATTATTAATTTAAGATCATCTTTTAACTAATTTTCCAATGTTATTTTATGACCTAACCTATGTCATTCCATTTGATAAGAATTCTCTTATTTCACTGATCAGCATTTGGTGGTTGTAGCTAATGCTATGGTTGGACCACGATCGTGGGTAGGAGCACTCTTTAATCGCTCAAGCAACAAACGCAATGAGAAGTTTAGCGACTACCCTTTGAGTCCTCTTCAGGTAAATGGGATGTTACTGCAGTGTAATAGTATTCCTTGCATTCTTTGATTGGCCCACCTTTGCTTCTGATCTTGTGGTTGTTAACAAAGACACGCCTCCATCTGTTTGCTCTCTCTCTCTCTCTCTCTCTCTCTCTCTCTATAGATTTTTACTTCAAAATCCCTTTTCTGTCCATGAGGGCTTTAGTGTGAAGACATCTCACTGAAATAATTTATGGAATTGGTTTTGAATTAGTTAAAATAATCAATTTGTAGTTGGGGATGGTTTTTGCAATGATATGACCTGATGTCACTTTAGTTGGCATTCTCAGCCTCACTAAACTTTTATGTTCTTAAACTTCTTCCCAGGCACAAAGACTTCAGAGGCTCCAAGAAAGAATACAAGTACCATTTGATGAGACTCGCCCAGATCATCAAGTATTTTTCTTCAGTCTCAGGCTATTTCTGTCTCTTCTTAATATTTTTCCTACTTTTCTCTGTGATGAGTTCAATGAACTTGAGCTATATGTAAATCTGATGTGAATTTAGTGTTTCTTATAAGTATGATCTTCATTTGTGCTCCATCAACAAGAAACTTGACCTTCTTAGGCAAATCTCTCTCTCTCTCTCTCTCTCTCTTTGTTTCTCTTTTTCTCTGACTTGGTTTACAAATCCATGGTTCATATAGGTTTTCATCACTATGGATATAAAATCAGCAAATGAAATTTTGTCGGTTTGTATTTTAAATTTTTGTGGCTGTTTCTGGAGTGACTTTAGCTACAATCACTGCGCTAACTCATCCACTTATTTTTTCTTCTCACACAGTTTCTTCAACTAAAGCACGTGCTTATAAATTTTATCTTATTTAGTTTTCATCACGGTTTAATGCTATGTCAATAATGTTCCTTCTTATTAACAGGAAGCCCTTAGAGCATTGTGGCATGCTGCCTTTCCAAATATTGCTCTCAATGGTTTGATTTCTGAGCAGTGGAAAGAGATGGGTTGGCAAGGTCCTAATCCATCAACTGACTTCAGGTACGAGTTACATCACTTTTCTTGGTAGTTTGTGTTACATTTTAGTTGGTCATTTATCTATATCTTATTGATAACTCTGGAATGAAGGGGAGTGGGAATGGGAGATTCAAACCAGTAGCCTCCACTTCATGAGGAGTGGTCATCAACCGATTGTGTTACCCTGTTAATCATTACATAAAATCATCATATTCAATGGAAGAATAGGAGATATGTTCCATAATAAGTGAACAACACATGAAAATGTACGAGTTTGGCTTACCTCCATTACTTTTTTAACTGGATATGTCATTTTGTTTTAAATATACCATGCCAAGATCTTATCCAAAAAAAAAATACCATGCCAAGTGGTAATGTGTTTTAATCTACATCTTTTATTTAGTTAGTAAGCGACGTGACAATTTCTCATTAAAACAAAAGGAAATTCCAGTGAAAAAATATATTGGAGGTAAGCCAAACTTAAAATGTATTAACTCCATTAATTCTCTACATAGCACTTTAAAGAGTCCATAAAATTACTCACTGCCATTGACGCTTGTTCTGTGAAATTTATTCTTTCATGGATTTCAAGACATGATTTGATTTTCATCTTCTATGATCCAAGTTGGTAATAGCTTTCCTGTGGTTTTGCTGGAGATGACTAAACATCTTCATATGTGGATTTTGGTTGTACATGATGTTAAAGTACCACATGATAGGTAGAAAAGACATGAAATAATATTAAAATGTTGCAGGCACAACCTTGGCATCTTTTAACTGAATCTGTTTTTTTTATTGATTAATAAATAAATTTAATAAGTAAAACCATTTTAGACAGTGGCTCTATGCTTTATCCAATTATCCTTCCTCTTGCTCCTCTTTTTTTTTCCCTCCCTGCAATTCAAAAGTATTTTGTCTCATATTGATCTGCTCTCCTTAGGGGTTGCGGTTTTATTTCCCTTGAGAATTTGCTGTTTTTCTCCAGGACTTACCCGGTATGCCTTCTACCTATTTGTTCAGCTCCTGAAAATTATACTAACAAAATCTGTCTGTGTTCTCTTTCATTTCTTGTGTTCTGTGTTTCTTTTTACTAGTCTGTCTTTGCACTAAAGATGGATTATTACTAATCATAGTAAATATCAAAATGAAGGCATCTTTTCATAGGTTATTATTCAAGCAAGAGGGGACGCGAGCAGATTGGGAATACCCATTTGCTGTTGCTGGCATTAACGTAACATTTATGCTGATTCGGATGCTGGATCTAAGCTCAGGTTTGTAGACAAATTTAGTCATCATCTGATACCATTTTCTGTTTTGTCCATTGAAATTGTGCTGATTTATCCATTAATTCTCTACATAGCACTTTAAAGAGTCCATAAAATTACTCACTGCCATTGACGCTTGTTCTGTGAAATTTATTCTTTCATGGATTTCAAGACATGATTTGATTTTCATCTTCTATGATCCAAGTTGGTAATAGCTTTCCTGTGGTTTTGCTGGAGATGACTAAACATCTTCATATGTGGATTTTGGTTGTACATGATGTTAAAGTACCACATGATAGGTAGAAAAGACATGAAATAATATTAAAATGTTGCAGGCACAACCTTGGCATCTTTTAACTGAATCTGTTTTTTTTATTGATTAATAAATAAATTTAATAAGTAAAACCATTTTAGACAGTGGCTCTATGCTTTATCCAATTATCCTTCCTCTTGCTCCTCTTTTTTTTTTCCCTCCCTGCAATTCAAAAGTATTTTGTCTCATATTGATCTGCTCTCCTTAGGGGTTGCGGTTTTATTTCCCTTGAGAATTTGCTGTTTTTCTCCAGGACTTACCCGGTATGCCTTCTACCTATTTGTTCAGCTCCTGAAAATTATACTAACAAAATCTGTCTGTGTTCTCTTTCATTTCTTGTGTTCTGTGTTTCTTTTTACTAGTCTGTCTTTGCACTAAAGATGGATTATTACTAATCATAGTAAATATCAAAATGAAGGCATCTTTTCATAGGTTATTATTCAAGCAAGAGGGGACGCGAGCAGATTGGGAATACCCATTTGCTGTTGCTGGCATTAACGTAACATTTATGCTGATTCGGATGCTGGATCTAAGCTCAGGTTTGTAGACAAATTTAGTCATCATCTGATACCATTTTCTGTTTTGTCCATTGAAATTGTGCTGATTTGGGTACAAAATATAGACAACCTAATTTTATCTTATTTTCTTCATAGCACTTAATTGAGTATATATTTCATCGGTTTAATAATGTAGCATTAGGACTTTAAAGCCGCATTGGGCTGTATACTCATTTTTTGTGACCTCAAGACCTTGGAAAACATAGATCAAATGTTAATCATTCTTCTGGTGTCTTTTGCAGTAAAGCCACGATGTCTTCCAGGAATCAATTTTGCTAAATTATTAGGAGGTAAATCTATTAGAGCTCAAATTAGGTGCCACTCAAAGGTCAAAAATTTTATAAAAAATTTGCTTTCAGGTTTTTAATTCTGGCCCTCACGGTGATTTCCACTCATGATTTGCATGTTCTCAACTGCAGAGGATGAAGAAGCCTTTGATGTACTATACTGTATTGCTTTTGAAATGATGGATGCTCAATGGCTTGCTATGCATGCGTCCTACATGGAGTTTAATGTACAATCTCTCTCTCTCCATTGAAATCTCAAAATTATTTAAGTAGTTCAAAGCCATGTCTACCACTTTAAGATGCTGCTAATATATCTTTCCTAAGCACCTTAATTGTAGCTTCTTATTGAAATCTTGCACAGAACCTTTCAAATTATATAGGGTAATGTCCTTAACTGTATCACATTATGAATACTCTTATAGTTTGAAAGCAGCACAACATTATACAGCCTCAGGCCTGCATCTCCAGAGGTTTATCAGAAGGCTAATAAAAGAGAAAATGAGAAAGAGTAGAAGAAGCCATGCCATTTTGTAGAAATATTCAGCATCATTGTTGCGTGAACTGCCTGAAAAGGTCCCTAAATTGGTGTCAACCTGTTTGTTTTATAAATATTATAATGACTACAATGCCTTTACTCTTTCCCAGATAGCCCCTTATAGACATTGCCTCATCTCACCCCAAACAAGGTCTAATTTTCTTTTTTGTCCCTTGTTAGTATGTCCCAAAATTCTTGCCCTTCTTTTTTCAATGCAACTAGCTTCTCAGCTTTCTTCCACATTGTTTTTTGCCAATGAATTTATTTCTAAATAATTGGTGTAACTAATTAACATGACATCCCAAAATACTTTTAAGCTACTTCATTTGTTCTTTTCAGCTCCACCCTAGTGTGGTAATTGTTTGTTGTTTCCACTTCTTCAGGAGGTATTACAAGTAACTCGGACACAGTTGGAAAGAGAGCTGTCTTTAGAAGACATTTACAGGATACAAGATCTTCCAGCTTACAATTTGTTGTACCAGTAAATTTGCCTTTCAGCTCTTCAAAAGCAACTAAAGTATTACACAAACTTGGCCAAATTTGTCATGAATGCAGATAATTCAAGATGAGGATTATCTTGAGGTGTATTGAACAAGGAGATCTTCCCGAGGATTTTCTTAGTGAGCATATACGTGCCATTTTTGGAAGTTTGATAGCTGAAATGTGTACTCTAAATGGACTATAAATCAGCTGGTATCGGAGGCCGGATTTATAATAAACTTTGTAACTCCATTAATTGTAGCTAATTTTCCTCTTTCTTGAAAGAAAAAAACGATAGAAGAAAATCTAGCTAGATTAGCGAATTGACATAGATTTAGAAATTTACACATTTTATTAGCAAAGTAAGCTTCTTAGGTCATGAATGGACCAGAGATTGCAGCTTCCATCTCAAGTCAAACTGGAGTTCTAGTCATGGATTACATTTTGCTATAGCATGTGGAAACCTAAAATATTGTTTTCTTGTCTAGTTCGCATGAATTTTATTTTGCATGCCTAAAATTTAAAATTCCTTTTTTGTAAGTCCTTAAATTATTAAAAACATTACATTTTCTGGCATGACATGCCATCTACTCGTTAATTTTTATTAAATAAAGAATAAAAATAATCAATTAACAGCTAATAGCAATGAATTTTAAAGATTAAACTGAGTACATAAAGTTTATACACCTAATTTAATTACTTAAAATAATTGAGTTATACAGCATTGATTTTTTTTTTTTTAATTTGTAGAATTCAACTTTCATTCTCTCTTCTATGAATTGTTTAAAATTTAAATTTATAGCAAAAATCTAGAATTTGATATTATGAAAGAGTTCAGAGATTAAAAAAAATATTAGTGGAGGAAAGAGGGATAATGACAATAAAGATTTAGTGCCATTTTTATTATATAGTTATTTTAAGTTTAAAATATGGGACCCAATACTTTGAGTTATAACTTATAAGGTAGTGCGAAAAATGAATTCTATTTGAACCTAATAAGTATCCAAAAAAATAATCAGGATATCGGAAATTAAATTTTAGTTGTTGTAAAAGACTAAAGTGTTGTGAGCCTTCAAATTTTTGTAAGAACAAAAGTACCATGAATCATTGTATGTTATTTATGTATTTGATAAGAATCATTATATGTTATTTATTTGTGTTTTTGGTTTTGGTTTTTTTTTTTATTTATTAATAATTTATTATTCTTACCGCTTGGAGGGGTGAAAAGTGAAAATTAATTTTGAAGGGAAAATTAATCTTAAGCTGTTAGAGTAGAGGAAAATAGTGTAGACTTAGTCCAAAATTAGTCTATTTTCAGTCAAATCTACTTTACTCCTCTCCACTTCCCCTCTCTTCCCCCCCCCCCCCCCCAAAAAAAAAAATCCATACAAACCCTAAAGGAATTTTGGGGGGCATTACAGGCAGACATGGTAAAATAGGCCGAAATTAGCTGACCCGACCTGAACTCGTTCGTTTTGGCCCGACCCGAACCCCTTTATTTTGGCCTGATTGAATTAAATATGGTCCAACCCACAGCTAGCCCTTTTTTGCGAGCCCTCACGAGCATTCCTATAACAACTATTGCATTTGAATCAAGTTTTAACACAGGGAAAAAAATTCTTACTCTGTATCAATCACATCTTTTGCCTAAGAATGTAGAAGCTACGTTGTGCACTAAAAAATTGGCATTTATTTGTTTTTTTTTAATGTGAAAAATATGGGCCAACTCGACCCAACTTGCTCGCAATGCAAGTGACCCGACTTGACCCAGTCTGCTTGCAACACGATTGACCCAACCCAACCCGACCATTCGCCATGTATAGGGCCAACACGACCTAAACCAATTTTAAACATTTTTTTTCTAAAAAAATATTTAGACTACATGCCAAGGTGCTAGGTACATAGACATAGGCACAAAGCATTGCACTGACACTATAGCCATTTAGTAGCCACTCATGGCAATGGCCATGCCCCCATTTATTAAAAAAAGTAATTAAAATGAAAAAAAATACAAAAGGCAAAAGCATCTACGAGCCTACGACTACACGTCTACACTACTAAACGTCTAACACTAATTTAAATACTAAGTAGTAGAGGAATGAAATACAAAAGTATAATAGTAACACATGTATAATAGTAACACAAATAGTCTAATAATAGTAGGTGCCCACTTAACTGGGAAAAAAAACGAAGGGTATTATGTACAATTCATTTCCTTGATTGAAATTGAGATGATAACCCAAATGAATTTGATTATTTTGTGTGTTTCCAAAGTAACTCTTATCAATTAGCACTATTCTAATGTGAACTTTTATTTTAGGAATAATTCACTGAACTGGTTATATATAAAATAATAATATCTAATTTGTATGATCCAAGTATGAAATTAATNGAACTATTTAATTTTTTCATCAAAAAAATCTAGAATTAAAATTAAAATGGGGTATTATCTTTTGGATAAGCGGTGTGGAGTGTTAAACACTTTCCCCACATTTAACAGAACTCTCAAGTCCAAAATCTTTGATTCGAGACTTTTGGTTTACCTTAATTAAAAAATCTTTAAAATTGGTTTAGTTAATTAGGTAACTAAAAAGGAATTAGACAAATAGGTGACCAATTACACCCAATACAAAACCAATGGTTGGTGGCAACTCTTAAAATAAATAAGAAAAAGAGATTCACACACACCTCACCCTAGAAACATATTCACATAAAGAGTCATGTTGCCAAGGACTCAATGTGCGATAAACCAAAAAGAAAGGCCTTCAACAAGCCTTTTTCTCTTTTTTTTTTTTTTTTTTTTTTGGCGTCCACAACCACTATTAAAAAATATATAATTTTTACCAAAAAAAAAAAAAAGTGAAGGTTTCAAAGTACTTTTCAGAAAAATTCTCAAATAAATTTTCAAAAAAAAAAGTTTACAAAATCTTTTAAATTCTTAATGGATTTTTCTTTCCTAAGTAATTCCCAACGAGGTTTAAAAAAAAAAAAAAAAAAAGATGATGAAATTTTCAAATTTACTTTTTTTCAAACAAATTTTCCAAAAAGGAATTAAGCTTTTTAAATCTTTTCTCAAATAATTTTTTAAAAACAGTTTTACAAAGAAAAAAAACAAAAACAAAAAAATAGTTTTTTGCAACTAACCTTTTCCCAAAAGATTCAAATGGAGGATTTTTTTTTTTTTTTAAAGAAAAAAAAATCTTTACTTTCAAATGAATCTTCAAAGGTGTTACCAAATTTTTTTTTTTTTTTAAAAAGGTTGACTCATTTTAAATTTTTAATGGCCCAAGTTGTTTGATGATTCAAGTCTTTCATTTCTAGTTTTGTCAAGGAGTCTTGTGTTTATTTTGTTTTATAGTTTTGCTTGGGACTTAAATCTATATTTACCTTGTCTAGGGGAATTAAATCTATTTTTCATCCTTCATCTAGGGGGTTTAAGGCGCACCTAGTTCTTTGTTTGTGCATTAGGCCCATCCTTGTTTGTCTTGGGGTGTTAGGCCCATCTTGTTTTGTCATAGGGCCTTAGGCATATCTTTATTTTTGTCTAGGGAAATTAGGCCTATCATTATTCTCTGATTGGGTCTTAGGCCCATCCTTGTGTTTTTTAGGAGCTTAGGCCCATCTTGTTTTGCCATTGGCCCGCCCTTTTTGGTCTAAGGGCCTTTAGGCCCACCTTGTTCTCTATTTGGGCCTTAGGCTCATCCTTGTTTATCTTGGACTATAACTACGTCATGTCCTTTGTTTGGGTCTTAAGTTCATCCTTATTTTGTATAGACCATAGAGCATTAGCATCTGGAATGCAAAGAAGTGTCTATTATACATCTTTAAAACATACTTTATCCATTTTACCATCCCATTTTACAACTCAGTAAACATTTCAATTTCTATTTTTGCATATACTCATTAAAATAATATAAACTATACCAATAAATAATATAAACAAATCAATTATGTACATTGTTTGCCCCTTTGTGTGCTTTCATATCTTGTTTGCCCCTTTGTGCTTTCTATATCTTGTTTGCCCCTTTGTGTGCATCCTTTGTTTCTTTGTTATCTCTTTTACTTGTCTGTTGGTTTTGTGTTTTCTTGGTTCTTGCATGTACACACTTGGAACGAGGACGCAACTTCCAAACACAAGCTAAAAAGAGCAAAATGCAAGTAGACGCAAGCCCAAAAAAGGCAATATTTAGTAGATAAGACGCTTAGCCTCTCTGTGTGGTTATCTCTTCCTCTCTCTTAGCCCTTTCTTTAGAACCTTGCATCTAGATTAAAGCTTTCTTTCCTTATATCTTTTGGGCTGCATTCTTAGGGTATGACAATGTCTGATTTATATTTCCTGTACTTTGTTGAGCCATACCCTTTGGATGTAGGCAATGTCTATTTTATCTTCTGTACCTTGCTTGGGTCGCGTTCCTTGGGTATGACATTGTCTGATTTACTTTTTTTGTATCTTGTTAGGCCATACCCTAGGAACGTTGGCAATGTCTAGTTTACTTTCCTACTCTGTGTACTTACACTGTGCATGGTGTGTGTGTGTGTATATATATATATATATCTATCTACTTGTTTAAAGATGGTCCATGCACTTTGTATGATGGACTCACATGGTTAGGATAGCAACCCTCTCGTGATCATGGGTGCTCTTGACCTTAGAGTGTGGGTATGTACTCAAGGCGACTACTATAGGTGCATATTCATGCTAAATTGTGTGCATGATCGTCACAGTGTGATCATCTTGATCCATGTTAGCTAGTGATATTGGTTTTCCCGTGTATGCGACACGCATCAATTTGTTTGATGGTTTAGTAAGCTTCAACTCACCCTAGCATGAACATGCTAACGTGCACAATATACACAAGCACGAAACCTTGTCGATGCGCCATAGTGCACCAAACGTGAAACTCTATAGAATTTTCACCGTGAAAGTGGGGTATCTTTTTGCTGTATTCTCACTATGAAATCTTGCTGAGGATAGTGTTTTGTGTGTTATGATGCACCTAAGGCGAAATGCTATCAAATTTTCGCCACGAAAATAAGGCAAAATGTTGCAGGATTTTCGTTATAGAAATTTGGCAACAATTCCAAATGTGCAAGCAAAGCATTGATAAAGGCCACACCCTTTCCAAAATCAAACCTCAAAACCCAATTCTCTTAAAGCTTTGAAAGCTAATGCCAATAGCTTGTTTTTAACTGTCAATGTCCAAAAATTAAGATTTTACCAAAATAAAGGATTGTCTCCGGACAGGCGTTGTGTGGTGTCTTACACCTTCCCCATACGTAACCAAACTTCCGAACTGAAGAATTAAAGATTTTTTGCCATCCGCATTAGCTTAGGAAAAACAGCTATTTTTATTAGCCTAGTATTGGTAATAAAATCAAATAGAATCAAGTAACCAATTACACCTTAGAAAAAATCCAATAATTGGTGGCGACTGCACTTACCTTTGGTAATAATAGGTTAAAATTTGACTCAATTCAGTCACACACCAGATATTTTTACCCTCTTTTTTCACAGCACCCGAGCTCAAGCCGTACCCTAATAGAGGAGGGGCACAAGTGTCGCCGCGATGGGTGGTCGACCGCCGCAAGGCATTTTCTACCCTATTGAAAATTTTCACCTTTGGTCAAAAGTCAACCCATAAAGTCAACATAAGGTCAAAGTCAATATTGGAAGTCAACTAGGCCTGATGTGGCAAGAAGCGTTGACGTGATTCTAACGTGTAGCTAATGATGATGCCATGGATGACATCATTAGAAAGAGTACAACATGTGGTTGACCAGGAAGTTCTCTTGGTGGCGAGTGGTGGCGCATGGAGTATGTGGGCTGTCTCACCAACTTCCATCGACACGTGAAAGGTCTGTTAGATGCCAAATTTTGTGGTTTTGTAGATCGGGAGACTAAGAAGCCGTTCAAGCAGTGCTTGTGACAAATTGAGGAGATGCGAGTGAGGAATCCAAGAGGTGCATGAATCGGCACAGAATATGTAGGTTGCACGTGGTGGCATGTGTAGATGATTCTAGAGGTGGGATTCTTGTGTTTTACTTATAAGATGCTGCAAAGCTCGACATTGTGATTGGTTTTGTCAAACAAAGCCTTGAAAGTCACAAATTTGAGAAGATTAGACATGACTTGCCTGAGAATTTTGAGATCGTGGCAGTTGTAAGGAGATGTCGATGGTGATGACAACGAGGCAGTAGTGAGACATGGCCCAAAGGAGGCTGTGACAGATCTATGGATTGAAGGTAGAGGGAGTAAGCCTGATATAGAAATTAGAGACTGATTTTGCTAGATTCCAAGAACGGAATTTGGCTCTGATATCATGTTAAATATTAGCATTGATATATCATATTGAATATGCTAGTATAGATACAAAAGCGGAAGCATAAAATATAGAATAAAAGAATACACGACAGTTACATGATTCAACTTAACGACCTATATTCACGGAAGAAACCCTAAATAGCTACATCAATAATATATTAGAGTGTAGTACAAATCATGTATTACAATGAATCATAATATGTGTATATATAGTAAGCTATACCCTAACCTAGAAGGATTTAACTTGTGCCTATTACATTGGGTTAACATATCTTTAACATATAAAAAGAACATTAAATTTTTTAGTCCCCAAACTTCACTAGAACATTATATTGGGATTAATAAAATTGCAAGTGGAGGAAAAATAGATTCTAACAAAAGATTCTATTTTGAATCCCACCCATTGTTTGAGTGCAAACCTATTTTTAGTTTGCTCGAAGTGATTAAACACCACTTCACACAAAAGAGGAATGGATTCAGTATGGTCTAACTTGAATAGGACTTTTTTTGTGAAATGCACAAGTTAAAAATGAGAAGAAAGAATACTTTATATATAAGAGTAACAAGATTACAACACCTAAGTTACAAAAGCCTAAGTTGCAAAGTATAAGTTACAAAGCCTAATTCATGCAAGGTGAATCTAACACCATTACATAAAGTGATAACCTTTGGATTCCAGGTACATGACAAAAATAATGTCTTTGGTTTTGATAGGTGAGTGTACATGCCTTGCTTGAGGAAGTATTTTTCTATTTATAAATGAAGCTCTGACAATTAATTTTGTTCCCTCTTCCACGTGTCATGTTTGCAATGATTTCCATAATCCTTTCTTAAGAATCCTCTAAAAATCGTCGTCGAGGTAACCACTCATACTCACATGCTTGTCATGTGTCTCCTTTATTTGAATGACTTCATGTGAGGCATAATTATCACTACCCATGTGCTTCTCACGTGTTCTTGTCTATGCACTATTATACGCAAAATGTTTCTTATGGCTTAAAGTAACTGTCCTGACTCACTCTCCACTTGTCTCTCTAAGCGCTTCATTTATTGCCAACATGTCTGTCTCTCTTGCATTACGTACAATATAGACACACATTGTTGGTAGAGTATATTTTAATAAACTAAATACTTTAAATACTTCCGGTGAATTGTTTTCATAATTAATCAGTATGATGGGGTGGAGGATAAGGTCGTGTGAGTGGAACTTACCAATTTTTTTTATTAAAAATCTCCAAGAATAATGTAGGACTTATAAAAATGGAATAATAGTATTTCTTGTTGTAAAATTTGTTGGGTTATGATGATATAACTTTGTTTTGATTTCCTTTGCGTTGTCTCTTTACACCTAGAACCAAAAAGGGCCTTTGTTGTGTTGCAACTTCCCTTCTTTTTTTTCCTAGCTCTAGTAGGGTTGATTTGGAAGTTAATTCTGTTAGTTAATGTGGTTCAACAAAAACGTAGTAATAATAAATATTATGCTTAAGATTTTAGATATTACAAGTTGGATATCTATATTTTTTTTCAATAAATTTGGATTTAGAGTAGGTACTTTTAACCCAAACATATTGTTTCCTTAAATGTAAGTGCATAAAAATGGATCGAAGTGGACACAAATGGACAAAATAGAACAAAGTGGACCGAATGGACATAATATGATAGAATGGGAATAAGGTGGACCGAATAAGAATCAATGGACATATTAGGACTGAAGTGGACATACGGACTGAATAGGAACAAATAAGACAAAATTGGACCAAACAGGATCATAGTGGACCAAATAGCACCAATGTCCACTGAATAGGGTTGCAATGGACAAAATAGACCAAATGAGACCAATGTGGATTGAATAGAACTAAAGTGAAGTAAATGGATTGAATGTGACTAATGTGGACCGAAGAGGATTGAAGTGGATAAAATTGGACCAACTGGACCCAATAGGACCAATGTAGACCAAATATAACTAAAGTGGACCGAAGATGGCAAAATGGACTGAATAGGACTGAAGTGAACTGAATATGACTTTTGAATATTTGTCATTTTTATTGCACTTTTAGGACTCCTATTTCTAATTTATAATCTCTATGTTGTATATATTTTTTAACTCAAAACTAAATTGTTTAATCTATATATAATAAAATTTCATAATTTTCAACCCAAAAAGTAAGAGGAAAAAAAGAAAAGAATTTTTGAGCTAAATTTGAAAAAGGTAACCTACAAAAAGAATTAATTTAAGGGCCAAATGAGTCCAAAATAGGCCGAGGAGGACCGAAATTGACTGAGTGGATCAAATTGGATCAAAGTGGACTGAAGTAGACCTAATTGGACCGAATAACAATTGTTTAATTTTTAGGGAGAACAAATTATGTTCAACAAATTTTAGAGAACAAATTATACATTATATTACAATTACAAAATAATTATTTATTCTCATGTATCGCGTGGGTCCGGAACTAGTAATTGTAAAAGCAATAGCCGAAAAACCTCCACAAAGTTAAATATTGTCAAAGAGGTCTTAGCGCACATCTTTTTCTTGAAAAAGAAAATGCTAATTTCACCCAATTTTTTTCCCTAAATGGTAATAATTTTCATTCTTTATAATTCGGCCTTTTTTTGGTGAAATAATTTTGTTTATAAATCTCACCACGCCCTTTAGGTAATTTTGGGCCCGTTTGGTAATGTTGTTCTAGTAACGTTGTTTGTATTTTTTAGAAATACGTGTAGATAAAAAAGTATGTGAAAATATATATAATATTGTTTAAGTACTGAAAACTATTGTTTTAATAATAGTAACAAACGGACCCTTTATAATTAAAAATGTAGCAATCCCTAATTTCCATAAATGAAAATTGTTATTATTATTTTTTGTAAAAAGGAGAGAATTTTGTTAATACATTGGCCAAAGAAAAGAAAAAGAAAAGAGAGATGCTACGTCTACAACAATTTTACAACATTTTTACAACAAATCATAGGTGGTTAGTTATTATTGGTTCAAATTTGAAACTAATAGTAAGATTACTTTTTTGCCCCAATAATAATAACCAGTAACAACCTACCACTTAGGATTTGTTGTAAAATTGTTGTAAAAATGTTGTAGACATAACATTTCTCAAAAGAAAAAGAAAAAGAAAATAAGCAAATAGTACATTACATTGGCAGTCTTGTAAAATACCCGAAATTTATGTACTTAAATTAAATGCACACATACCACGTCTCACTTTTGTAAAAACCCCAACGGCTCTCTACAATTCCCAGAGGTCTCCCTATGTTCTCTTAGCTCTCTCAGATAGATACCCCCAAACCCCCAAGATTTTCATTTCTCTTCTCTCTCTCTGAAATTTTCTCTCTTAGCCCTAGGGTTTTCAACTTAATGATAAGGTTTAGATATTTGTGAACACGAGGAGATTTCAAGGCCTTCGAGTTAATCAAAAATGTGAATATTTCTCATTCTGCTTTTTGGGTTTTGTTTGATTATTATTATTATTTTTTTGGTTTCTTCTAGGTTTTTTTTTTTTTTTTTTTTTTTTTTTTTTTTTTTTTTTTTTTTTTTTTTTTTTTTTTTTTTGAATTTGCGGAGGAAACCCTAATTAGGGTTTTTTAATTTAGGGTTGAAATGGGGGGGTTTTGGTTCTACGTGTTCAGTTTCTTTGGGTTTTTGTGGTTTCTGTTACGCTAAACCCTAATTGCGTTGGGTTATTTGTTTGTTTGGAACCCTAACCCTAACCCTAACCCTGACTTTGTTTTTTTGTGTTTTGTGCGTTCAAGATTGATTGGTTGCGCTGGAGTGTGAAGTTTGGGTCGAACTTGGCTTCTGGGATTTGTTGAAGCTGGTTTGTATGACTTTTATTTTAACGTCACATTGTATCGTCAGTTTCATTACCATCCTTCAACTTTTTTTTGATAGAGAATCTTTCTACTCTTCCTCAAAAGCAATTTATGTTGTTCATTAAAAAATGAGATGGGTCATTTTATAAATGATTTTGAAAGTCAATTTCTTTGATCTTATTAGAGAAATTAAGTTGCTACTTTTCAAGGCGTTTGTTGCACCATGTTTGGCATCTAGTTCATTTTGCTTCACTCTTTATTCTTGTTATCTTTTGCTTTTTTATTTTTATAATTTTTTAAGGACACATTTCGATTTGTATTCTTTTAATTTGAGACTGGATTGTGTGTATTGTCAGTCTGCATTATCTGGATTTATGTGTTTGTATGGGTTTAATTTAATGGGGTTCACTTGTGGTGTTTTAATTAAGGCTAATTTGATTTTTTTTTTCTCTTTTCAATCATACATATGATTTGTTATAAGGATTTATCTTTGTATGTATTTGTTGGATTCTACTAAAATATAGTAGTTCTAGTTCATTTTATTTGTTCTGTCATTCTTAGGGCATGTTAAAATTTTATTCCTCATAAGTCTATAGTAACTGGCATTTTCTTTTTGGGTCCTTAGTAGAAGTGGCTGAGTTTGATATAGTGATAATCTCTCTTTTCTCATCGTTCTCTCTTGCAATCATAAGAAGTATAAAATTTTGGGCTTTTTAAATTCTTTATAGTACTTGGGCTGCTTTTCTTAGGCTTTGGTGGACAGCCATAAAATCAATGTACCATTCTTTATTTTGGTTTTAACTAATATTATGCTTGTGCATCAGTATGAGGTTTAGTGTAAAGTTTAAAACTTTATATATAGCCTAGTTTGTCATGATTATGTACTCTTCGTTACTGATTTACAGTAGATTTGTCATGGTTACAAACAAACTTTTTTTTTGGTTGTCTTTTGGAGGCCACCTCATAGAAGCCACTACAGAGTTATAGTTACAATAAAGAGGAGATAAATCAGGTAGGCATTTTTAGTGATGCTTTTTAAGACTTGAATTAGATTTTTTGGCTGTATGTTACATTTTGACCCATGTATTTGTATGTTACTGCTGTTTTAATGTTAAAACAATGCTGTGAAGTTCTACTACTCATATGGAATAGTACTTTTTTTTTTTTGGGGTTTTGTTTATGAATCATGGAATGATTTATACACCTTCATCGTAAGTTGTAACCATTTTTTTAATTTAAAAAAATTGTGATATGAATTCCTGGATCAAAATACTGCCACAATTATGTCTTGCGACTCTTCTTTATATTTTCCTTCTATTCATATAGTTTAATATAAATATCACTTTCAGTATGTGCAGCTACAATATTATGTCTTTTTCTATTTTCATTTATTCTGGCTCTATATTTAAGTATTAAGCTCCAGAACTACTTCTGGGCCTATTTAATGCTTAAACATATTAATTATATATTAATCAATTCATACTAAGATCTCTTAAAATAATCTTGTTTCTGTTTTTGCAGATTGCATGAAGTCGTCTTTTCTTGGTGCTGCAGATGATGGTGGTGATGTTAAGGTACTTATGATGTTTTGACTCACTGGATCATGGGCGGTGAGAGTAGGGTGGTTCAGGGGAGACAATTGCCCTCTGCCCCACAAACAAAAAAAAAAAAAAGGAAAAAAAAATATTGTCCTTCTAGAAAAACCTATAAAAACATATTCGATCCTCCCCAAACAAGTCTTGCCTAGCCCCAACTAATAGTAAGAGTCATGTTGCCCTCATCACCCACATTTTTTGAGAATCTGTTAGAATTACTATTTGGGTTTTGAGATTTTGATTTGCCTTTTTTTTTCATGGAAAATCATATAATCTAGGCTTTTGATTGAGAGGAATTAATCAACAAAAGCACACTCTCTCTCTGTTTCCAATTGGGATTTTTCTCATCTCTCTCTTTCCCTTACTGTGTGTTTGGGTTAACAAAAACCTTTATGGGAGGAGCTAGAATTTTAGAGACAGAAATCCTAGGTCTCTTCCACACTTACCCTATCAAAATTCACTGTTTCACCCCCACCCACACTTCTGTCAAAACTCACATTTTCAACAAGGCAAAGGGCCAGTTTTCAAAGAGAAACTCTGCAATGTCCATAATTATCAATCCAAAGATATTGAATTCTAATTTGAATGTAGAGATTTGACACATGAGAATTCGTTTGTGCAGTACAAATTTGATGCAATATTTGCAGCTCATGTCCAAGCTTATGAAATTGTAGGTTTTCTTGTCTTCTTCACTTAATTTGAGTGGTTGGTTAGAGATTCAAGTATAGTTAATTATGCGGGTGATAAATCATGTCTAATATAGTGTGTTTTTATTGAGTTTATGTCTTTATGCTGAGGTCGTTGTACTATTGCAGAATTTGAGCGGCAAAAAATGTATAAAGGTGCAATTGGCTAAGAGTGGTCAAGTTAACTTTTTTATATATATCTTCAGATAAATATCACTCTTGATGATGGGAGAAATTTTATTAAGAATTATACCATATGCATATCCATTTTAACAGAAATTTTGTTTAGTCTGTTTCCATCCTGTTCTGGTTTCAGGGTTTTGCAACTAAGAATTTGGAAAAGTAACTTTTGGATTAAGAATTTATAAATTGAATATAATAGGCTAACCACGCTAATAAAGCTTAAACTATATGCCAGTAATTCAGCTAGAAGTTGCTCCTTGATGCAATGACTTTAGCATGTATTATAAATAACTTTAACGTTGTTACACTTGCTGGCTGTTCCCTTTGTACGATATCATGTATCCTGGTTTTGTGATGAGAACTGTCCTAGCTCCTTAATTTTATTGTTAGTTTCTTGCTTTTAATGCAACTTGGTCATCCTGTGTTGGCAGAACTGTAGATATATGTGGCCTATCTTGGATTTCTTTTCTGTTGTTTGTGGGGAATGTGGAGTTCGGTAGCAGGTTTATTATATGGCGTGCTAGGTTGGCCAGTTGCTATACTGCTAGTGGTTATGCTATATTTCATCATCTTTGTAGAGTGTGTGTAAATGAAGTAGTGAATGCCTTACAATGATTTATTTCCTGATCTATGTGAGAAACCTGTATGCCTTTATCAAATCCAAGGAATTGTAAATCTATGTAAAAGTCTGATGTTTGGTATTTTTTTGCCCTTGCTTGAGCTTGCTTATTCATTGATATTCTCTTCTCTGTGTTCTTTCTTGCTCTTTAATCACTTGTTTATTTTTAAATAGATAGTTGCTTATTTTTTAATTTATATTTTTATAACAAAAGCTCGGATTGTCTGTTATTTGTCAGGTTACATTTTTGGGTTTGGTATAATTCCTGCAGTCTTGTGCGATGTGATGCAATTCCGGGTTTTTGAACTTAGGCTGATTTTATTTCTTCTTGTTTCTCAATCTTACATCCTTTTATGTAGCACTCTTCCTTCTTGCAATTTATTCTTGTCTAAGCTGGAGCTTGGAGTTTGTATTTTCAGTTTGCTCTTTCTGGAAATCAATGCCTTTACCGTGGGTTTGCACTTCGATACATGCTTTTACATTCTTGTTTTTTTTCTTGCTGTTTTAATGCCACTTTTTCATCTAGTATTGGTGACCCCATATCCAGTTTGGAGCAGTAATCAGATAGAGCTTGTGACCTGAGTATGGTTGCCGGGTGAGAATCTTCGTTGGACAAATATAAACACAGATTGTATTTTTATCCGTTTGTGATTACATATTTACATATATGTTAGGCTATTAATATTGCTGGTTGTGTCATTTGAACTTGGATTGTTGCTTATTGAATTCCTAGCCATGGAAAGTAAGTGAGCAGATGCTGTGCCATGTTCAACCAATGTTTGTCATTAGTCTGAGGCTCTTGCTATTCTGGATTCATATCGTATTTAGCACTTAGTAACATAGCTTCTTTATGTGTAGGTGATGTTTATTTTTTGCTTTTGTGATGAATACTTTCATAGTTCCTGCAATGCTTTGTGTGCTGGGGAGGACAAAGACAATTTTAATCTTGATATGTCTACTGAAGGGGAAATTGTAAATTTTTCTCGTACTTTGGCTTTGTTGACTGCAAAGATAAGAAAACTGTTATCTTTTTATCTTGATCTCATGTTTTCCATATGAATCTTTTTACATACCATTCCCTCAAACTTCATCATATAAGTTATTCGACTTATGTTATAGGTTTTGGTCCTTGGGAGCATTTTTCAGGCTTGTGATGTTGCAAAGTTGGTTTTTCTAGTTCAATTTTGTTCTATCAAGCACAGATATGTAAACTTTTCTTTCCCTTATTGTTGGTTGGCTGGGTGATTATTACACTAAAAATTTAAATTCAATTTGTGAAAGAAACAGGGTGCTTGGTTGTGTATATTTGAGGATGCATTTGCAGGGTTTAAACTAAATACAGAACTACTTGGCATGTTCATCCTGTTCCCTTTTTCTACTGTCTTTTACTTGAGCTTAAGTCTATGTATTTGTGGCTGCGTTTGTGTAACATCTTGAGTCTTTCTCATACTTTTCACCTTTTATTTATAAATATTTTAATTTTTTTCCCTTGAACATGATCCTATTCCATTTTAATTTGTTTTAGCGAGTTGGTGCTTGGCAGTTTTTTTAAGGCATTTGTTGTTGCAAAGTTGGTTTTATAGTTTGATCTGGTTTGTCTTCTTCAGGTGTTCTAATGTATGTGTGTGTGTGTGTGTGTGTGTGTGTGTGTTTTCCTTTGCAATTTATTTGTCTAAATTGGAGCTTGGATTGTTTGTATTTTTAGTTTGCTCTCTTGCTGGAAATTGATGCCTAAACCTTGGGTGCCCTTCCATACGTGCTTGTACGTTATTGTTATTTTCTTGCTCTAAGTGCAGTTTGTTCATCTTATATTTGCAACCTATACCCTGTATAATTTGGCTATGCACTTGTTGTTTGGAGCAGAAATCACATTGCGCTTGTGACCTGAGAATGGATGCCGGGGGAGCATCTTTGGTGGACAAATGTGATTTAAATATTTGTTAGGCTCTGAAGGTTGCTGGTTTTGTCACTAAATTCATTTAAACTTGGATTGTTGTTTGTTGATTTCCAAGCCATGGAAAGTGAGTGGGACATTGCTGTCCATGTTCAACCAAAGTTTGACTTTAGTATGATGCTCTTAGTATTATTTGCGGGTGATGTTTGTGTTTTGCTTTTCTCTAGCTGTATTGGAGCTGGGATTATGATTAAACCACATATGCAGTGTATAATGCTGATTCAATTTTGTAGCTTCCCAATCAGAAATGCTGATGAGTAAACCCCCACCTATTCTTATTCTTTTTTTTTTTTTTTAAGTATTTTTTTTTTTGGTTTTTTTTTTTTTTTTTTTTTTTTTTTTTTTTTTATTTTTTTTTTTTTTTT